>NC_084862.1:7683266-7990969 GCF_951802175.1 Populus nigra | reverse complement strand
TGAAATTTCTGTGGATGCCATGGCAGAATGAGAAATATGAGGAAGCTGTGGTATGACAATAGCTGGTCTGTTTTTGGGAGGACATAAGTGTAGAGACCTATTTGCCTTATCATGTGTACTCAGGTGTAAAATTTCTAGTCCAGAACTTTTGTTGGCTCTTTCATTTTATGACTGGAAAGTCATGGATCCGTATGAGTTTAGCTAGTAGTAAGGGGAAGGCCAGCGGAGTTTGAAACTCTGAAATGAATTTGTTATGATGCTACAGATTGTTTATTAGGTATCTTCCATGCGCCAAGGATATTTTTATCTAGCTGTAACAATATTTTTCAACAAGCATTGAATTGAATTTTGTTGCTATGCGAAATTTGCTATGCTGCCCTTGTTCCTGGGTTCTCCTCTCGAGGACTCGAACCCAAAAAATCAGAGTTACATTATTTTTTAATTATACCGTATGAAATGCCATAAAAAGTAGTCGGGGTTGTTTTTATTCGAATAGATTTTAGGTTCATAGAGTGATTTGAGGATTTTTGAGGTTGTAAATGTGTTTATTGAGATTTCTAGATGTTTTTATAGGTGTTGTCAAAGTAAAAACAAGTTAAAAATTGAATTTTGGAATCTAAAAACCTAACTTTCAAGCCATGGAAGGTAGCTTGAACTTCAGCTAAAAGACAAACATTTAAAGTAAAAAAAGAAAGTGAATGATGTGTCTTTTGCTAGTTAGGAAGCAAAAATAATCTAGGAGTGCGCATGCATGCATGTTTTTTTCTCTTTTTTTTGTTAGATATTCCTTTGAATTTTTTTCTTTTTTTTAAAAAAATTTTGAATAATTTTTTTTTAAAAATCAATTTATTAAAATAATATTAAGGAATTATCTAGTTATGAGTATTAAAGATTTTATGATGAAATTAGTGATTGTTTTATAAATAATTATGTAGTAATTTAATATATAAATTTTTTAAAATAATTTTCACATTAAGAGAATAAAATATCTATTTTTAAAATTTTTATGTGATTTTCTCATATTTATTGTTTTTATATTTTTTCATAAAGGTGTGTAAAAATAATAAATTTTTAATTTTTGAATTAAACCTTGTTTTCACAGTCATGAAATAACAAAGAAAATTGATGTGGTGTAAAGCTATTTATAAATAAATTAGAGGGACATTGTGCTGTTGATGTTTTGATTTTGGCTTTGCATAATTAATTATTAATTAACAATATACTAAAAGGCGTGGGGAAAGCACTGTAGCTTCCCCACGCCTTTTAATTATGCCTTTTAATTATACTTATATATAATATAATAATAATAATAATAATTATATTATATTATAATATATTTTTTTTGTTTTAATTCTCTCTTTTTTTTTTGTTTTTTATGCCTTTATGGGTTTCTTTTTGCTTTTTTCTTTGTTTTCTTTCCTTTTAATTTTTTTTTGTTTAATTTAGTTTGTTAATGGTAATTTTTTTATTTAGTTATCAGACTTTCATGACATGGATCCCGAGTTTGACGGGTTACCCTGGTTTGACGAGTTAAACCAGAATTTTATTTTTTTTGTTTTTTTTGTTTTTAATGAATTTTTTTCATTTAGTTTAGTTTGTTAATGTTAAATTTCTTTCTATTTAATTATTAGACTTTCAGGATCCCCGAGCTTGAGAGGTTAACCCAGTTAATTATGGGTTGACCCGTCAAATTTTTTTTCCATTTAGTTATCAAACTTTCATGACGTGAATCTAAGGTTTGACGGGTTAACCTGGTTTGAAAGGTTAACCCAGTTAATTCTGATTTTTTTTTCTTCATTAGTTTTTTTCTTCCTATTGGTTTTTTTTCTTTGTTTTTTTCTTTTTAATTAATTTTTTTAAATATCACACTTTTATGACACAACTTTGCAGTCAGACTCATATCCAAGACTATTGGGTTTGGTATTGAAGCTAAACCCGCTTAAACTTAGGTTTTTCAAGTTTAATGTTATTATAAATATTACTCTTGAGTCAAGCGTTGCAGTCAAACCTAAGACTTTTGGATATAGTTTTGCAAAAAAACCTAATACTTTTAAATCTTGGCTTTTTTAATATTTTTTATGCAAAAAAATTGACCTGCGACATCGCGCGGGTCATATAACTAGTAATAGTGATATGGTGTTGTCCACGTTAGGTGATATAATATCAAACTATATTTATATAAGAGGGTCAACTAGTCACTTTACACGGTGCTATCTGCATGCAATTATTCATTAAATAACTTTGTAACTAGGTTTCTCAATTACAATAATGCAACTTTTACTGGTTATTGATTATCTTACCACCATTTTAGTCTTATTGAGCATCTTGACCTCTACTAAAATATCTTCTTTATATTTACTGGTTTACCACTTCAACGTTTCCAAGATAACAAAATACATCTCAAATCAGGAGTATTATTGGTTTCCTTAAAGATTTAAACACAATAAAAATGATAATTTACAAAACAATTCATGAGTCCTATGAATATAATTAGACAATACAAAATTATTTAAGGTTTGTGCAATAATAATCCTTTTTTATAATGCTTGATCATCAATTCTTCAAGGTTAAGATATTATAAACCACAAATCATCTAAATGTTTGACATCCGATAGTAATCAACATAAATCACTATTATATTTTAATTATAAACCCTTTTAAGAGAGATGATTGTTATGTCTTGAGTGTTAACTTTTTTTTTAATTGTGTATTTCTACAATTTTTCATATAAAAAATGAAGCATAACATTCTATTTATAGAAAAAACTTAATATCCTTATTATTGGAAAAAAAATATAACTTTATCTCCTAAAAAATATTACAGATTTTATTTCATAAAAGTTCTTAGAAATTTATGTAATTAAGTCTCTACTTGATTTTTCTAAGTCTTGAATTATAATTCCTTATATAAATTACATTATAGTCCTCAATTTCTAAAATTTATTTACAATCACGTCATACTTGATTAGTCATCCTAGTCCAATTTCTTAATAATAATTCTTAATGTGTGTAATCCATTTAGTTTCTAATATATTTGCCAAAATATAAATCATAGTCATAAATAAAACAAGATTAAATAAACTAAATAATTTAACTTATTATCAATTTTGCAAATTGATTGATTTATATTTGAAAATCAAGTGCAATATCTAGCAACATGTCATGATCTTTTAAATATTATAAAAGTCATATGTGATTTAACTTAATCTTTTAGTGACAAGTTTCTCAGTATAACTATTATTTTTTTATTTAAAATTTCTTGATTTAAATGTTTTGAGCATGGAATGTGTCTACTTTGTTATTTTATATTTATTCTCAACTTCATAGTTATTGGTAAACGAGTTTTCATATCTTTCTAATTGCTAATTGAGTTGCGTGGTAGCATGGAGAATTAGTGAAAAATTGTTTTGGTTAATGAAGAACCCATCAACCTTAGCTTTAGAAAAAGGATGGCTTCATAATTCCCACATTGATATGTGAACTTGGTGAGATTTCCCCTTGTTAACTAGTTATCTTCCTCATAAAATTGCTTGAAATCAATAATTATTATTCCTTTAATGGTTATGTGAAGTCTATCAACCAATTTAGGGCATGAACAATTATAAACAAGTCTTATTGTTCAACCTACTTCTAACCTTTTCTTTCTCAAGTTTTGTGATAATTTAGACTTGTCCACCCCTTATAATACTGTTTTACAGTAGAGAATTTTTAGGCAAGGAGATTGAGGTTCCCTTACTATAACACAACTTTGTGAGACATATAATTGCCTAATAGCAAGTTGATGGAATATAATTATGCAAGGCTAGATAGTTGGCTTGTTATTATATGTATGCCTAAGAAATGGTTGACAAGTCATGAGCTAGCATGCCTAGATTAGGTTGTGTCTGTTATTGTGTCTGTTATTGTGTCTAATATGCTAGGAAGTACCCTTTTAGAGGAGACATACTCATTCTAAACACCTCTACAAGAGTTCTTATTCTTGCAGGATTCCTTGAGATTCCCTTTTATGCATGTACTTCTATGCATTATCATGTCTATTTTGATCAAGTTTATTCTATATTTGATTCAACAATTAAGATATGACCTATGTGATTCAATTTACCACTACTATATTGTTATGATAGGTCACATTGGTTGTGGAGTCCATCTTTATTTAAAGAGCCTTTATATCAACATTAAAGAAATTTATATATTAATAGTAATGTGCTCTTAAAAAGCAATCATGGCTAGTTGGATGGAATTTACCACATCTGGTTATGACCATTGTACAATGATATTTGATCTATAAAATAAATATGCATATAACTAGAATCTAGGGAGATGGTGGATTTTCAGGTTTTCATGTTTATGGAGCCAACCTCTCTTCGTTGCTTTTATTGACTATTTGTCTAAGCAGTAGATATGAATTTACTTGTATTTTTATTTGGATGCATGTTTTAATGGCTTTTAAAATAGATTTTAGATATTTGTACTACTAGGCATACCAATTTATTAATTATATTTAGGACTAAACTTGCAATGAGACAATAACCACCTTTAATCAAATGAAGTGGATATTTTAGAATTTAAACCCTCAATAAGGGTAATTTATTCTAAAATCACCATCATGTAAAGAAAAAATATGATTTATAAGATAAAATGATTTTGCAAAAAACTTAAGTAAATGAGGTAAATAATGCACTAAAAAAGCAATAACAAAAATAAGACCTTACAAAGAAAAAAGAAAAGGATAAAATTGCATGATTTTGAATATGTAGTGTTGTCTATTATTATAAATACTATCTTAATTTATTTATATTGCTATTATAGAGTTTAAATCCTACTTGCACTTGTAATTTTAATCTTATACAAATATTGGTTTAAGATAAAAGATTTTTTTTTTAAATCTTAATACAAGCTAAATTCATTTTCTATTAATACACGTGAATTCTAATCTAATCTTTGACTTCTGATTAATTATTTTATTGAGGACTCTCATTATAAATAGAATTATATCTCCTTGATCGTGCTACATTAAAACTTTATGACTGATTAACTACTTTTTCAACAATCATGGTTGATCAATGACTCTCCTAACTTAATTGATTCTTTTGATTCATGATCAATTTTAGCTTTTTATCTTTACTTTGTGGTAAACAATCATTATTTCTATGTTTGCCATGTGTATGTTTTTTTAGGCATAAACATTGTCAAACATCCAAATAATTCAAATACTAAAGTCATCTTACTCTTTTATCACTACCTATGTGCTTTTCATTTTGCTCTTTTCTCTACCTCTTTTTAAGTTTTTTTTATAAGCCACTACCATAAATCACCAACTAATATTAGCACAATCATCAAACTATATATTGAACTTTTAGGACAATAAAGATCTTGTGTTTTGTCCATGTGATGAGTTTGAGTTTGTTGTCATTGATGAAATTGATGATTTCGTTATAAGTGGTTTTATGCTCGTGTAGTTATGTAGGTGTTGACAATGGTTTGCTGATGCAATATAAATAGATGTGTGCAAAGATTAAGGTGGTTATTAGAGTTGTATAATTTAGTTTTTAGAGGTTGGTTGATTTTGTTTGTATTTGTATCTTGTTAATTGGTTCAATTTGATGTTGTCTCAAGTTATCAACTCTTATCTATTTGTAGATTTTTTTGTCAAATTAATTTAAATATCACTTTATTATTTTTTAATATTTGGCAAATTTCTTTCAATTAATTTTAATTTTATTCTATATTTATCTCATTATTAAAATTTTATTCCATTTCCAATATTGTATTTGTTCTCAATCCTTTCTTCAAGCAATCTCTTTATCAATATTTTTTTAACTAAATCTAATTTTTTAGTTATTCTATTATTTTTGTTATTATTCTTTCATAAAATAAAATAAATAAAAATCACAATCTTAAATTTTCTTTGATATTTGATCTCATAAGAGTATCCATGTTGGTGTTAGTTAACACAACTTTTTAACTATAATAATTAACATGAAAAAGTTTTTATGGAGAATCCATGCTCTTTAAAAAGTCATTTACTTTGACTTCATGAACAATACTTGCTATATTTAACGAGTAACTTTAATACTCTTAATTTATTTTTAACAAATCAGATTGCCTCTCTCTTTGTATCTCTATGAAACCATTATGTTCTCTCTTTTTTTATGCTTGTTCATGAACTTATCTAGCTTGTTTTACAGGGGGTTGCAATAATACTTTGATTGATGAGTTTTGCAAAATTAAAAGGATTGCATAAGCAAAGGAGATCTTTGACCAAATGGAACTCCAAGGGGTTTCTAAAAATTTAATAACCTATGATACCCTTATTAATTTAGTGACCAAATAAATCTTTGAAAAATTCACCAAGTGCGAAAATAGAAAAGACATTGTTTTCTTAAAAGTTATGACTTCCATTCACGACAAGGAGTTTTTAATGCTATTGAAAACTTATGTGACGGTCTTTAACTTACTTATTTTACAAGTATTCTATATCAAACAAGAAGAATTACTTGGTCATAAATTAATTCTTATTTTACATGGCATTAGGTTTTTGTTCAATAAGGATTCTTCAATAATTATTTTTCTTGGGTATTTTTCACTATCATATGTGGCAAAGTGTGAAAAATAATCTTAGACTATTTTTATTTTATTTTATTAGTTTAAACCTTATTTTAATTATTTTGGGCTTTATTTAAGTTGGGTGCATGTTTGACCTATTAGTTTTAAGGTTTACATATAAATACTCTTATGTAAGGATTTTTATGAGTTGATGAATTTTTATCTAAGGTTACCACATATTTTGTGCATTTTTCCTTTGTGTGGTTGAATGATCCTCATACTAAGTTGTTGATTGAACTTGCAAACTCTTTAAAAGATTAATCAACTTCATTGTGATTTATACTTCTTGTTTGCGTCTTGATATAGGCGTAGGGTGAGAGTGATCAATTACATATAACTTTGATTCTTTAAGGCAAAGTTTTTGTTGGGTCAAGTTACAAACTTTCTTTAAAACCTCAAATTAGCAATCTAAGAGATAACCGCATAAGTTTGGTATCAGAGTTAGGCTCCGAAATCATGTTATATCTTTTTGAAAATTTTGTTTTCTTTGTGGTCCATAACTTTAGTTGTGTTTTTAATTTTTCTTCTTCTTTTTGTACTTTCGGTATCTCAGTATATATATAAAAAAAAAACAAGAAGAAAAATAGATGTTAGCTAGTCTCAATTCTGCAATGAAAACACAAGCAATAGAGAAACCAAATCAAACCATCTTGAAATTACTTTAAAATTGATTTACTGGTTATTTAAGGTGAAGTCACATTATATATTAAACTTAGGCCTTTTCTAATATCATTTGATTAAGGTTTCAATTATGAGTTAAATTCTGCAGCAAACCAATCATATATGAGTTTTTGATATTTAGGCAAAAGAGAATGATCTATAAACTGAGATTTGTTATTTATTAGGTATACAGGTACTACATATAAAATTTGAGGTTGTTCCAATATCGTTGGTTAGGGTTTCAATTCTAGTGCTTAAAATTTAAATTTGCATCAAGATATAGAAACATGTTTGCTACTATTTTTTTTACATATTCAGTTTATTTTTATTATATTTGGGTTTTTTAGGAGTGAAATAAGTGTTTTCACTATTATTTTTTATGTTTTATTTTGAGTCTTTGTATCGTCTATATTTTGTACAAATTAGCTTTGCTACTCGCAAGATCATAATTGTAGTTTTGTTTTACCTATTTTTAGTATCTTATTG
Organism: Populus nigra; assembly: GCF_951802175.1. Lineage (NCBI taxonomy): Eukaryota > Viridiplantae > Streptophyta > Magnoliopsida > Malpighiales > Salicaceae > Populus > Populus nigra. The sequence continues at coordinate 7,983,218 of NC_084862.1, read as the reverse complement.
AATCTTGAGTCATTTTATATATATTTAGATTGTATTATGATAGCCATTGACTTTGGTTCATTGATTTTCAGTTCTGAATGAACTATAAGAAAGTGAACCGAAAGGTAAAAGGCCTAGTGAGAACAATTGAATAAAAAAACCTTGAATTGTGTGAGATACAAGAGTTGTAAGGATATATTTTTCTTGTTGGTAATTAATTTTTGCAGATTCAAAGATGTTTGAAAATAATGAGTCTACAACATCAAAAGCAGATAACACTTTTCAGATGCAGACTTTTCACCTAATAACTTAAGCTACTGACTAGGAAGATGAAGGATATGAAAAATAAGATGGCTTCAATAAGACAACAAAATAGTAGGATAGATGGATTGAGAATGAAGGTTGATCGGAGAGGAAACATTATCGGAAGGGCTGTACAAAATGTTAAAACTAACTTTGTTGATTTTATGAATGAAAATGCAGATGTAGATGATGATGACCATGACCTTGCATCCTTAGATAATAGAGATTGATTTGGGCAGAATCAAAGTTGAAAGAATGTTAGTTTCGGATGGGGTGGAACTTTTAGCCAGGAGAAGAACATCTTCTATATATGTTTCTATATACAAAATAAAGTGTGTAGTTTGATTATAGATCGTGAGAGTTATGCTAATATAGCTAATACTATCATTGTAAGTAAACTGAACTTGTATATGATTAAGCATAATAGACTTTATAGGTTGTAATTGTCGAATGATTGTAGTGAGGTGAAAGTGACTAAGTAGATCTTAGTTTTGTTTTCAATTAGAAAGTATGTTGACGAGGTTATATGTGACGTAGTTCCAATGCATGCAAGTCATATCTTATTAGGGAGACCTTGGTAATTTGATAGAAAGGTCAAACATAATGAATTTAAAAATAGGTATTCTCTTGAGAATGATTGAAATTATTATCCTACTATATTATTGTTACCTATACAGGTTTATGAAGACCAATTGAAATTGAAAAATAAAAGTGAAGATGAAATACTAATACAATAGTGTGAGGTCGTGGCTACCATGCAAATATATATATATATATATATATATATATATATATATATATATATATATATATATATATATATATGAAAGTAGTTAGTAAGGCGTGCATATCTGAAATTAATTATCAGCCCTATTTTCATATAGTGTTGTTGGAGGCAAAAGTCGGCAAAAAGAGAGCTTCGAAAGTTTAAACAAGATCAATTAAAGCTAAAAAAAGAAAACAAAGTCGAGGAGACAGATAAACCATATGAGGTCGTGAGTTTTAAGAGTGAAAATAAAGCGAGTTTTTTTTTTTAAAAAATAAGAGATGAGAGAAAAGACTTAGACTTAGCAACATGAGAAAAAAGTCAATTGAAGTCGAGAGTAGAAAAGAAAATAAGGATGAGAAAAGAAGAGAGAGTAGAAAATATAGGTAAACACTTGAGTTTCTATACAAAAAAAAGCGAGATCAAGATTTTTTATTTTTCTTACATGCCTATGATTTTACTTGTGTATAAGAAGACATGTCTTAACACTAACAATCTCGATTCTTTTATTCCTAGTGTTGTTATATCTTTGTTATAAGATTTTGAAGATGTTATAAGATAATCAAATTCATATTTGAGTTTAATTTGTTCTACTACACAACTTTATGCCAATAAATATAATTTTTTATTTGACCAATGAATCAAACTAAAATTTTACTAGAAGTTTTTAGAGATCTTTTTTTATATTGTGTTAAAATTTTAGGATGGTCGAAGTTTATTAAGGCTTTTTGATAAAGAGTTGAAGTTGTTGTCAGATTTTGCCATGTATTTCCTGATGAGATCCATAATGGTTTGCCATTGATAAATGATGAAATCAACAATAATATGGTAAATTATAAACATCATATCCCTATACTTGATGATAGTCTTAATGAGTTGCATGAATTTTATGTGTTTAGTAAGATTGATTTGAAAATTAGTTATCATCAAATTAAAATGAAAGAAGGGGATAAAGAGAAAAATAACTTTAAAACTAAATGTGGATTGTTTAAATGGTTAGTCATGTTATTTAGTCTTACTATTGCACATAGTAATTTAACAAGATTGATGAATCATATATTGTATGCATTCATATGTAACTTTGTTGTTGATTACTTTGATGATATTCATAGTAAGAATCTAGGTGAGCATATTAAGCATTTACAATTTTTGTTTAATATGTTATAAAAAAAATCATTATATGCTAATCTATTAAATTGTGAAAATTATTCATAATTTAAAATAGTTTATGATTTAACTCTACTACATTTGATTTCTTTACTTGTTGATGAAAGAGTTAGACTTGATGATAATAGAAAAGCACAGGTGATAAAAGCATTACTTAAAAATATATGACAACTTATTAAGAAAAAGAATGAGAAGTATGCATTAAAAAAAAAAGATGAAAAAGGGTTGTCAATTAGGAGATTGAGTTTGGGTATATATATATATATAAAGATTTCCTAGACATAGAAAATCAAAGTTAATGCTTACAGAAGATGATTCATTCAGATTCCTTGAAGGAGTCAATTCCTACAAAGTAGATTTATAAGGTGAGTATAATATTAGTGATATATTCAAAGTTTTTTATATTTTCTTATTTGATATAGGTGATGATTCGAAGTCGAATTATTTTGAGAAGAGAGGTAATGATGTGATCCTAGCTACTGCATCAAAAGATCCATTAGGAGTGTCCATTAATCCTCTTCTAAGGCCTAAAATGAAATGGATCTAAGAGGTGTTCAATGAGATAAGTTAAGAGGTTTGGGTTAAAAAGGTTCAAATCCGTTAGTCTAGACCTTTGTCTACTTTTCAGGTCATATCTGAAACTATAAGAGGATTTTGGATGCGATTTTAATTTGGTTGAAAACTAGACATCTATAATTTTTTTAACAATATATGGTAGGCTCGTTAATTCAACCGGAAAAAAGAGAACAACATATTTGAAGTTGGGCCTAGAATCTACTAACAAAATACGAAAACACAAAAGACATTGTATTTTAAGAGTTATGGATTCCATTCACAACAAGGAGTTCTTAATGCTATTGAGAATTTATGTGGAAGCCTTTAACTTGCTTATTTTACAAGGATTTCATATCAAACAAGAAGAATTAATTGGTCAGAAATTAATTTTTATTTTACAAAGTATCAGACTTTTGTTCAACAAGGATTTTTCAACAATTATTTCTCTTTGGTATTTTTTATTATCATACGTGGAAAAATATGAAAAATAATCTTAGACTATCTTTTTTATTTTTTTTATTTTAAACCTTATTTTAATTATTTGGATTTTATTTAAATTAGATGCATGTTTGACCCAGTAACTTTAGGGTTTACATATAAATACTTTTATGTAAAGATTTTTATGAGTTGATGATTTTTTTTATCTAAGGTTGCTGCATATTGTGTGTCTTTTCTTCTTGTGTGTTTGAGCGATTCTCATACTAATTTATTGACTGAACTTGCAAATTCTTTAGATGATTAATTTTATTGTGATTTATATTTCTTGTTCACTTCTTGATATAAATGTAAGATGGTGATAATGAATTGCATATCTTATTGGATAAAGTTACAAACTTTTTTTAACACGTTAAATTAATAATTTAAAAAACAATTTTGCATCATTAATGATGTTTGTAAAAGCAAAGGGGTGTAAAAGGTTACTCAATTTATAGACCAGATGATTATGAAGATCATAAAGGGCTTAACAATAAAAAGACTACTTAGGAATCAATACTATCATCAATACGGTTAATGGCATACTTGTACTAATTTAAATTTTTCCTCGAAAGAATATTAAATTTACAAATAATTTTAAAAATCAAGGTGTAAAATGAAAAAAAATTAAATTCACAGATAATTTTAAAAATTAAGGTGTAAAGTGAGATTATTATGTAAATTACGAATAAAAAGTAATAAATAAAAGATGAAGATATATTTTTAGCAATTTAGGATTATTTATTTATTGTTATTTCTTCTTCCTCAATATATTCAAATAAATAAAAATTCATCTGTTGTTTCTCTTAAACCAAACCAAAGAAATTTGTTTTTTTTTTTCGGTTTCAATTTAGTTTCTTTTTATTTCCTAAAATGTTAATAGTTTCCGTAGAGACGGTAAAAGAAAAGGCTTTATCCTTTATCCTCACGCCATTTATAGTTTCATCAGATGCCTCCCTGTTGACATACTTCCCCGGAAAACCCTATTTTCCTGAGGGGAAAAAAAAAAAAAAAGAGAGAGGGAGGAACAAGAGTGAAATGAAGATCATCATCCTCGAATCCCCGTTTCTCCCTCCCCCTCCTAATTTAAAAACAAAGCCAAAACCAAAGTCTATAAACCCCAACAAAGTCCCTATTAAATCCTCAATCCACCCAGACCCTTGGTCCTTAAGCGACGGCAACAACATATCGAAACCCAAACCCAAATCCAAAAACCCCAAAAACCCGTTATCGGATGACAACGCCAGGCGCATGATCATAGCCAGAGCGCGATACTTGAGCTTGTTGCGTAAGCACCAAGGCCCGCAAGCTCAAACACCAAAGTGGATAAAGAGAACTCCTGAACAGATGGTGATGTATTTGGAGGATGATAGAAATGGGCATCTTTATGGGAAGCATGTTGTGGCAGCTATAAAGAGAGTGAGGGGATTGGCTGGCAAGAAAAATGAAGAGAGGGATATGAGGTTGCTTATGAGTGGGTTTGTGGGTAAGTTGAGTTTTAGAGAAATGTGTGTTGTTTTAAAAGAGCAGAAAGGGTGGAGGGAGGCCAGAGACTTCTTTTCCTGGATGAAATTGCAGGTGGGTTTCATTTGTTAATTGTGTATGTGTGTGATTCCGGGACTTTTTAGATGTTGAATGAAGTGGGTCTTGCTTTAATGTTTTATTTGTTTTAAATTTGATCTTAAACTTGTTAGAGTTGATTGTGAGATGGTTTATGGTCTAATGGGATAATGAAATCATGTTCTTTTAGAACTTAAAATTCCTTTATTTTTTTTCCCTTCTCTCTCTCTCTCTCTCTCTAGCCACAGAAGAAGTTTTGGAAATTGATTTTTTGCAATGATAGAATTGTGCTTTGACAGTTAAGCTATCATCCGAGCGTTATTGTCTATACGATTCTTTTGCGAATATATGGGCAAGTTGGAAAGATCAAGTTAGCTGAACAAACCTTCTTGGAGATGCTTGAAGTAGGATGTGAACCGGATGAAGTTGCATGCGGCACCATGTTGTGTTCTTATGCCAGATGGGGACACCATAAGGCTATGTTTTCGTTTTATTCAGCTATAAAAGAAAGAGGGATTGTAGTCTCTATTGCAGTTTACAACTTTATGCTGTCTTCATTGCAGAAGAAATCACTTCACGGAAAGGTTATAGTATTGTGGAGGCAGATGGTTGATAAAAGGGTTGCACCCAATAATTTTACTTATACAGTGGTTATTAGTTCACTTGTCAAGGAAGGTCTTCACAAGGAGGCTTTCAAGACTTTCAATGAGATGAGGACCATGGGGCTGGTGCCTGAGGAAGTAATATATAGCTTGCTTATTACTGTGAGTACCAAAAACAGTAACTGGCATGAAGCATTGAAATTGTACGAGGACATGAGATCCCACAGAATAGTTCCAAGTAAATTCACCTGTGCTTCACTTCTGACTATGTATTACAAAATCAAAGACTATTCTAAAGCCCTTTCCCTCTTTATACAAATGCAGAGCAAGAACATCGCAGCTGATGAAGTTATATATGGATTGCTCATAAGAATATATGGCAAACTTGGTCTCTATGAGGATGCGCAAAAAACATTTGAAGAGACTGAGCGGTCAGGTCTACTGAGTAATGAGAAAACATATTTAGCAATGGCACAAGTGCATCTCAGTTCAGGAAACTTTGAGAAAGCCTTGAGTGTTATTGAAGTGATGAAATCTAGAAACATCTGGTTATCACGATTTGCTTATATTGTGTTGTTGCAGTGTTATTGTATGAAAGAAGATTTGGACTCTGCTGAAGTTACATTTCAAGCTTTATCAAAGATAGGATGTCCTGATGCTGGTTCTTGTAGTGACATGATTAATTTATATGTTAGACTTGGCTTGACTGAAAAGGCCAAGGATTTTATTGTCCACATAAGGAAAGACCTAGTAGATTTTGACGAGGAGCTTTTCAATACAGTTATTAAAGTGTTTTGCAAGGAAGGCATGTTAAAAGATGCTGAACAATTGGTATATGAGATGGGCACAAATGCATCATTCAAGGATAATAGATTTTTTAAGACATTTTCTAATTTTATGTATGGAGAAAATAAGGAACTGGAAAACATTATGGTTTCTGCTGACACCACGGCTCTGGGGCTTATCCTGAGTTTATACTTGGAAAATGACAATTTCACCAAGACAGAAGAATTCCTGAAGTTGATACTTGAGGCTGGTAGTGGCTTGTCTGTGGTGAGCCAACTAGTAAACAGCTTTATTAGAGAAGGTATGTAACTCACAAAAGTCACTCTTTTTTTGTGATTTTTACTATTTACAGTAATATACATTAATTCTATGATATGAAAGTATCAACTTTTCAATGTATTTTTTTGGTTGAGAGATATCACTATCTTCTATAGGTGATCTATTCAAAGCGGAGGCAGTAAATGGTCAATTAATCAAGCTAGGCTCTAGACTAGAGGACGAAACAATTGCTTCTTTGATTAGTGCATATGGGAGACAAAACAAGCTGAAACAGGCCCAGGAGGTCTTTGGAGCAGTTGCAGATTCTCCAATATTGGGAAACCCAATAATTAACTCAATGATTGATGCATGTGTCAAATGTGGTAAATTTGAGGAGGCATACTTACTTTATGAAGAAGTGGCACAAAGAGGGCACAATCTTGGTGCTGTTGGTATTGGCATGGTTGTGAATGCTTTGACCAATTCTGGTATGATTGTCAATTCTCTAGGAGACCAGCCATTATCAATTCATTTTGATAGTAACAGTTTTATGCATGCATCTTATGCATGTGCATGTGATGCAAACCTCTTTGATATTGGTAATTTTAGAATAGTTTTGTTGGTCTATACAACTTTCATTGACATAATCTGGTAATAATAACTCCATCAAAAGGCAGTTATAGCTGATGTGGTTGTGACATATAACAGATGTTGAGTAATCTGCATACATTCTGTTTTATGGTGGGCTATTGCTTGAAATTGGAATATTCGAGCCAGCATTAATCAAGGGCTGGTTGTGAATTATTTTAAATAATTGAACAAATGAAGAGACTTGTGAGTGCTAGAGGAAATGGAGAAAAGGGAAAGAGTAAAAGAAAACAAAGACCAAAGTAAAAAAGTGCTTTAAAAAGCTAATGCATGCTCAAAGTTGATTCTGAAGAAAGCTACTTCTGTTACATAGCTGATTAATGGAAAGAATTGTTTAATCTTCAGGCAAACATCCAGAGGCTGAAAATATTATTCGCAGGAGTATTCAGGACAGGATGGAGCTTGATACTGTGGCATACAATATTTTTATCAAGGCAATGCTAGAAGCAGGTTGATACAGACCATCCTATTATTATTTGTTTAGGGAAGAAAAGTTTACACAATAACACTATGAGCATTTTGCAGGTAGATTGCATTTTGCAACCAGCATCTATGAGCACATGCTGTTATTGGGATTCACTCCATCGATTCAGACATATAACACTATGATTAGGTAAGAGCTTGATGGATGAAAAAATGACCCAAACAATGATCTTGATAATGCTGTATGATTGTGCACATCTGTGTGGTGAGTTGATTTTCCACCCAAACTATTTAACAATTGATGCAGTGTATATGGACGCGGTCGAAAGTTGGATAAGGCTGTGGAGGTGTTCAATACAGCTTGCAGCTCGGGTGTATCTTTGGATGAAAAGGCATACATGAATATGATTAACTATTATGGCAAGGCTGGTAATAATCACCTATATTATCTTATTTTCTGTTCATGCTTTAAAGCAAAAACTGATTGATATCAAATCTGTGAAGTTCCTAAAGTAACTTATTTCTGTCTGTATAATCTCCTCCTAGTTTTTGGCTGGAAATAACTCCAGGAATATCCACCACTCTGTACTCCATTCACTTAAATCGAGTCACATTTACTAATTGACAATCATATTAAAGTTAATTTTATTTATGAAAATGAAAACAATATATGAAAATGGAAACAAAATCATATCAACTTTCAATGTTATTTTTTATTAGTACACATGGCTTGATTTACGGGGATGGAAGATAGAGTGGTGAGTACTCCTGCAGTACTGGAGTTATTTCCATTTTAGGCCTGACAAAGAAAGGAAAAAGAAGAAGAAACTAGGCATTACAAGTCCCTGTGAAGTCATTCATGAAGATGTCTTGCATTCTGGAAGTAGTTAGCATCAACATTCCCCTCATGTTTGCAGAGCAAGATTTCCAATTCCTGTAAAGTTCTCAAATTGCATCCACAAGTAGCAAGTTACCGTTGCTCTAAACCTGACAGTCTAGGTGTACAGCCACTAGAAAACCTGACAGTCAAATCATGTATAAAAAATTCTCCATTCCAGGTTCTCTCCAGCCCCCTTCTTACTGTCAAAAGCTTTGAGTGTGGAAAAAACTGACATTATAGTAGCTCCTGAGCCATCTGTCAAACCAATGCCTTGGCACTCTACTTGCTCATTAGTATTGAGCTTAACCTAGTTCAAAAGAGGATAGAGCCTCCCCTACTTTTCTCTGGGTCCTATATGTAGCATTTCTCTCCGAGGATTTAATGGTGATGGTGTCTCCAACCATATTCGAATTCTGCATGATCCACAGTGAGCCATTTGAAGAAAACCTCGCCATAGTCTCCATACACCAGATTCAACTGAACATGCCTACCCCATTTACATTCTGTCTGTCAACACATGATTAATTCACACCTGACACCATGGGTAGCAAGAAGAGCCAGTCATATTTCCATTATACTGCTGCTCATTGGTCACTAGACAGCTGTAAACAATAAGCCAAAGAAAATTGTGGATGCACTACCTCCCTGTCAAACTTTGATGGCACTACTTTTTATTGGTCAGCTGACAGTTGTCATGAACAAGCCACAGAAACTTGGGGATACAATGTGTCCCAAAACACTGTCATTGCATTAAAATGAAGTGGTGATTCTTGTCCTGTTTTGCCTTAGTATATGGTTAAGAATCAGCGCACCAACAGAGCATCACTGTTTATAGCATATATATGCCTTCAACTGATCATTTTTAAAGCACATATTCACTAGCAATATATTCAGTTCATTTATTCATTGCCAATCTAGTGCTCATTGCATTAGAGGTGGCAGATTCACATCTCCTATCAGTAGATTTATTGTAGTAGCAGCCATGTCTCTTCATCGCTCAACATATTCCGTGACATCACTATTTTTTACTACTTTGTAGGTAAGAGACATGAGGCATCTCTCCTGTTTGCCAAAATGCAGGAAGAGGGGATAAAACCTGGGGTGGTAATGCTCCTATATATTTATGCTGCCAAAACTTTACAGATTATTTTCTGAAATTTCACAATGAGAAATGAACACCAACTTTAGTAGCTACTTCTATCAAATATATTTGTTTGTTATAATTTTCCTGTGGTTCTGCATGAAAATTACTATTTTTTTAACCTTTTCCAGATAATGCTTAGAATGGGTCCATGTTTTTGTCACAGGAGTGCGTATTGCCACTTTATGGTGTTAATTTTTGTGATATCCTCATTAATCTGTAACATTCATTTAAGAAAAGATATTCTTGTTTTTGATGTTAGAATACTTATTCTTGGAGTATATGTAGTCATATAACTAAATTTCTTCATCCAGTTGTATATGTGTTTCCAAATTATTATTTAATGAATGAAAAGACTTCTTGTCTTTGCTGGGGAATTGCAGGTTAGCTACAATGTAATGGTCAAAGTATATGCCATGTCAGGGCTTTATCATGAAGTTGAAGAACTATTCAAAGCTATGGAGAGAGATGGTTGTCCACCAGACTCGTTCACATACCTCTCCCTTGTTCAGGCATATTCAGAGAGTTCAAAATGCTTGGAGGCAGAGGAAACAATAAATAGCATGCAGAAGAAAGGCATCCCTCCTTCCTGTGCCCATTTTAAGCATTTGCTCTATGCTCTTGTGAAGGCTGGTCTTATGGTTGAAGCAGAAAGGGTGTATATGGAGCTATTATCGGCTGGTTTAAATCCAGACCTTGACTGTTGTCGGGCTATGCTCAGAGGTTACATGGACTATGGACATGTGGAAAAAGGCATCAAATTTTTTGAACAGATCAGGGAGTCAGTAAAAGCAGACAGATTTATAATGAGTGCAGCTGTGCATCTGTACAAATCAGCTGGAAAGAAACTTGAAGCTGAAGTTCTTTCTGAATCCATGAAGAGTTTGAGGATCTCGTTCCTCAGTGAGCTTGAAGTTGGATTGAAGATACAATGCCCCAGCCACGTATCCCAGGTGACTGACCAAGGTACTATTTGACAGTGAGCAACGCAATAGAGTTGTGATGTTGATAAAGACTGCTGGTGAACAAATGTTATGTGGTTGCAAAACCTTTTATAGAGCTCTCAGCTATATGAACTATGAAGACGGGGGATCCTGAGAGATGCCAAAAACTTCGATGAGGAGCGAATACCACATGGTTGTGTACCTGTAGCGACATACTGGTGTATTTAGAGCTCCTGCAGCTTAAAAAATTGAAACTGTGATCAAGGATTTGTTCATCAGAGTACACCTTATAGCCTCGGTATGCCACATGATGATCTGTATTCTGCACCTTACAATCCTGGGACGAAGTAAGGCATTTGTGTTCCCCTCAATAACATTTTATACGTACAGAGGATATCTTTTCACCCATGGCGGTGCTCTTGGTTTTCATGGTAAGGATGTGGGTCTTCAGCTGCATGAGCAAAAATAATAATTCACAAGGCAAGATTGGCACTAAAGATGATGCCAGTGTAGTGCAGTATGCGTTCATCTATGTATTGAATGTACTAACCGAAAATTTTCAATTCTGGGAGAAATGGGAATTTGTAGAACTGTAAAGTTGGTATTATTTATCAATGAGAATAATCTCTTATTACTGTAAATGGACAGACAGGTATCAGTTTTTTTTGTCTGTAGACGCTGTTAATGTAATGCATAATAAGATCCTTTCATCAAGGAACATAGGGAGGACGTTCCTTCCTTCAATGTGGCTTTATTTGGAAATCTTTCAGCGCAACTTTTTTTTTTACAAAAATAAAATAAAAAAGGAAGAAGAAATATTAAACAAATAAATTATTTGTTGCCGTTTACATCTTTTTTCTTTTAATTTATAAGGAAGAAAACACCAAATAACATCATAAGCCAGCCCAGATGTTATTCGTTTATCGCACGGGTCTGTGGCAAACTGTCCTGGCGCGCGCCCTCGACTTTATTAACAAAAGAAATTAACTCTCTGTTCTTTTTGGTATGTTTATGGGAATTGGAGGAGTCCCAGATATATTCTCTTATTGATAATATAGTAGCTGAATTAAAATCTCTAAAAATATATTTCAAGAATTCCACTTGATTATGTAAAATTTATAAAAAAAACTAAAAAAATTACTTAATAAAAAAATATCTTAGATCCTCTTAATAAGCTACTATTCTAGTAAAATAATTATGGTTTAATATGCCCTGTAGCTAATTAGTTGGTTACCCGTGACATTATTATATTGAAGTAAATACATATATATTATTAATAAAGGTTTAATTTATCTTTAATATTCATATAACATTAGATTAATGAATCTAATATTTGATTTATGAATCTAGAGCAAAGATAATGTCCATAGAAAAAAAAATATTTTGCAAAGAAAATTATAAAGTTGTTATAATTATGATATTTATATTACATCAAAACATTGTTTCTAAATTGTTCCTAGTCGATGCTCTCTTAAATATTGGACATTTATTAGAGTTGTACAGACTAATACATATTGTATTCATTTATTTATGAAAGGAAGCAGATGTTCTCATATGTTGAGGTATAAAAGACACCTAAAACTAATATATAGGTGCTTTTCATAAGACATGTACACTGAACTGACAAACATGAGAATTCTAAATGTCTATGGAAATGCTCATATGATGGTTGTGTAAGTGATCCTTATACTTGAGATCATTAAGTTATCTTATATAGATAATGTTATACTTTGATCCTGTTACATATTATCTTAATCGAAATAACAAAGAGGCAGACATTGAGTATAACATAAACTATAGGAAGGTATTTGAGTGATCAAGAGATGATTTATCACCCTAAATGAATTAGAAAATATAACACAACCCAATGATCTTGATTCCTCCATCAGGACCTATTTCGCATGGGTCTTGCGTGAGGACCTAAGAAAAATGGATCCTTACACAAGACCCAAGAGCATTGGGTCCTGACGACTGACCCAAGCGAAATGGATCCTGACACAGAATCCAATGTCAATTGGTTCAGCACCCAAGAAAATTATAATAAAAAAATAATATTTATACCACAAATAATAATATTTTTCTATTAATACTTTGAATTATAATAAAAATAAAAATATTTATAACACAAATAATTATATTTAGAAACACAAGAATATTTCTAACACAAATAATTATATTTTTGAGATGAATATTTATAATTATAATAAAAATAATAATATTTGTACAAAAATAACAATATTTTTTATATTAATACTATGAATTATAATAAAAATAATGATATTTATAACATAAATAATTATATTTAGAAACTCAAGAATATTTCTAACACAAATAATAATATTTTTTAGATGAATATTCAGAATTATAATAAAAATAATAATATTTACAACACAAATAATTATGTTAAGAATTCCATAATTATAAGAAAAATAATAATATTTATAACATAACCCAAGACCCAATAATATTAGGTTCTGACTCTGGATCCAATGCTCATGGTTCCTGCATCATGACCAATTTCGCATGGGTCCTACATTAGGACCCAAAGGAAATGAGTCCTGCCACAGGACCTAAAAGCATTGGGTCCTGACGCAGGACCCAAGAGACATGGGTCTTGCCGCAGGAACCAAAACCATTTGGTTTAGTACCCAAGAGAATTATAATAAAAACAATAATATTTGTATCAAAAATAATAATATTTACAACACAAATAATTATATTAAGAATTCCAAGAATATTTATAACACAAATAATAATATTTCTTATATTAATACTTTGAATTATAATAAAAATAATAATATTATAACAAAAATAATAATATATTTAATATGAATACTTTGAATTATAATAAAAATAAAAATATTTATAACTAAAATAATTATATTTAGAAACCCAACAATATTTCAAACACAAATAATATTTTTTAGATTAATGTTTAGAATTATAATAAAAATAATAATATTTATAACACAAATAATTATATTTAGAAACCCAAGAATATTTCTAACACAAATAATAATATTTTTTATATTAATACTTTGAATTATAATAAAAATAATAATATTATAACACAAATAATAATATTTTTTATATTAATACTTTGAATTATAATAAAAATAATAATATTATAACACAAATAATAATATCTTTGATTTAAATAATTAGAATTATAAGAAAAATAATAATATTTATAACACAAATAGTTATATTAAGAAACCTAAGAATATTTATAACACAAATTGCAATATATTTTATATTAATATTTAGAATTATAATAAAAATAATAATATGTATAACACAAATAATAATATTTTTTATACGAATACTTTGAATTATATATAAAAAAATATTTATAACACAACTCAAAACCCAAAAGAAATGGGTTCTGCCCTGGGACCCAAGAGCATTAGGTTTTGATGCAGGACCCAAGTGAAAAATATTAATATTTTTTAGATTAATACTCTTAATTATAGTAAAAATAATATTATTGATAACACCAAAAATAATAATATTTTTTATATTAAAACTTTTATTTTTATTTAAAATAATATTATTTATAACATAAATAATACTATTTTTAATATTAATACTATTAATTATAATAAAAATAATAATATTTATAACACGAATACTACTAGTTTTTTATATTAATACTTTTAATTATAGTAAAAATAATATTATTTATAACAACAAAAATAATAATATTTTTGAGATTAATACTTTTAATTATAGTAAAAATAATATTATTTATAACAACAAAAATAATAATATTTTTGAGATTAATACTTTTAATTATAGTAAAAATAATATTATTTATAACACCAAAAATAATGATATTTTTGAGATTAATACTTTTAATTATAGTAAAAATAATATTATTTATAATACAAATAATAATATTTTTAATTTTAATACTTTTAATTATAATAAAAAAATATTATTTATAAGATAAATAATATAATTTTTAATATTAATACTTTTAATTATAATAAAAAAATATTATTTATAAGACAAATAATACAATTTTTAATATTAATAATAATAAAATTTATAATATTTATAATACATATAATAATATCTTTTGGTATTTGGATTTCTAGAACTTGAGATATGTGCTGAATACTGAATAGTGTTTGGGTTGCAAGATAGATTCCGACTCTGTTATTGCTACCATTCGAACTCGAAAATGACACTTTTAAATCTTGGACTCTTAATGAAAGTTTTAGGTCTATGTTTTAACTTTCCATACATATAAATCATACCTAAATCCAAGTTTTACAGCTCCAGGTATGATCCAATAACCGAATGGTGTTTCAATTTGGACTGAACCAACATCTCTTTTCTAAGCTTAGCCCTCTCTTTGTCTTCTGAATTTCAGTAGTTAAACTCATCAATCAATCCTTTGATTTATGTGATAGGTCTGCATTTAAAATGAACATTTACCATAAATTAAAGGTATCTTATATTATCAGACTTGTTATTATAAAACATGTTTAAGTTAGGGAATTTAATGATACTTTAAGTGCAATATGATGATATAAAACCTTGATAAAAATGCATTTTTAAGTATTAATCACACACCCCAACCAGCTTATTACCATTCCATAGTAATCAAAGCGTTAAAACAATTTGCGACATTCAAAAGCAAGACATTCATCATTCAATTTTCATTAATCTATCCAAATAAGCAAACTCTCATTAAATTTATATATATGCTCCATACTTCTTAAACAAGTTATTAATAAACCTTCCTTTTGTGCTCAATATATCAACACATTGTTATAGGGCTTTACTTGGATGAAAACACAATTTTGTTCTAATGTTTTTCTAAGGTTAACTTCCTTGGGTTGAGATTATTATTATCTTTTTTTATTATTAGTTTTCTCCTTTTTTTAAAAAAAATAAAACACAATGCATCCTTAACCCATATAGCGAGCTTTAGGCTAATGACTCCTAGACTAGTTGGTCTTAAGGCATTGGGTGTTGAAACACCCCTTTGAGCTTAGTAACTCGGGTTGCAGATACTAATATATAGATATTGCGATGTTTGATTTTCTTAAGCTTTTCTCCCCAACCTATGTAACAAGCTTTGGGCCAATAGCTTTCAAGTCAGTTGACTTTAGGGTATTAGGTGTTAAAACACTCCTTCGAGCTTAATTGCTTAAATCAAGGAGGCTACGAAATCAAACTTATCTACTTTTTTATTTATCAATTTGTTTTTTTTGTTTTGTTTTTTTTTTTGCAAATGATATATTATCCCTATCCCTTAGTTATTACCTTTAACAAAAGAATATAAATAATGTAATAATTCAATGTGTAACTCATAATCATATGTTAAAGTGTGTGTGTGAAAATGAAGGTTTAAAAATACTTGTTAAATGAGTATATGAGCAGAATCAAGTGATAACAATGTGAGAGTTTGTGAACCTGAATATTTCATAAGAAGTGTGTGATAGACCTTATTATGAATATTGCAAATAACCATTGAAAAATGTTTACTAAGATGCGTCTCAAGATTCAATAAAATTCCTCCTTACTCTGTCATCCTAATAACAATTCTGTCAAATGTTTTTAATAACAACAAAAGGTTAGTTAGTTAGTTTTTTTTTTGTCAACTACTACCCTCTCCCTCAACCAAAATGAAACATTGTCCTCAATATTCTAAGGTAGAAAGATAGAGTATAGAAGACATCACCTAAAACAACAACTATTGACAAACCTGAAACATATTTAAACAAATATAAGAAACAACAAAACACAAATATTGTGCTATTAATAAAACCAAAAGACACAATTTCTTACAAACTGAGGATTAAATTGTAGTTGTGATTGTGGCTCATATCTTCCCTTGGTTTTACGTCCAAAAACAGCTTAAACACCCTCTATAGGTCAAGGATAGGCTTCCCATCCAATTTTCTTAAAAACTTGCAAACAAGGTCTTTTATAGTTAGATTCACAAGACTATACCAAGCATGTTCTTTATCAAAATAGGGTCGTAAGTCATGAAATACACAATGCATATTGCCACTAGGATATGTCCCAAAAGTCAATAGAAGATTATATAAAGACTCTTTATGTTTTGAAATACTTTTTAAGTACCAATCAGCAGGCAGGCCTATCCCCCTTTTGCAGTGTTTTGGGTCTGGATCAATACTATTAATGACTTTTTTTAGAAGTGTTTTAGGCCTAACTTGGCTACCGGACATAACAACATTGGGTTTAGCTGTCAAGCCAACCCCAATAGCTTTTGGCAGAGAAGGTAATACCCCCAGCTGTAATTCTTGTCAAAAAACATAGTAGAGAAACGCCTTATTGGGGCTGCAGCTAGGCGCACGGCTCTGCCCCTAGCACCCAAGATTGGGCAGACCCCACGCCAGGTGTATGCTGCCTAGGGTTGTGGCCAGGTGCGCGTGGCCGGTCCCAACGCCCTGGCTTGTCAGCCCTAGCACCAGGTGTTAGACATTTGAGCTAATTAATTATAATTAATTAATACTTTTAATTACAATAAAGATCACAATATTTAGAATACAAATAATAATATTCATCATTTTAATATTAATTTTAAACTTATGTGACCAAAGTTTATACAGTAATAATTTTTTTAAAAAAATATTAACAATAATAATAATAATAGTTTTTACTATATTTTGTTTTTCAATTTTCTTCTATTCTTAATATCAATACTTTTAATTACAATAAAGATAATAATATTTAGAATATAAATAATAATATTTATCATATTAATAATAATATTAAACTTGTCTGGCCAAAGTTTCTACAGTAATATTTTTTTTTGAAAAAGTCATTAACAATAATAATAATAATAATAATTTTTATTATATTTTTTTTCATTTTTCTTCTCTGCAGGGTCTGCCGATCCAACCGTGCGTTCCTCTAAACCTGAGGGTGATTAGAACAGACATCAGCGGCCGAGTCTACACCCAGTGCGCGAGTTTGCTGGCTAGGCACTCGGGTCTGCAGACCCGCTCGCCCTGGGGCTGCAGCCAGGTGCGAGGGTCCGCCCCGAGCACCTAAGGCTGGGTAGACCCTGCACCAGGTGTCTACATGCCATGGTCTCGACTAGCCCCAACACCAAGTGGCTGCAGCCAGACGTGCCTGCCCAACATCCAAGTTTGGCAACCAAGCATCAGGTATCCGCAGCCCTAGGGAGTGTACCTTCAATTAGGTGTCTCTAGCCTGCAGCCTTACCATGTCCCCACCAAACAATCCAGTTCATAGTGAAAGTACTCATATCCTACAGTAACTTTGCTATAATGTCAAATAGTGTAATTCACAGTAAAAAAACTTATAGTCCATAATAACTTCTGTTATAATAAAATACTGATCTCTTTTAATTATAATTAATATGAAAGAGTTTGCTCAATTCTTGCTAATACCACTTTAGTTATTAGAAATAAAAAATCACATCACACGGGGCAAATCTTACAGTTTAATTGAAAACAGAATATTGATGGGTTTGTAGTAATTTTATTGGGGCACAATGAGTGAAGACAACACAAAATAATAAATGCAGATTTAACGGAATGAATTCTAGGATATGGTGGTGGCTGTGGCAAGCTTGGCTCTGAGGTCTTTTCTTAGAATCTTTCCAGAAGCCGATTTGGGAATAGAATGAACGAAGAACACCTTGTGCAGTTTCTTGTAGAACACCACCTGTTTAGAACAAAATGTAAGAGCATGTATGATCTTAGCTTCCAATGGACGTGGAAGCTTTTCTTTTTCTTTGTTGTTCTTAATAAGCATTGAAACCCGTATTAGGATTGTTTAGAAAAGGTATCTTTTTTAACATTGAAAGAGCTAGTATATATATATTGAAGTTGCACGAGCACCTGCTTTGCAATGTAGTCTTTTACAGCCTCTTCATTAAGGTCAAGATCATTTGAGCGGACCACAAACGCGACAGGAACTTCACCAGCAACCTCGTCTTTTTGCCTGTTGTTTCCATACAAGTTATCTCGGCTTTGAGACAGAAAACATGATTAAAATATATAAAAGAAACACCAGCTCTCTAGCTTTAGTGGCCTTGAAATACAATGATAGAACAACACCTTCCTTTCCTAATCCGATTGAACAAGTATGGTGTTAAGAGAAATGATACAGATATGATGATGAGTTTGATTGTACTTACGGAACAACAGCCGCATCCGCAATTGATGGGTGGTTTACAAGGAGAGCCTCAAGCTCCGCTGGCGGCACCTGACCATAGAGCATGGAACATGCTTGTTAAATTGTCAGTGAGGTACGGTACAATACATGCATAGATATGAAAGGAAATAGGTCCAATGTCAGACATGCCTGGAAGCCTTTGAATTTTATGATTTCCTTCACTCTATCGACAATGAAAATCTCGTCGTCGTCGTCGACATAACCTATATCTCCAGTGTGGAGCCAACCCTCAACGTCTATGATGTTTGCCGTGGCTTCCGCGTCATTCAAATATCCTGTTTGGGCTTAGGCTATTAAGGGATAATAACTTTGGAACTCTCGCATGATTAACCTCAGAAAAACAAAAACATTTTCAATGGGTGCACCCTTTGCAGAGAATAGATTATAGATATACTGTAGATGGTACTATGACATAGCCTCTCCTACAAAAGAATGATATAATTAATTATGTTTTTGGCATATCAAGCTGAGTGTGGAGAAATTACCGAACCTTTCATGATTTGGGATCCACGGATGCAGATTTCACCAGGTTGGTTGCGACCGAGAGAGCTACCGGTCTCAGGGTCAATGACCTTGAGCTCTGCGTTTCTAACCACCGTTCCACATGATCCAGACTTGGTGGGTAAAGGTTGCTTTGAGAAGGCTAAGCACATCGATAGCACTGGCCCCGCCTCTGTCATCCCATAACCCTGTTCATGTCGAAGCCATCATCAACAGTTTCCTTCCTTACTTTGTATACATATATATGAGAAATGGTTCGTCTACGGTATTAATATTTTTTATTTCCTTAATAAAGTCTATATTTATGGTTCGTAAATCTCAATTAGTTTAAATAAAAATGACTTGCTAGCAAAGATATATATAATAAAGTATATAAGGATTTGTCTCATAATTATTAAATCCATGCCACCATCAGCGACGGGCACCTAGAGTGCCCTAGCTAGGTGGTCGTCGTCGTAACGGGCGGCGCAAATGGTTTGTCGCTTGTGCCCATTGCATTTCGTGCCCGACCAGACTCGTGCGTATAATTCCCAGCCATATCCATAGATCCTTGGCCTTCCTACCACACAGATAGCTTTCACCATCGCATGCTTCTAAAACAATGTTTAACCACTGTGATAGCTTCATTAATGGATCAAAACCTGCCACCTCCAATGCCTTTAATTGCAACGCAATAACATTGAACTCCTCATTGGATCGGATATCGGATCTAAGATCTCCGGTTCCGGTCATCATCAAGAGACCAGTACTTGTTAAATTATTGGTTATTCAAATATTTATATGTTCTCTTTTATTACATGTAAATATTTATTTTTCAATAGTACTGTGTGATATGTCTACCTAAATATAGTACCATAAGAAATTCGTTCTTAACCTTTTCTTTTTTAATTCGATTTGAGTATATATCTGACGTTGCTTTCATCTACAACATCGATAGTACATCCATTTTCATTAAGTTTTATTTTAGTTTCTTTTAATTTTATTTCAACAGTCAGATTTACAATAGTTTTTGTTTTTTATTAATATAGAATTTTGAAAACATGTTTCACTTGAAAAAAATTAAATTGATATGTTTGTATTTTTTTTTATAATTTTGATGTGTTAATATTAAAAAAATTTTAAAATGATTTTAATATATTTTTAAAATAAAATTTCTTAAAAAAAAATACAATAAACAAACTATGAATCAGAGTAAATGGAGCCTAAAACAGCCCAAGTATCGTAAGATTTGTCCAACAAACAAAAATAGTGATTCTCTTCTACCTTTCCCATATATATATCTAGCAAAACGAAAACGCACGCACCACCCTCACTATTACGCATGTCATGTATATACGTTAGTGGCAAGGTAACTAACACTAACCTGTCCCAGGATGGCCTGTGGAACCCTGCTCCTGAGGGCCTCCTCGAGCTCCTTCCCCAGTGGCGCAGCCCCTGAGAGGACTACCCTGATCGAACTCAAGTCGAAGTTCGCCACCATTGGGTTCTTGGCCAACGCCAGCACCAGTGGTGGCACCACAGCCGCAACCGAAACATTGTGTTTCTGAATGAGCTCTAGCAGTGATCCGATCTCAAACTTTTGCATTAAAAGTACAGCAGAACCGGCTCTCAACGAGCATAACAACACGCTGTTCAATGAAAAGATGTGAAACAAAGGTAAAACGCATAAAACAACATCATCTTGTTTCAAGTATAAATTTGGGATCTCTCCATCAACTTGTTGAGCCACACTTGTTATCAAGCTCTTGTGAGTCAGTATCACTCCTTTTGGGAGCCCTGTTGTCCCTGAAGAGAATGGTAATGCCACAGGATCATCCGGATGGATTGAAACCGTTGGCATTTCACTCTCGTTAGCCTCAACAAGCACATTGAAATGTAGACAGTTCTCTGGTGGGTCATCAATGGTGATTACTATGAAATCTTCCTCCGGTTTTTGGTTGTTTTCATGGCAATCACTATCTCTTAGCTTGTTCACATGTTGAGACTGGGTGATAATCAGTTTCGCACGAGAAGAAGAGAATTGCTTGAATATTTCACTTGGAGTGTAGAAAGGGTTCGCAGTGGTGGTGACTGCACCAATCATGGAAGCACCCATGAAGGAGAAGACGAATTCTGGGCAGTTTTGGAGCAGGGTCATGATTACATCGCCTTTCTTGATGCCCAAATTGGATAACCCAGCAGCGACCTTTCGAGATATTAGGTGAGTTTCGGCAAAAGAGTAGGTTTTTCCCGTGGAACCTGCAATCAAGCATGGCCTATCTGAGAAATCAGAGAGGTTTTCAAAGCAGTATGTGTGCAGAGGGAGGTGGTTCGAGATGGTTATATCTGGTAGTTTTGATCTGAAAATATGATCAGTTTCATGAGAGGATGGTGCGTTTTGGTTTTGTGGGGGGGAGAGTTCCGGTTTCGGGGGCTCAACCGTGGCCACGGACATCATGTTTCTTGAGATGAAAGGGAGTTTCTTTGTGTGATAAATGTATCTAACGCAGAACGTATACTCGACCAATCCCAATTCTGTATGGTGTTAATCGATCGATCGGTGTGTATGCGTGTACGAGGACAGAGCCAATCGAGCAAAGTGTAATAAATATAGGAGCAGAGAAAGTTTGGTGAAAGTAGTGGTGAGAGACTGGTAGCTAAGCTGGCAAATTGAAGATGGGGTGAGTAGGAAGGGAATCAAAGCATGCCCATCTCACATTCAAGAAACCAAACCCTATGGCTCATGCAGTTCCCATCAAAGCCCAAGCTCTCACCTACCCTCAAGAGTCCATGGCAGCGATTGGTTGACAAGTGTAAATAAACGACACTCACAACAGCTTATGTGGCAGACAGAGTCTTTTCTGAGATGACACTAGGAACTTAGTGCATGGCAAATTTACTCTTTCATAGTCATCATAATATAATTATCCGTATCTTTCACAATAATATTTGTTGTTGTGTTTTGTTACCGTTAATAAATAAAAAAGGTCAAAGAAAATTACGATCGAAGGGATGAAAAAGAATAGGAAATATAGTTGGGTTTCACAGTATAAAATAGAAGTCTTTTGTACTTGTTTAGTTAGTTAAGGGATTACAATTTAATGTTAACTTGGTTAATATTGGCCCAACCTAAATTAAATAGGTGAGTTTATTTGGATTATTCAATTGGGTAGCGGATATGATATTATAAAACCTAACTCAAAACCCACTTAAACCTAACTCAAATATATATTTATATTTATATATATATATATATATTATTTTATTTTTTGTTGAATAAATAATAGTCAGATAAATACTCATATAGATATCTGAAACCCGATAAATATTTTATGAATATCTAAATTTTTTATCCAATAAATAATGAGTAGGGTATAGATATCAAGATAGTTTAGTTGATATCATTTGATATATAATCCAATTCATGAGTATCTATTATCATCCCTAGTTTAGTTAACGAAGGATAAAATAAAATTGTCATAATTTATTTTTTGAATTTTATAAAGATAATAAAAAAAAATAAAAATAATTGATAAAAAATGAATGAATGAAAAATAATTTGAGAATTGGATCAAGACAAAACAAATTAAAAGTTTAATGATTAATAAGGATGAAACTATTAATTTGAAAGTCAATTTTGGTAGAAATTGAAAGAATTCATAAGTTTAGGGACTTAATTAAACCATGAATTAGTTTAATAAATGAAATCAGAAACTTAATTGAAGAATTGATATGTTTGGGGACTTAATTGAACTTAAAATTAGTTTAATTAATAAAATTAAGGGCTTAATTGAAGAAATAACGAAGTTTGGGGCTGATTCAAGAAAAAATTGCAAGAAATTAGAGTCGATGATCAAGGTGAAATGGCGACGGTACTCTAGGGAGTTTAATTGATTTGTCCAGGGTAATTTTGAAAGAATTAAAAGTTGAAAAGTTAATTAAGGACTGAATTGAATAATTCAGAAATTAATAATTGTTTTGTAAATGGCGCTAAAATCCAAGGGTCCAATTGCAATTAATCCAAGGCAAAAAAAAAATTTTAAAAAGAGATTTTCCGTGAATAAAGGTCCAATTGCTAAATGTTAGAACTTCAAGCCAAGAATCTACCATGACATTTGCTCTTCCAGGATGTTATTCGATCATACAATCATAATCTTTAATCAATTTCACTCACCGTCTTTGTTGCATGTTCAAGTCCTTCTATGTCATCTCAAGTATCTCAAACTCTTGTGATCCATAAAAATTTAAACTTGAAATCACATAGAAATTGTCTCCATACTCTTAAAGCAAAAACCACAATGGCTAACTCGAGATCATGCACTAAGTAATTGACTTCGTAAAGCTTTAACTATCTTGATGCATAAGCAATCACCCTCATTAATATACACTTAAGACAGAGTGGATGTTTATTAGTTGATCACATATAGTTTAGGTTGAGTCAAAGTTTAAATTATAAATTGATGAAATGTTAAAATAAGTGAAATAAAATTTTATTAAGTTTATTTTATGATTGAGAAAATGTGTCTTAATTGAAACTTATCTTAGAAATTAATAATATTAAACTATCAATATAATATTTATGCATTAATTGTAATGGTTCTTAATTTTTTAAACTAATTTATCATAACTTACATTGGTTACATATTGAATAATTTTTTTTGTTTATTATGGACAAATTAATTAGGTTTATTATACAATGAAGAGTCTTACTACTTAGCTTCCTTTAAATGAAGAACTAAGAATAATTTTAAAAGAAAAATGAAGAATGGTTCTATCATCAATTTATGAAGACGATATGCATCATTTATATGACATGACAACCTTCGAATGACCTATGTTCATGTTATTAATACAATTTTCATCGTTACCTAGATTTTGTAGGATTTTAATCTTATGTAGTTTTTTATATATATACATGATATTTGCTTATTCTTATTTTAATGTTTAAACATGAGAATTATAAAATTTAATGGATTATTTGTGCAAGGTAAGGATTAATATTTTGTAGAAGTGGGTTTAATTAATACTAGAAGGATCAATAAATAAGTTTTTCCACCACCATAAATGTATAAATGTGACATTTTAATATAAATTTTACAAAACACAGTGTAAGGGAAATGTAACAAAAACTCCTTTTCTGATTAAATTAGTGAACGCTTTTTAGCTACAAAGATTTTCATCACTAAATATATCGTTAAAAAATTGTTTTCTTGTTACATCATGTAAGCATAAATTTAATGAAACCTAACAAAAAAAATAATAATTTTTTTTTAAGTTAACATGTATAAATAAAACTTGACACAACTAATATATTTAAAAGAAAACGAAACTCATATCACAACAATAGTTATCAAACCTGGCCTAACTTGATGGGTTGATCTAGGATCTTAGTGATATGGGGCCTTGATCGGGTTTGAAATAGGCAAAACTCGAGCCTGCAATTAGCCACATGAAACCTACAACCCAACATAACTCAGGTGAGATCTTTTTTTAGATCTTTTTTATCATGCTTTTTTTCTATAATACATCAAAAAAATAATTTATGAACATCTAGTTTTACATTTTTTATAGCATGTCTTTTAACTTATCTATATGGAACAAATATTTATGAGATGGGTGTTTCTACAAAGCATAGAGTTCATTAGTGGTTTCAATTTAAGGGACAAAAATAAATTATTACTAAAAACAAAAGGCATAGGCATTACCTCGTACACAGGGAAAATCAAAAGTTTTCCTCTTACTCGGTTCAACCTTATGTGGAAAAACCTGTCACCCTTCTCTTGTTAGTTACTCATATCAAAGTTCACCATATAAACACTAGCAAAAAATTTTATTTTTTTAATGTGAGATTGGAAGTCCATTAATATATATATATTCTATATTCACAAAGAGAAAGTTATGTTTAAATTTTGATTTAAAAACTTCAACTTAAAAGGAAAAGATAATATATTTCCAATATGGGATAAAAAAACCTTTCGAAATAATCTTTTAAAATTTATTATTTACAACATATATGGTTGTTTATTAACATTTTCATGTGAGATATTAAAAACTTAAATATTTTTTTAATATTCTCGAGTTGACTCGGGTCAACCTATGTGCCTCGGGACCTAGCATCTTGGCTGGGTCATCTTTTGGGTCGGGTTTACTAACTAACTATAATCATTACACAGTTTCCAAGTATTTATATTTTTATATAACATATAATACATCAATTTTTTTTCTCATCTACAAATTTTTTAGGGTGACATAACTAGACTTCATAAGAATTAAGTTGTTTTTTTATATATACTAAAGAGGAGATCAGCTACTCAATATTTTTGTTAAATTAATCACATAAAAAACAACTAAAATGGAAAGCAAATTCATTGTATGGGCATATTTTCTCATTCATCGCTATAGTGAAATGACCTTTTGTCCTTCCCAAAAAAATTTCTTGCCTTTGAATTATGGGCATTTTTGTCTTTCGACATAGTAAATTAGTTGTTATAGGTTTGTTTGAGGGTATTATCATTTACATGTATTAATGAATAGTTAAATAACCTCAAATCCCCCTAAATCAAAAGAACTAGTATTGTCGGGCAAGGGTATTTTTCATTTTCTTTTTTTATATATAGTAAAATTACGCACATGCCCTTAGATCCTAAAAAATTAACATATGGAATCAGGGGTGATGGGGTCTTTTTGCCTTATGTATTTTTTAATTGTTGGTTTGGTCAAGGGTAATAACATCATTCAACATTTAATAAAAAAAAAATTAATTTAAGAAGCTATGCATCTGCACATGGGAGACGCCACGCTCTTTGGATGGTGGGTGCGGCGTCTCCTAGTGGTGTAAAATATGCTTCCATTGTCTCATTTTATTCTTCTTCGTCTCCTCTTCCTTATTGGATGGTGTGTGCCAACTTATAGTGGTCAGTTTATCACTAGTTGGCCTTTTTTCTTTTCATTTCTCTCTCCTACCCAAATAATAAGTTATGGTCCTTTTGTATTTTCTTAAACTTTTATTTGTTTTCAATTTAATACTTAAATTATAATTTATAATATATAAATTTCTTTTCAATTTGGTTCATTTTCTTTTGATTTCTTAATTTTTTTTTGGTTCTTTTATTAAAGTTTTTATGGTTTTCAATTTTATCCTTCAAATTAAATTTATGATTTTTGTTTTTTCAATGATGATAGATTACTATAATAGTAATAATAATATTAATAGTAATTAATGTGATCCAACCCACATCAAATGATGTATTAATAGTTCTAGTAGGGCCAATCACCAGGGCTAAAGCAAAGAAATTCAAGGAAGCCTTTAATGGGCTTTTGCAAGGCATATAGGGCAAGGTGAACTAAAAAAAACAACAATCCAAAAAGAACAAGCCTTGATAAATTTGATTCATATTCAAGAAGTCTTTGAGGACCCTAGGCCATGATAAGGGAGTGCTTTTAGCATCAATGGGCTTTCTTGTCAAGTATTTTATATTTCTTAATCCAACAAGAAAATCATGAATTATTTAGGCAAAGAAAGTCTAATCTATCAAAGAGATTTAATTGGAAGGAAAATCTTATTCTACCTTGGACACTAAAGGTGATGGCAAAATAGGATTATTGGAACAAGAAAATTTCTTAGTCTATTCTTCAAAGAGAAGTGGTGGGCACCGTAGGATAAAACTTTCAGAATATTTATTTTTATTATTTCAAGTTAATTACTTAGTTTTTGGATTGTTTTGGGCCTAGTTTCAAATTGGGTCAAGTGAGCCTATTAAGTTATCTTGAGGGTTTATTTTCAAAAGTATAAATACTCTTTTATAAGACTTATTTTTCTGATTTAATTCACATTAATTTATGCATATTGAAGCATGGAGAATAAGGACTTTTCTTGCTTAGTTCTTGATTGAACTATACTCTTCAAAGAATTGACCAATTTTTATTGTGATTTTATAATTTTTGTGCTCATCTCCAAGTGAGGATGTTATGTGAGGATGGTTATTATAGTCTTTGTACCTTGGGACAAATCATCCATTGTGTCAAGCTCAATTCTCAATCTTAAGCCAAATTAGAAAGATCTTGACTTTACGAATTCAATTAAATTCTGCTAAGGTTCGCATCAGTAATAGTAATAATTGTGATGATAACAACAACAACAATAATGAATGATGATGATGATATTTCATCATTTAATGCTAGATTTGTTATGAATTGAGTTTTACCATTTTTCATGTATGGTTCTTCCGGTCTAATGATCAGAGTTACGGGTTTGAAAAGTGGATGTAGTTTGGCATCTTTTTTTTTTTTTGCTTTATTATTCGATTTCATGTTAAACATTAGTTTTTTAAAATAAAAAAAGCTTTGTGGTTTTCTTAAATTTATTTTCTATGGGGTTAACTCAATCTCATAACCTGAATAACAAGTTTTACGAGTTGGTTTGTTCCTTATTACCCAGCTTACATATCTATCACGTGACCTTGAATTAGCTCGATCCTAATTTGAATGTTATTTTTTTATCCAATTATATAATTTTTGAAGTTATTTTTTGAAGTTATCATGATTTTTTTTTAATTTTGTTTGTTCAGTATAGTTGTTTTATTTTCATCTAATTAAAATGAAACAAACTTATTTTCATAAACAAATTTATTTTCATCTAATTAAAATGAAATAATCTTAATCCTGAGGGGTGTAGTTCAATTGGTCAGGCCCTGTATTTGCTTTTCAGAGGTCATCAGTTCGAGTCTCACAAACCTTAAGGTCATTAGTCGACGTGTGCACAAGCTGGTCTAAATATCCATGTTAATCTAAAAAAAAATAAAACAAACTTGGTGTAACATGGCGCACATATTTAGTTGTTGGGTCCTAAACGGTATGGACTAACCAGCATTATTTGTCAAAGGAAAATTCTATAGTATAGTCAATTGGCCCATAGAAGAACAAAGATAGTGTTCACCCAATAAAAAGAAGAAACATTGCACTTGGAATTTTCTTCGAGGCTTGCTATCTTGTAATGATAGGAGAAAAATAGATTGACTATTTTTTATAGAATAATTCATTAAAAAAATATTCTGCATGTGACCCGTTGTATACACTTCTCCAAATCCTTTAATTCAGTCCCACTGTATAGAGAAACCGAGCATTTAACACCAAAATAGAAGTCGCCAAGAATTTTAATAAACCTCCAAGAGAGAGACTTTCTAGCTGGGAAGAGCCTGAATGTTTTGGGTTGTGCTCTTGGTCTGTCGGCGCAGCAGCCCCAGGAGGAGGAGCTGATGATGGAATATCTGGTAATGGGAGTACTGATGGGCTTGGTGGTGTGGCCACAACAGCAGGACTTGTGCTGTTGGAACAAGCAGGTAAAGGATGCCTATCCGTAGCTACTAGCAGCACCCCATCGATGCCATGGCATCTAATTGAAGACCCTGCAGTGCATAGATCTGGGCTAGAGATCTTGACATTGTTGAGAAAGAAACTCTTCCTTCCCTTGTTGGAAATGTTAAGCATATAATCGGGATCGGAACTGGGAATCAGCGAGCCTGGTGGAATATGTCGCAGGTGATCAAAGAGCAAGGGTGATGGGATTGAATGGCGCAGCAAAAAATCAGAAACAGCGTTTTGATGCATCCTGATTTTAGACAATATACGATCCTTGGGCATCAAGAAAGTAACATTCCCCTGAAATTTCTGATCAAGTGGGGCCATGTTAATGAGCATGACAAAACTGAAGTAGTTGGCTCTTGCCATCTCGTCAGTGGCAACGACAAGGTCTTGGCTTCTTGAAGGAATGTCCGTCGGGCTAGTTGCACAGACGAGTACTTTGATCATGAGAAGCACTAACAAGGTCGTGAAAGCTTCCATGGCAGTTGCTTTTGGGTGAAAGAAGGTGAGGAGAGATCTGTCTTTGGGTCTGTTCAATGAAGAAATTATGTAATGATGTTTAGAGATGTAATTAAACATGGTGATGTTAGGTTTGAACATGCATATGTGCTGTTTCAACAACTCAATGCTTCACATTTCCTGCATGTTCAGCTTCAGCTATTCTTTTTAAGGGAAGAATATTTACGTGTTGCAGTAAGGTTAATTACAGCTATTTTTAATTTGCTTGTAGATTTCGTTATATATAGGAAGAGCAAAGCAACTCATCACTCATTAAAATTAAAAAGAAAAAAAAGAAGAAAGAAAGTCAGCATATTTAGCCTAAGAAAAAACATAGTGTTTTGACATTAAAAAGGAGAGAGTTTGGGCATATATAAAATAAATAAATAAAGGTCAGCGGGTGCTCACTGGTAAATAGTATTGGAAAAATTGGTTTTTAGATATAGTTATCGGATACAATTGAGAACTAATAAAAAATAAGATATATTCACCTTCTTTTTTTTTTTTGAGTTGAAACATTGTTAAAAAAACACTCTCAATTACAATAGCATGGGATATTGAAATGTTTAAATTCCGTTGTGGTCAAAGAATTGAATATCATTATACACTATAAATAATAAAATAAAATTATTTGAGAGGCCTGAAGATTCCATTAGATAGCTAGATTTAGAGTTGTTTAGAAATTTATTACCTAAAAATCTAATTTTCTTCAGCTTTGAATAATTCCTTAAAGGTTAGGTTGTCGCAAATCACAAACCGTCCAATTATCTAGCCTCAACAGTAATCCACACGAACCACCAGTGAAAAAACTCTTAAATCCCTTTTTAAGAGAGAGAGATTGTTATACCTAAAGTGTTAACTCTCTATTATGTGACTTGTGTAATTTTATGTCTAACAAACAATAATTTTTTTAAAATAGAGGCATAACTTACTATTTATAGAAAAGTCTCAAAAACACTATAAATTAGCAAAATATCAATTTCTCCCTTAAATAATATTCATATATTAATTTAAGATAATTTTAGAAATTAACTCAATCAAGTCCTTATTTGATTTTTCTAGGTTTAGAAATATTATTCACGTACTAAATATATTTCTAAAATATATTTTAATCAAGCCATACTTAATTAAATGATCCTAGTTTAATTTCTAACTAATGGTTCTTAATATGTGTGACCTATTAGGTTCCTAATATGTGGTCTAAATATAAATTATAATTTTAATTAAATAAGATTAAATAAATTAAACAATATAATTTATTATCAATTTAAAAATTGATTAATTTATAATTGAAAATGAGATGCATCGCCTAGTAACGTGTCATGATCCCCCAAATATTAGAAAAGTCATTAGTGGTTTGACTTAACTTTTCAGTGACCGGTTTCTCAGTGTAATTAATATACTTTCATCAATAATATTTCAATTTAACATTAAAGCATGGATTATGTCGGCCATGTCAAATCATGATTGTTCTTTACATAATAGT
Source organism: Populus nigra (assembly GCF_951802175.1). NCBI lineage: Eukaryota > Viridiplantae > Streptophyta > Magnoliopsida > Malpighiales > Salicaceae > Populus > Populus nigra. The sequence goes on along the minus strand of NC_084862.1, from coordinate 7,952,721 downwards.
TATTGATTGTTTGAATAATATTTGAAACCCTTTTCAAATTTCATTCCACCTGAACCAAAGATTTCTCAATTAATATTATTTAAAAATAGATGAAAATATTTTTTCTAATTCACCTAGGGTGATGAATCCTCACTTGAGTATCTTCATATAGTTCATGATATACCAAATGTTTGTCATTTCATTGCCTCAAGTAAAATAGCATGTAACAGGATCAAAACATAACATTCTCTATATAAGATCACTTAATGATCTCAAGTCTAAGGATCACTTACACAATCGTCATGAGTCTTTCCATAGACATAGGTAAACTCTTCATATGAAATTCTCATGCGGATCAATTCATTGTATATATCTTATGACAAACACCTACATATTAGTTTTAGGTATTTCTTATACCTCTGCTTATAAGAACAGTTGCTTCCTTTCATGAAGGAAAGAACATAATATGTACCAGACTCTACGGCTCTAATAATGTTTGGTATTTAAAAAAGCATCGACTATAAACATTTTAGGAACAATGCTTTGATGCAATAGAAATCTCATAATTTTAACAACTTTATAATTTTATTTGTAAAATATTTTTGTCTCATGAACTTTATCTTTACTCTAGATTCATAAATCAAATATTAGTTTCATTAATCTAATATTATATGAATAATAAAGATAATTTAAGCCTTTGTTAATAATAAATATGTATTTACATGAATATAATAATATCACATGTAATTAACCGATTGGCTATAGGGCATATTAATCTAACATTTAGGCATAGCAATCCCTTTCTAAATAAGAATTTAGGAGATTTCTCACTGATAGTTTGTGTGGATTACCGTTGGATGCCAAATAATTGAATGGCTTGTGATTTACGACAACTCAGTCTTTAAAGTATTATTTAAAACTGGATGATCTTCAGGTAATAAATCTCTAAACAAATTTAAAGTTATCTAACAAGATTCTAAAACCTCTCGAATAATTTTATTTTATTATTTCTGCTGTGTAAATAATATTCAAGAACCCAACATATCCATCATTAACAATAATTGTGATGGATGATCACTCCATCTCTATCAAACTTTCCTAACCTTCCATTCCCATGACCTCTCCCAATATCCATGATCTTCTGCCTCCCTTTACCTATAATATCTACACTCTTTTAAAAATAACTTGGGCAATAATGTCACTAACGTTTCATTAAGAGATTAGGGGACCACTACCACTGCTCCACACTCACGAGCTTCATTTTTTAGTACCAACGAAGCCTAACTATCATTGATACGCCTAAACCTTCATTGCCCATGCCCCACCGTCTTAGCTAACAACTCTTAAAGGATGGCTTTTCTTATAGTTTATAAGACATGGTGAAGCAATCCCTATCTATTTTCACTGAGAATTTGTGTGTTGTGTCATGTAAGAATAAAGGGAGTTTTATCAATTATGTCAACAAATGGCTTAATAACGATGCATCTTCCTTGTTATGCCATCAGCTTGATGTTGTAATATAGTTGACCATGCAAGATGAAAATCACTTGCGGATATTGTTTAACTTGTAATTAAAAGGAGAATCAATTTCAAATATCCGCAGTTCAATAAGGTCAAACAGTCCGATAACGTACGATATAACAGCATCAGCACAGGGCCCCGCCCCGCCATAGCCATGATGCGTTGGAATAAACAGGGCAATTTCCCTTAAAATTGATACACTTTACTAAGTAACAAAAGAAGACAATGATCACAATCCTAATCATCTACGTAAAGATGGGTCTCTGGTTTTAGTATTTCATGTAATGCATTGCCAAAAACAGTGCCAAGAAAACCAGTTACCCATCTTCTCAGTCCTTGTCTCCATTTTCACTAGAACTTTTGTCAAAGTAAACAGCCACTACACAAAATGTGTGCAAAAACATATCTAGCCTGTACTCCAGCAGAAAGATGTTTTGAAAAAAGAATTTAGTAAAGGAACGCCATTGAATAAATTAAACAAAAAAAGAAAGAAAAAGACCTATCAGGGAAACTGGAATGAGCCACCAATTTGGGTGGTGCCAGACGGGGGATTGATTGCCACCCAGAGGAGAGAGATGGTGATTGCAATAAGTCCTGACCACACAAAAACAATGGTCGGTGTCCTTCCTCTTCTTCCCATAAGACCTTTAGCAAAAGGGTAGAGATGAGCCAGGACCCAGAAACTGAAGAAAACCCCACCCAGTAATCTACTCCACTGCGGTATAACACTGTAAATTGTTCGGCTAAATCCAACTGCTATTGCAATTAAGTTGACCATCATGATTGTAATAGGAGGTATCATCAGCGATGTCCATTTGACAACATAGAGATCAGCAAACTCATCATCAACATCATCACCGCCTGATTTTGAAGTCAAGGTGAAAGAGATTTCAATCCCTGCAACGACTTTCAACAATCCCTGAAGCACAGCAGCAAGGTGGGCACTGGTCCCTCCAATCAACCAAAACTGCTCATTCCTCCACCACTCCTCTAGGTCGATACCAGACCATTTGATTTCAAGCACAGCAAGTAAACATAGAGTCAATGTGATTATTAGGAGATAAGCAAGAAAAGTGACATTAAGGGTCTGAACAATGAACTGGCCAGAGAATAGGGAAAGTGCAGGGAGGAAGCAGTACACAATCAGGAAGATCGAAGTGAAGGGATAGATGCCAACATTCAGATATGCTATCCTCTGAAGAAATTTCATTCTACGGCTGGCTAAGAGGGCATTGTTGCGGGAAAAGAAAATTTCAACAGAACCAGTAGCCCACCTGAGAACTTGATGAAGCCTATCTGTGAGGTTAATTGGAGCAGTGCCACGGAAGGCATCACGCTTGGTAACACAATAAACTGATTTCCATCCCCTGTTGTGCATCCTATACCCAGTGACAACATCTTCAGTAACAGATCCATAAATCCACCCAACTCGATTTCCCCACTCAGTCTTGTCTTCATACCAGCAAGATATGACACTGATTGCCTCTGCAACAGTTGATGCATCGAGAAGCTCACGGGGAATAGTGAGAGCACCAGGTGGGCGTCCGTTCTTAACAGCTGGGTGATCTGCAAGAGGACGACCTTGAAACTCTGTCACTGGGATTGAGTCAATGAGGAATGTTGAGTTGCCAAACTTCTTAGGGAGCAGGGAGAGGTTCATCTCTTCATCATCATAATCACCCATTCTTAGAGCCCTGTTCTCTTCTGGGGTGTTTGCAACTGAGGAATTTTTCTTGCGCCGGGCAAAGCAGCAGCTGCAGCAATCAGGGTGATCTTCTTTTGCCCGTGGTGGGTCAAAGCCATAAAGAGCAATCCTTCTAAAGAGACAACCAGTTCCAACATAGACAGGACCCATTAGACCATCAAGGGCACGCATGTTCACGTCAAAAAAAACAGTGTTGTGATTAGCATATCGATCAGAAGGGTCTATGCCCTCAAACCTCTGAGGGAACTGAACATAACAGAGGCGATCACCTCCTCGATCCATCATGAAACACATCCCTTCCCTCATTGCCTGTGAATTGTAAATATAGTGATCACAATCAAGATTAAGAATGAAAGGACCATTAGACATAATGGCTGAGGCTCGAACAAGCGCATTCATGGCCCCTGCCTTCTTGTTGTGATCATAGCCTGGACGCTTCTCACGAGAAACATAAACAAGCAATGGGAGACGTATATCAACATCAGTAAAGTCCATTATCTTAGTTTCATCAGAAGTCCCAAGTAGTGGCTCATCGCTGGGAGGTTTCAACATCACCTGCATCCAGTAAATTACATAATCAGCCTCACATAGAAAGGCTGAATGTACAACAGCTTTTAGAAAAGATGAAGAAAGTGAATCCTTGTAGCCCATCCCAACTACTTTTACATAAAATTGAATTGATTTGTTCAATCAGCAATAACAATAAGAAAGTCTGTTGCAATTTCCAAATCCACACCCGCACATGGTTTAAAAATTAGTGTAATCATTCACATGGCTTGAACAATGATAAAAACAGTTTGTATCCAAACTAATACCTGTATTATACCAGCATGGTCACCCCTAGAGTGCTCAGGAGCAGGATTCAGCCAAGTCCCTGGCCAATGGGTACCATCTGCCATCCATGTAGCTTTTGGAATCTTTACACTCTCCACAGGTCCATCGTCCTTGTGCTGTTTCTGAAGTTTCATGGCCTTGATTTCCTCCCGAGCATGATAGGCATCAGATCGGCGGCGAATAGAATCAGGCAAGCTATTTATTCGAACCTTGAACTCATCATATTCACGCTTTACTCTTCGACGATCCTTGACAAAATCTTGCTTCACTTTGTTCTTGTAAGGATCCCTCTTCAAACTAAAGTAGGATTCTGGATTCCTGGGCTCAATATCATGTTTACGGCAGAAAGGAACCCATACATTTGCAAAACTCGCTGCTTCGGCCATGGCCTCAAATGTTAAAAGTGCACCTCCATCATCGGAGACATAACAAGAAAGCTTTTCAACTGGGTAATCAGCTGCTAGAATTGATAAGATGGTGTTTGCAGTGACAAGTGGCGGTTCTTTTTCTGGATCTGCAGTAGAGACAAAAACATCTACGCCAGGGAGATCAGATTTACCAGTGGGGTTGCTAGGGCTGGGTGTTTCAAATTTATCTTTCAATACATTCAGATCTGTAGCACGATTGATAGGGCATAGCTTTGGAAGTTGATCCAAAAGCCAAGAAAAAGCAAACCAGATCTCGCAAACCACTGACATCCCCCACAGCCAGATTGCGTCGTTGTTTGGATGTCTGATCCTCCAATGCAAGAATAGTGCGAGAATAACAATCCGAACAAAAATGAGAAGCCTATAAGAAGAGATGCAGCAAGAGGCACAAGGCATTAATCAGCGTAACTGTCATAGTGTAGAATCAAACCGTAGGTAAAAATGTTAGTAAACAACATGGAAGGTAATTACAATAGAAGAGAAACAGGAAGGCATAGTTTTCAAGTCAAGTGTCAAATTAACAGTTGCAGCTGGCCTGAAAAAAAGTTCTCTAGAGAGTTAACAAAAGAACAGGGTCTTTAAAAGAGAGAATTGGATGGATCTCTCATGGAAATGAAATTATTTCTCAGAATAATGTAAGCATTTTAAATGAGCACAGTTAAGAGGAGTTCAATTCATCAAGATAACTCCTCTCCTCTTAACAGCATCCCATACATCCTTTGCTGTTCCGCACTAAACAAAGTGTGACACAAGATTAGGAGTCATGGAGTTGATAAGCCATGACTTAACTAGAGCATCTTGGCTTTGCCAACATCGAGCCTAAATCTATTTTTCAATTAGCACATCAAATTCCATAGTAACAAGTTAGCATGATTTCAACAATTACATTTAGGATTCAAGTCCTAAAATATTTATAATTTTCTTGTCTGTATTTGTTAGTGGCTGGCACCTCATAAGAATTGCAGAATAATCATTGATGAAACAACACAAATAATGAAGAAGATTTCAGAATTAATTCTCTAATACAAGGTGACAAATGCAATCAGTTCAGAATTTTTTTAGTGACCCTGGAAATTCACTCAAAAGATACAGCTATTCTACAAAATCTTTGGAATAAGTTCTAGAGCTCAAATTTGATGCTCGATATTTACAGGGACAGTTGTGAGCTATTAGCTTGGCAGACATAGATATCAGATTAGAAAGGAAAGAACTAACAAGGCAGATCGACTAAGAAGGGGAATAAAGAGTGCATATATAAATTGTTGGAGATTTCTATGATGTAGCAACACCTTTTAACCCCCCAACATGGAAGGGCATTGATGAGCCTAGGATTTTATCCAACCATCATTGAATGAATAAACATGTGGATATATAACACAGGCTGTGGAGTCATGGACCAAATGGGTATCAAAGTTTTGCATTTCTATGGCAAGTTGTTGGCGTCAGAGAGACAAAGTTGCATGTTTCTCATGGCTCAGTATCATCAAGCCAATGACAAAGTGCTAGACGATACAACAAAGAAATAACAAAAAACCATGGTAAGATACAACAATTGCCGGTGCATGTGCAAGTTTGTTTATCAGAGCGTGATTATCTTCCCATCTACCAATACCAATGCACCAAATTAATGAAATAGGTGAAGATATAGCAATTTAAACATTTGGAAAAGAATATCATTATACTACGAATAGTAAGAGAAAACAGAACCATGCTAGACATGAAGATTGTACCGATATGGACTGATAATAGCAGCTGGAATCTTTAATTTTCGAGTAAGCGGCCTCCATGGCTTGTTCATCAATTCTTTGGGCCCGCCAACTTCCTCATCATTCCCATTGCCGAAACCCCCATCACTTGGCCAGATAGCATTGCCATACCCATAAGTTCCCCTTGTTTCAAAGAGCCACCTATTGTGATCAAAGTCCCCAGTCTGGCTTCTCATCAGCGCTGATTTGGTTGACTTCATCAATGACAACCTCCTCTCCATTTTGGACACTGTGCCTGGTGGAGGAAGTGGAAGAGGCCTTCCACTGTCCACAGCCACTTCATCCAATTCGGTGTTTTTATAAGGCTCCTTGCAACCAGGGCAAATTCCACCTCCAATTTTCACTGCATCAATAAAGCAATCCCGGCATATTTTGAAATCACACTCACAAGGGAGAATATCAACACCACGCTCATCACTCATCACCTTGGCATCACACCCTGAAATCGCACAAGAGGATCCCTTAGCACCAGCCATTTGGGGATGGCTGGCTTCAGATTCAATCACCTTGTCCATGAGATGAGCACGAGTAACACTATTAAAACCGCCTGTAAAGAGTGAATTTGAGACATACTGCTCTTCAACCTTTTGTGAGATAGATGGATCCATGGGTTGGTTGTCAGGGGTCGGTGGTAAGTGCACTGTATAGTTCATGAATTCACTACTCCCAAGTTCACTATCAAGATCATCCCTCGAGTAGCTGATATAGCGACCAGAGGAAGTCCTCCGGCCAAATGTCACGGTCTGAGGCAGAGGAGGTTTGTGAGATTCGGCAGCATCCGAGCTAATTGATAGATTTGATCGAGTGCCTTTGAATGATCTTGAGGCCATATCTTAACACTGCAAGGGACACGTCTCTTCAAATCCTGCAATTATAGTACTGTGCACCATCAGCATATTCTTCATAATATCAACCGGATTCTAAGATATCGCAATCATAATCAAAATTCCAATATATAATTCAGATGTCTGCTTAGGTGCCAAGAAACAATGCACGGCACAACAGATCATTAAATTCTAGAACTCAAAATCTTGAATTCACCTTGCTCGCAACATTTAAACAACAGACCAAAGAAAAGAGAACCTTTCAATTTCAAAAGGATTCAAATCAAGTCAAAAGCACTTAACATAAAAAGACAAAGGTGCCGGGATAATTACATATCATCCAAAAAATCTAATTAAGACCTCGTTTGATTACCAATAAAATAAAGCATAAAGGCTTAACGTTTACTAAAATCCAAAATTTAAGGCTAAACACCTAAGATCCAATAAAAGCCTCATAATTAGCACAAGCATGTTGTTCACAACCTACTCAATTTAAGCCAAAACGAAAAACAAAATCAAGCAAACTGAACCCAGAAGTGTAGTAGCAAAACAACACAACCCCAGGATCCTTTTCACCGTATAACATTTTTACCTTTCGAGCAGCAGCAACTAATCACGCCATCAGAAAATCTTAAAACCAAGAAAAACGCTGCAGATCACCTAGTAGTTAGGACTAGTACTTGTCTTACTAAATAAAGGTTTTGCCTTCTCTTTGTATCTATGCGTGTGTATATAAATTGAGGAGAGGGATAATAGATGGACAGATCCCTTTGTCAGATTCTTTGAAGGCTTCGGAAATGCTAAACGGCAAGTAATAATAATTTGAACCAATCTTTAAAACCAAAAAAGGAATGCTTCAAAGCCACCACCTGTAACCGTTCATACTGTGTATTTATCTTTCTCACGTACAAAAAGCAAGAAAGAAAAATTCGTATACAGAGGTGTGGGAGTTGATAGAAAGACTGAGTCGTGAACAAAACTACAAGCACAAATAGGGCATGACTGAGACTAAATATGTTTTTTTTTTCCCCTTATTACACAGCTGTGACTGTGTGACGTAGTAGGGGTGGTTTTTTTTCCTTTTTTTATGAATCTAGTTATGTAATGAAAGAAAGGAAGAAGGTTCTTGGCAATGAGGGCAGAGAACCGAAAAAAGAGAAGAGGAGCTTGTAAGGAGGAGAGTGGGTTTTGTGGATCGCCGGCTGATGTTCCTTCAGCCCCTGTATCTTTTTGATGCTAGTGTGTCCGTTGGGGTTTGGAAGGGGAGAGGAATTTGTTTGGACAAAATGGGGACGTAAAAATAAAGATCTTTTTTATTTTTAATTTTAAGACAAGAGGGAGAGAAAAGGGGGTTGATTTGAGGAACAAGTAGGTGGATTAGATAAACGAGTGCGATGCGTGTGAAACATTTAAATGGTATTTTATTAAGTGTGGTAGTTTTTTAAAATAGTTTTTTTTTAATATATTAAAATAATATTTTTAAAAAATTAAATTTATATTTTATATCAATGAATGAAATAATTCAAAAACATCCAAAAATATTTATTTAAAAAAAATTAAAATATTTTAGAATCACGATTCGATCACTCCCAAACACACCTTTTGTTTTTTATATTTATCTTATTACTTTCATTTTATTTCTTTAAAAAAAAATTAAAAAATGGCTAGATGAGTATTTTAAAAAGGTTAGTTTTAATATTAAATTTTTTTTTTTTTGAAATTATAGATTAGATTGGTTGATCTCTAATTTATTTAAATTCTAAAGAGAAAAATTAAATATCATATACATAATTTATTAAATTATACTCGATTTCTAACATAAATCTATTTAAAAATAAAAGAGAAAAAAAATAAAGGTGTGAATTCTTTAGTATTTCATTTTTAACAATTATATTAGCTTCTCTACTAACAAAATTAAGGGAACCTCAACTTCTTCGATGTTCATATGAACCATGAAGAAGTTATAATTTTTTTTATTTCATCTTTTAATTTTAATTTTTGATTACATTTTTTAAAATTTTATCTTTCAACATTTCTTTGATTTTAAATTAGTTTTTATAATCTGTTTTAATTTTTTTTCTATTAGACTGTCATAGTCTCAAACATACATCTCGATATTTAGTTGATGCTCAATTGTTGTTCTCGTATCATTATGTAACAATTTATTAAAATAACAAAGTTATTAAACTCAATGAAATTCATAATCAAGGTCATTAGTTTGACATGTTAAGTTAAGTTATAAAACTCGGATCAATCAAATATGTCATCATATCAATATTAAATCAAAAAATATAATCTTTAAAAATAAAATCAAAATTAAAACATATTTTTTACCGATATTGTTTTACAATTTACCAAATTGACTGATCACATAAGACAATGACTTAAAAATTCTATTTGTTTTTTTGGTAACTTGTTTCTTTGGAAAGCATAATAAATTTTTATTTCATGATTTTCTTAATTTTTTTTTCCTTTCACTGTCTCATCTTTTTAAATTAAGCTTTGACTATTCTTTATAATCCACGTTAAGAGTTAGAAAATAATGTTTTAGTTAATATCACCAAGTTGTATCTTCGTGACCAATACGATATAAACGAGTCCATTATTTTATTTTATTTGAATGGAAGGCCATAGGTCTAGACTGTCCAAATCTCCTATTAAAAAAAACAAATAAAAAAGAAACACATTCACAGTAGAATACGCGTTTCATTTGGTCCGTCGGATAACGAGATTGACGTCGTTGATCTCTAATCACAGCATACACGTCATAATATCACATCTGAATATCTGCATCCGGTGAAAGCGTCACAGCTTGGTGGTTGAACTTGAACATTTCAAAGTAAAACTTATAATTTAAATGAATAGAGAGCAACAATTAACAATCACTCCTCCTCCCGTGTGAACACGTGAGTTTGAACAACAGGCAAGGAATTGCCCGCCGGCACCTATCCATCAAATGAAATGACAGCGTGGCTGCTCAGCTGTCGTCTGACCTCTCCGTGTTGAAATTGCACGCCCGATGCCAGGTCTTGCCTTGCTGTTGTCTCTCATCTCGTTTTCAGTTTTTGGAAAGTTGCTCCTCCCCACCATCTAATAACGCTTCAAATATACGTTTTTTTAATTATGTTATTTATAGTGCGTTTTCATGAATGAATTATAGTGTTTTTTAATTGAAAATATATTTTTAAAAAAACATATTTTTAATATTAATATATCAAATAACATATAAAAAACATAAATTTCATATTTTTTCATATAAAAATAATTTAAAAATATAAACTATCACAATATCAATGAACACTAAATCTACAAGAAAACACTACAACCAAAGCAAAACAACAATACTAAAACAATTCTTTTTTTTATGGATCTAAAAGATGAAGAAGAATAGGAAGGAAAAATAAACTTTCATTCATTGAAATAAACATAGAAAAATATATTAGTTTCGAAATGAATTGTCATACTTTCTTAATATAGCAGAATGGATTTTATCGTAAGTTGTTACAGTGAATCAAGATTTATCAAAAAATTTCACATTTGTTTATTTATTAAAAAGATTGAGCTAAGAAAACACATTGCGGGCTCAGAAGCTCCCACATCACGACGCGCAGGCTTGACACATTACCAAGCTAGAGCCTAAGCCTAATGTCTGTTAGCAGGTGCTGCCAGACCCAAGTGCATTTGGGCGCATGCCACACCCATTCCCTAAAGGATTTATCATATTTTATAGAGTGTCTCTCTTAAATAAAATAACTCTTTCTCATATTGACTCAGTATTTGAGAGTCCTAACATCTATCAAATATTTTTTTTTTTACAGGTACTTGGCATCCTACAACTGAGCTACACCTATTTTCATTACGTAGGGTGGATATTTTAGTTTAATATACCTTGTAGCCAATCTGCTTATTACATGCGACCTTATTATATTCATATAAATACATATTTATTATTATTAAAGGCTTGATTTATCTTTAATATTCATATAATATTAAATTAATGAATCTAGAGTAAAGATAAAATTCATGAGACAAAAATGTTTTGCAAAGGAAATTATGAAGTTGTTATAACTTTGAGATTTCTATTTCATCAAAGCAGTGTTCCTAAAATATTCATGGTTGATGCTTTTTTAAATATTGGACATTCATTAAAGCCATAGAGACTAGTACATATTATATTCTTTTCCATAGACATTCATTGTTCCTATAACTAATATGTGGGTGCTTGTCATAAAACATGTACACTAAGCGGACCCGCATGAGAATTACATATGAAAAGATCACATATGTCTATGGAAAAACTCACGTGATGGTTGTGTAAGTGATTTTTAGACTTGAGATTACTAAGTTATTTTAAATAAAAATAAATGTTATGCTTTGATTTTATTACATGTTATCTTAATCGAGAAAATAAAAGGGCAGACATTGGGTATATCATGAACTATATGAAGGTACTTAAGTAATCAAGAGAGAATTCATCTCCCTAGATGAATTAGAGAAAATATTCCACCGAGTACGTCTGTCATGTTAAATTATGTTTGTTCCATATGTTCTCAAATAATATTGATTGAGAAATCATTGGCCAATGTAAAATGGAATTTGAAAAGAGTTTTAAATCTTATTTAAATGATCAATGACTATTATATAGATAACAAACATAATTTAACATAACAAACATACTCCATGCTTAAATGTTAAATTAGAATATTATTAATGAAATGATATTAATTACACTGAGAAATCGGTCACTGAAATATTAAGTCAAATCACTAATAATTTTTCTAATATTTGGAGGATCAAGACACATTACTAGACAATGCACCTAATCTTCAAATATAAATTAATTAATTGTTGAATTGATAATAAATTAATTTATTTAATTCTAATTAATCAGAATTATAACTTATATTTGGGTTAACATATTAGAAACCTAATGAATCACACACATTAAAAACTAAGAGTTAGAAATTAAACTAGAAAGATTTAATTAAGTATAACTTGATTAAAATATATTTTAGAATTTAAAGACTAGAATATAATTAATACATGGATTATATTTTTAGACCTAGAAAAATCAAGTAAAGACTTGATTGAGTTAGTTTTTAAAATTATACTAAATTAATAAATAGATATTATTCAAGAAGCAAATTGATATTTTGTCAATTTAAAGGGTTTTTCATATTTTCTTATAAATAGTAAGTCATGCCTTTTATTTTTATGAGGTTGTCTATTAGATAGAAAAAAACTATATAAGTCATAGAATAAAGAGAGCTAACATTCTAGGCATAACAATCTTTGTCTTCTAAATAAGTATTTAGGAGATTTGTCATTGATAGTTTATATGGATTATCATTAGAGACCGAATAATTGAACGACTTATTGTTTGAGACAACCATGTCTTTAAAGAGTTATTAAAAGTCGAAGAAGATTATATTTTCAAGTAATAAATCCCTGAATAATTTTAGATTTGTCTAACAAAATTTTACAAACTCCTGAATAATTTTGTTTTATTATTTTTATTGTGTGTATGATATTTGAGAATCCGACATCATCTAATAGCAAGAATGAAGTAATTAACTCATTATTCAAACATAAAACTTTATTTCAAGCTTTAGGGATTTTGCGACATCATTACATAGTAATAATATTTCATATTATCACTAGATTTTTGTTGTAATTATATTATCATTGATAGATATTTCAAGTCTGAACGCGGAAACAACGGAGCGATTATCCTTGACTGTCTCCTCCTGCTGACGTGGCTTTTAGTCTGTCCTCGTGAGCTTAGCTATTCCGATAACATGGATATATATTCTTGTCCATAGGCGAGCGTGGAAATAGACTTTCCAATAACAGCAGAGATATGACTTCTACGAAATATTTCAATAGTCCGGTGGATTTGGTGGGGTATTCTGGCATTACCAAAAATTGTGAATGGGAAGTCAAAGGCAACTCGCGGATTCAACGCCTGCGATTTTAAAAGCTCAAACATTAGTTTTCAGGGGCATGATTGCAAGAGTCCAGTGGATTTGGTGGTTGCTTTTACATTACCAAAAAGTGCGAGAGGAAAGACATTGCATCAACTACAGAGGGAAAAGTTCAGTAGAACATATAATTGACAGCGTTTAGGGTGGATCCGGGACCCAATTTCATTTGGTGCAGAATCATTTATGACCTTTTGTATTAAGAAATACATAAAACATGATTATAAAGTTTCGAAAATATACACATATAATTAAAAGATTTTTCATACAATATTGCCCCTTTTTCTTTTTATTATTGATCTTCTTGTGGCCCATTTATTTACTGGAAAGTAATTCTTTTAAATTTATTTTCCAAACTTTCTTATATTTATTTACTTTTAAAAATAATAATCAATTAAAAATATTTTTCAATCAAAATTTGATTTGTTTTTTAACAAAGTGTTTTCCACTTATTTTTTAGGAAAATATTTTTCTTTTATTATAGACAGAAAACACTTTCTAGAAGGTAAGAAAAATTCTGAAATATCTTATTATTTGTTAATTATATCAAATTTGATCTCAATCTTTTAATTGCTACATATTTTGTTTTAAGTTTTTTGTTTTAATTTCATCTCTTAAAATTTGATTTTTATGTTAACTTTAATCCTTATTTTTTTTATTGTTATTTATTTTTCTCTTATTTTTTTAATTGAAATTTTTATCTATTAGATTTAGTTCTCATTCTTTTGATTGTTATTTATTTTATATACAATAATTTTTTAAATTGATTTTTTTTTCAATTTTATCATCTTTCATCTTTTTTATCTATCATATTTGTTCTTAATTTTTTTAATAAACTTGAAAAAAAATTAAAAAGTTATTTTCTTACTTATTTAACATGATATAGTCAAATACCAAAAAAATATTTTTAATTTATTATCAAATATCAGAAAATAATTTATTTTTTAAAAATTTATTTTCCATGAACATCACTACTTTTCAACAAACAAATAATGAGTAACCGTTATATTTTTTCCTTATGATTTATAAATTGCTTCGTACAAGGTGGTTTCGTAATGCTAAAATGTTCCAGGATTTTCTCATTGTCAACAACTGATTGATTATCTCACCACCTCTCATTCGATTCCACAACTGATTGTATAGCTATTTTTATTGTTCACATCGCCCTCTTCCACTTATGTTGTGCCGCTTTAGTAAAATCCAGCGCTAATTTTCCAAGTACATGCATGGAGGACATGTCGAATTGTCTTTTTGTCTCGACCTAATCAACTTTTAAGTAAAGACAAATTAATTAACTCGTGTTTGATTGTAGGTCAATAAAATTTTTTAACAAAATAAACAAATAAATATGATAGTAATTCATACATGTTTTTTTTACCTAAAAAATCCTAATAGTAAATTTAAAAGTTTATACATGCATCTAATTAAATAAATCAAGAATTATTTGTGTAACCAAAATAAATTATGAAGCCTAATTTTCCTAACCAACCAAACTCGTGACTCGAGTTGTCGTAGCCTCGCGAGAGCGTGACGTCGCGATGACCCTTCCCGGAGCGGGGAATTGATTTTGGGGTTTTTGTTTTGTTAAAAAGGGAGTCACCACCTAGTATTATGGTCACTAGAAAACCTAACTGGTCTTTCAGAGATTCTAAAGCAAGTGATTGGTTGCATAAAGGGAAGGTTTTAGCATCTCTAGTACGCCCTACCTAAGATAAACTGTTTGATGTTTGGTTTACCTTATAATTGATATGGTGTTGATGTTCTCTAATCCCATCAGTTTTCTAGGATAAGTCTGCTATGATGAACGAACTTGGGTTCAAAGTCTAAGGGAAAGAACCCTTGGTCAATATGGATCATACCTTTAGATATGTCTATAGAGTGTCAAAGAGAAACGGTGCGGATCTCTTGAAGTCTATGTTTGATTTGAAATAAATTTAGAATTTATGAATTTAGAGACAACTAAGATAGAAATCTAAGGAGATTCAATGTACTTAAAAGCTCATTTTCCCCTTAGTATTTCAAGTGTTTGCGACTCGTAAATTGCAAGGAAGAGAAACAAAAAAACTAAGTTAGAAATCTAAGGAAATTCAAGGTACTTTAAAAGCTCATTTTTATCTTAGTATTTCATATTTTCATGACTCATAAACTGTGGAATCAAAATTTGAAATGTCTCCAATTATAATTGAGGCTTCTTTCAGGATGTGCAATTAAATTGTTCTAAATAAAATTTTAGGCATAAATCTGCCTTTATGTTAAAAATAAACAAGTTGTATTTCTATTAACAATATTTTGGACATTTACCTTTCATATGTTTCTTTGCCCTTATATTATTAAGGGATAATGACTTGTTATTCCTAGAAAAATATTTTTGATATTAACCACTTGGGGTTTCTTTATCCAAATATTAGCGGTGAACAATAACGAATTATTCCCAATAATATTTTGAATATTAACCCCTTTGAGGTTTTTTATCTAAACATTTGTAGTAAATAATAACAAATTATTCCTAATAATATTTTGGATATTAACCCCTTTAGGATTTCTTTATCCAAATATTAATAATGAATAATAATAAATTATTTCTAATAATATTTTGGATATTTACCCTTTTGGGATTTCTTTATCCAAACATTAATAGTGAATAAAGACGAATTCCCAAAAATAAGATTTTTATATTTTTGGAATATTGGCCAACACCCTTTGGAATTTACAAACATGTTGTAAAATCCAAAATGCAGGAAAATAATTTTTGTGTATAAGAAATCTATGCTAAAACATATTTTTTGAAACCTCAAATATTTGCTTTTTTTGAAAAAAAAAAGAAATTCAAAATATGTTAGGGTATTGGCCGTATGCAACACACAAAAACATTTTTATATTTTGATTAAAAACACTATTTATCACAACAATTAAATGCAAACATCACAGTTGAAGCTAGCAAAACATCATAAGAATAAGTCTGTCACATGGGGGGACCAAAGTCCTGAAACTAACATTTTGAACTTAAAACAACGATTAATCGCAACAGTTAAACACAAGCATCACAGTTAAAGTTATTAAACCATCACAAGAATAAACTTGTCACGTGGGGGCCAAAGTTTTGAAAGTAACATTTTGAACTCAAAATCTTACGCTAGTGTCGGCGCCCCACGACCCATCCTCTGTTATCCTAAATCTTGAACATTGTCATGCTCGTGAAAGGAAAGAAACTTGAGGGGCATACTTTTATCCTATGTAACCAATGGCCAACTATCTTGTTTTTTTTTAAGAAGAAAACGTGATCTGAGAGTCTAAAGAAAAACAACCCCGCATGAAAAAGAAACTTCCTCATACCCTTTTACTTTCTCCTCCCAAAAACTTCCCTTACGTTATATACTTTCTTCTCTAACCAAAGCTTTGTTTAGAAACAAAACTGCTCCCCATGTGACATTCTACAGCTCCTGTTTGTAGAAACAAATGGAGCACAAACCGTCGAGCAATTCCCTAACTGCTTTGCCTTTGATTCTTAAAGGAAACCTTCTTGTTTTGTCGTTAGGAGCTTTTTTAAAAAAACTCTTTAGAGCTTGTTAAACTCCTTTTCGGCAAAGTAGGATAAATTGAAGTCAAGCTCCTCTCTCTTTTGTTGTTTCCCATTATTTTTGCTCTCAAACCTTCTTCTTGTTCTCTCGGTTCTCTCTCTTTCCTTTCCTCTCTGTTTTCCCTTTCTCTTCTATTTTCATTGTTTCCTCCCTCTGTCTTTTCTGTTTGTTTTTCTTCTCTGTGTTTACTCTCTCCGTCTCCCCCACTCTATTTTTTTTCTTTTTTTCCCCCTCTGCATAAAAACTGCACTTCCAAACCCATACCATTCCTATACAACGTTCCATGGAAGGGAGACACTCGAGTAGAGAGACTATGAAAACCTTTAAAACTAACAGTCTCTCACAACAACAGATCAAGAGAAAAAAAAAGCACGCGACTGTAATGTAGACAAATAATCCAGACTACAAAACATGGCAGTGACAGTGGGTAAGCACAAACCTTTTGTTCAAACAACAAAAAAACTGAACATCTAAAGCAAAAGCAATAAAAACAGGTTTTGGAAAAGAACCACACAAAAGATGCCAAGCTTAAATATAACAAAGAAGAGGAAGACTAGAAACTATACATGCGGATGCTGCTGGTTCGAATGCAGAAGATGAGATGCAAGCAGGTGAAAACCTTTGCTTTTCTGCCTCTAAAAACTAAAGAAAGCCTTCCTCTTTTTGCCGTTAAGAGTTTTTAGAAAACCCCTAGGTTTGGTGAACTCCCTTTTGACAATGTAGGATAAACGGGAGATAATCCTCCCTCTTGTTCCAGTTGTTTTTCTTGTTGCCCTTACCTCAACCTTATGCTAGCTCTCTCAGTTTTTTACTCTTCTCTGCCTCCCATCCTTTTTCTTTTGTTTACTTAACAACTTGCTTATATAGCCAAGCAAGAACTTGGAGACTCCTCTCATGCCCCCTTATCCCAGCCGTCTGTATTAGGGATAAAATCCCGGCCCTTAGATGGTGTGAGGCTCCTCTCCGTGTCCTCTTCCACAGCTGGCACAGAGGAGGCGCAAAAATGTTTCCCTTAGACTGGAGCTACTGAGTTGCAACTGCATATTTGGTGTGAAAATGAGGGTTGTCCTGTACACACCAGGTTGCAATTAACTCCCTTATTTCAATTTTTTTTTCAATTCAGTCCTGTAAACTTCGGGGCAAAATCTTTCTCGCTGCAGAATTTTCGCTTTCACATTAGATATTAAAACGTGAATATCTTGAGCTTCTGTTATCGAAATCAAGCGACTCAAAAACCCAAATTCATCTACACATGTAGGACTACAACTTTCATGAAGGATTCGAAGTGAGATAAAATCGTTTTAAAGAACAGAATCTGGCAGCAATCTGGTTGGTAAAGAAAAGGGTCTCCTGATCTGATTCAGAAATTGACAATGCCGAGCATCCCGATATGACCAATAGTATGACCTAAGAATAATGACCAATAAAATTGTGGCGGAAGTAGAGTCTTTAGTGCAAAACTCAGGTCAGAATCCTTTTCGCAGTAGAATTCTCTACTTTCACGCTTAGATATTCAAACGGGAATATCTTAAGCTTCTAATATCGAAATCAAGCGATTCAAAAACCCAAATTCATCTACGCATACAGGACTACAACTTTCATGAATGATTAAAAATGAGATAAATTCATTTTGAATAACAGAATCTGGTTGCAATTTGGTTGGTCAAAAAGGATCCCCTTATCTAATTCAAGAAACTGACAATGCCAATCATCCCAATTTGACTGAGAGTCTGCCATGAGAATAATAAACCTTAGGACCCAATAAAAGTGTAGGTTAATTCTTCAACATGTCATGAGTGACAGAATATAGTTGGAAGGATCAGATATTGCACGAAACCAAGTCAGAATCAAGGCCTAAGTTGGAACAAAAAATTGCGACAGCAGCAGAATTAGGTTTTATTTGCAACTTCTGAGGGATTTATTCAACCTTAAAGACCAGATAACAAAGGAACGCATTTAGCATTATAAAGAATCCTAATTATCCTAAGAATCCTGACGATTTTGGCAGCAAAAGGGGAGGATAAGGAGAGCAGATGCTAGTTGAAACATGGTTCGAAAAACATTTCCTTCTTCTTTGCTTTTGTCAATCTCTAGCAACCTTGAACTAAACTCCTGCCTTATTTAAAAGGGATATACACCATTCTATTTAAGATTGCGATAAACTTACAAATATCAAACCAAAATAAATTGCAATGACTCAATTCTCAACTAACTTAATGTCAAATGATCAAATTGGAAGTAAAAGTATTGAATTAAAATAAAGAGTGGAAAAAAAAATTAAATTAACCCTGACCAAACCTGGCAATCCATAATCCAGGTCATGCACCCCCACCAAAATTAACAACATTTTATTTCCAATTTTGTTTTTCATTTAACTATACCCTGACCAGGCCACTCAAAAGGAGAAATTTACTTAGTGTGACCCACTTAAAAGCTCAAGTTGACTTGCAACATAATTATCTCAAGAAAAACCTGACAGAACCTAGTATAAAATTTGTTGATTTTTTATTAAAAAAACTAAAAATAATGCAGTTTTGATCTTTTAAAAAAATAAAGAATTTGTTTTTAGTCATCCTGGATCACCCGGGCTGACCCTTCTAACCCTTTCCCTTGTCATTGTCCCGAGTTGAGTTTGATAATTATAAAAAATACATTAAACATAAACATAAACATAATAATAATAATAATAAGCAAACAAGCCAAGAACACGAGTCAATCCACACATTTTGCTCGAAAAACATGATTTTAAGGTGAAATAACATCTAATGTAAACTCCCCTCGTCAAATGAAACTTGTGGACACCAAATTGGTTTTTGTAGCCAAAATCGGTGTCAACCAAAACTTTTTTTCTCTATTACCAGAATTTAGCCATCTCTCTCCTATATCTAACCAGGGATTGAAAAATAAAAAAAATAAGATTTTGTATCAAAATTGAATTTTAGAAATCTTGAGGGACTGCAAAGGTATTATTGGGAAAGAAGAAGGACTAAAGTGAACTTTTGTGTGCAAACTTTGAAAGTGCCATCCATTTTATTTTTATTTTTCACTTCAATTCTATATCTTTTAATTTTATTATTTTTTAACAATTTACCTTGAATTGTTTCCTAAAAGGACTATCAAAATAAAAAAATGAATGAAAATAAAAAACACTTAGTGCTTAACGAGTCCATGATGCACACATTTTAAAGTTTTTATTAATTATCCACTGCTTCGAGATTATAAAATCTAACATCAAGCAAGATTATAAGTTTCAAGTTGATTATTAAGTGCTATAATTTTATACATATTGCAATCAATATTAATATTTTTGGAGTACAAAAAGATTACATTTTTTTAAAAGAAAAAGGATTAATATTTATATACACTAAGGAAATGCCATATCTTTTTTTAATTAACTACTAATTAATAAATAATTAATAACCATAAATATTTTAAAATTAATCAATCTTAATTATTTTATTTAAAATATATTAAATCTCATATGGTAGATCTTTATTAAATCATTTGATTTTTATTTACTAAAAAACTATGTAATTTTCTATTATTATTTATTTTTTACTTATGTTTTTATGGTATTTGTGTTTTTTTTCAAAGAAAGAATTCATTTATTTTCTTAGAGAAAATATGAAATTATTTAAAGAAATTATTTAGTTGAAGTTATGTTCTTAATAGTAATTTTAATTTAAGTGCTTTTACTAACATCAACACATCAATTTATTGTCAAATAAAGTGGCCTTTTTAATCTCATAGCATAACATATTTATTAACATGATGTTAATTTAATATGCTATGTAGCCAATCGGTTGGTTATATGTGAAATTATTATATTTATGTAAATACATATTTATTATTAATAAAGGCTTAATTTGTCTTTAATATTCATATAATATTTTATTTATGAATCTAATATTTGATTTATGAATCTAAAGTAAAAATAAAATCCATGAGACAAAAATGCATTGCAAAGAAAATTATAAAATTGTTATAATTATGAGATTCTTATTACATCAAAACATTGTTCGTAAAATATTCCTGGTCGAAGTTATCTTAAATACTGGACATTCATTAGAATCATAGAGGTTGATACATATTATGTTATTTTTTTATGAAAAGAAACAGTTGTTCTGATAAGCTGATGTATAAGGGATATCTAAAACTAATATGTAGTTGCTTGTCATAAGACATATATACTGAACTTACCCGCATGTGAATTCCATATGGAGAGAACAACTATATCTATGAAAAAACTCACGTGACGGTTGTGTAAGTAATCATTAGACATAAGATCGCTAAGTTATCTTATATAAGGAGTGTTATATTTTAATCACAAAGTTATCTAAAGATAACTATCAGAGAATTGTTTTTGTAAAACACGAATAACAGTATGTTATGAATATAATAAACTTGAAAGTTTGAAAATAATATTCTTATTCTTGATTTCTCTCTTTCACACGATCAATCACATCTAAAACTATTTTTCATAGAGATTATTTGTATGGCTTAAACATAGGCTTGATTAGTAGTAGATGCTCAACCAAACTTCTATATATACTAGTATTTCATCATAATTCCGGACAAAACAATCTTTATAACTGTTTGATAGTGATGCTAGATCCTTCTAGTAAATTTGCACTTATTAAAATTGATATAGGCTTGTATTTGGTGCTCTAATTAACTTCAATTAAAAGGTATTGAGCTTCATTCTATACATCATTCATCTTCTAGTAAATTTTTACTTATTAAAGGGGTTTTCCTAAATTAACTTGTCATATCAAGCATAATTAATTGATAATCTTTATTTTGTTTTTTGAACAAATTTTAATCTTAATCTAGTTTTATTAAACAAATTCTGTTATTTTGCCCAATACATTTATAAAAATCATTAAAATAATTGGAACTTGCAACCAAGTCAGAACAACTCATTTATTTCTATATTTCAAATCCATGACTTGTTACTTTTCAAGTGCAAGTTATTTGTTCTATTTTATATATATATATATATATATATATATATATATATATATATTGTTAGAGTTTTTGTTAATGTTAATGGTTGAAGAAAAAAAACAAAAAGAAAAGGAAAAAAAAAGGAGTTACTAGGTTATTTATTGGGCATGGTGGTCTATTATGAAATTCAAGTAGACTTTCGAGTAAGGTAAACACGGTTGTTTTAGAAGATTGTGCAAGACTTGGTAACATTTAGTTATTGTGATAGAAAAGACATAGACAATGGAGACAAAAAGTGTGTTTAGTTAAAGAGATAAAAACATAAAAATAAATATGTTTATGGAACAATTTTGGAGTGGATTTTTATACTTTCAAAACATGATATATATAGGGTATGTCTTTAGAGACAATATTTATTTTTTTATTCCCAAAATATCCTTGTAAAAAACTTTTAATTCTAAAATTATTCAACTAAGATATATAAAAATAAAAATAATTATTATTATAATTTTTAAACCCAACTCGAGGGTTGTTCCGGAGTAAAGCCTGGGTCACAGATTGGGTTGACCCAAGTTAGCTTAAGAATAAATTAAAAACCTGATTTGGGGGTCGACCTAGGGTAATGTTATGGTCACGAGTGGGGTTGGTTGTTGACTTGGGTTACAAGAGGGGCTGCCCATTGATTCGGGTCAATGTAAGGCCCGAGTTAGGTTTCAAGAGGGTAAACCCGGGTTGACCCAAGTTAATGTAAAATAAAAATGATTATTATTATAATTTTAAAACTTGATTTAAAGGTTAACCTAGGATTTAAGGGTCAACCTAGGATAAGGCTTGAGTCACGGATCAGGATGGTCAACCTGAGTTAACCCAGGTCAATGCAAGGATTAATGTTGTTATTACTTTGTTTTAAAACCCGATTCGAGGCTCCATCGAGGCAAGATCTAGGTCGCGGGTTGGAAGGGTCAACACTGGTTGACCCGAATAAACACGTGAATAAAAATAATTATTATCATAATTTTAAAACCTGACTCGAGAATCAATCTAAGACAAGGTTCAAGTCACAAGTTGAAAGGGTTTACCCAACATACCTATTTAAAAAAAAAAAATCAAAAAAACCTTATTTTAACCAATTTTTTTTTCAAAAAAATTAACAAGTTTTTGACCTATATTTTATTTTGGATTGATTTGAGTTTTTTATGAGGTCTGGTTAAGTTAAACCTTTCTTTATTTTTTTTTAATTTCAGACCAGCCCAACCAACCCCCAATCAATCTATTAAGTTAATCTTGATTTTATAACTTAAATTATTATAATATTTTTAATTTTAACACTCAACTAAAATAAAAAAATATATCTAATTATTGTTTTAAATGTATAAGTTTTACAGTAATATATTTATTAAAAATAAAATAAAATTTTCATATTTTATGATATTTTAAACATTATAAACAAATAAAATACAGAAATAATCACTCTTTTATATTTCACTATTAAATCCTCGTATTTTTTTTTATCTTTATTTTTTTTTTCTGGAAACAAGAACAAAACACTGTACAAGAGAATAAAAGACCTTCCCTTCCTGGAGCCGAGGATTTGTGAGGAACGAAAGAGAGAAGACGGCAAATTTGAAAGAGTGCGGCTGACACTTAACGAATCAGTTACATAAGAGCAGAGATTATTCTTCTAAAACTAATGAAAACAACAAAGCTAAAATAGAAATGGCGAACAAACAACTCCATATATTATCTTCAAGATCCAGATCTCCAATCCTCCTCTTCACAATCTGTCTTTTCGCCTTTTCTCTTCTTTTCGTACTCTTCTCTCTGTCCACCCGTCACCCATCAGCCTCTTCATACCCTAACACTAACCCCAATCTCTCTCTCAAACCCGAAACCTCCTTCGTCGCTTCCCTCGAGCACTTCCTCGATCACAAATACCCGAGATCCTCCTCCTCCTCTCCGTTTCCTACAGTTAGCGAAGAGGATGTGTCAAGATTCGACGATCAAGTGTTTTCCAAAGAGCGCGATCGATTTTACAGAGAACCCTACTACCCGTTGGATTTGCCAATTAGGGTTTACGTTTACGAGATGCCGTCCAAATTCACCTACGATTTGCTTTGGCTGTTTAGAAATACTTATAGAAACACTGATAATCTCACCTCTAATGGCAGCCCCGTCCATCGATTAATCGAACAGGTATGATTGCATTTTATCATTATCATGATCATCATCATCAGAGTAATTTATATTTTTTTGTGGAATTAATTATAGTATCTGTGATTATAACGTGCGTGCAGCATTCTGTTGATTACTGGCTTTGGGCCGATCTGATTGCGCCCGAATCGGAAAGGTTGTTGAAAAGTGTGGTGAGAGTTGAGAGGCAGGAGGATGCGGATCTGTTCTACGTGCCTTTTTTCACAACTATAAGCTTTTTCTTATTGGAGAAACAACAATGCAAGGCGCTTTATAGGGTGTGAGTGATGTTGCAATGTTTTATGATATCTACTACTTGTTTTCATTATGCATGTGCATTTGATATTCATGTGTCTCTAGTTTTCATTACGAGAAAAATGTTTGGTTTTCTTGTAATTTCTGAATGCCTTTTATTTCAAACTGGACTGTATTTATATGTTAGTAGTTATGTTGTACTGTGTTTCTGCCAACAGATGTTGGCATGCTAGATACATCTAGAGCAATATTGAATTATTGATACGATAATGAGCAGCATGATAGTTTGAACTCACTGCTTCTTACTTTTCTTCATGCAAGGGTGAGCTAGAGAACCTAGGGTTTTAAAATGTATCTCTGGAGGAAAAAAAATCCTTTTTTTGAGTTAACCCTGAAGATTATGTACTTATATTATAAAGGCGTCCTTTAGGAATTGAAAGGTAAATTAAGAGTATTACTTAATCTGTAATATGCAAGTTCAATTAGAAATATTGTCTATTTGATAATGAAACCTTTCTGTATTATGAGCTGTGTTTTTCCCGTTATTGGTACCTGACTTGGAATTTGTTGACATTATAATGTCATTTGATATGGTATAATGTTTGAGTTGAATATTAAGTTTATTTATAAAATGCCAAGACACTGAATTGGACTTTTGAAATCATGTTTATGGCTTGAAGTTCCATGAAATGTGCAAATGTGCCTGTTCTTGTTTGGAGAACCCTTTTTGTTGAGAATGAAGCTAATTAGCATTACCTCTGCATTCAAAATTATAACTCTGCTATCTGTGGATATAGGAAGCTCTGAAGTGGGTGACAGATCAGCCTGCATGGAAACGATCGGAAGGAAGGAATCACATATTTCCTATTCATCATCCATGGTCTTTCAAATCTGTTCGTAGATATGTCAAAAATGCAATTTGGTTGTTACCAGATATGGATTCCACAGGGAACTGGTGACTATATGGCTTAACTAAGAAAGCTTGTCTGCATTTCAGTATTTGACTGGTTATAATAACTGCTAATGATCATGTAATCTGCAGGTACAAACCAGGACAAGTTTTTCTGGAGAAAGACCTAATTCTTCCTTATGTCCCCAATGTGAATTTGTGTGACACTAAATGCATATCAGAAAGTGAATCAAAGAGAAGCACCTTGCTTTACTTTCGTGGGAGGCTTAAAAGAAATGCAGTAAGTTTTTTGTTCAACTAGTTAAATTTAAACAGTGGTTAAGGCCAGATGAGTTCCTTAAGGTTGATTTTGAGTCTTTGCTGGTCCAAATTAATGTATCAATGTTTATTGAATCTATTAGCTGCTAGATTAGTGTTTTTCTAATGTGAGGTGTTCACTATTTCTTTAATTTCCATATTCGGTAGAAATAGTAAGTAGCAGGGGTGCATGTTTTTCAGTGTATGGTTCATTTTTTCTGTTGGCTAGTTATAATTTTTTTTGGTGCTTCTTTTTTCTGAAGTACTCAAATTTTTGTCTTCTTATTTCACACTCCAATTTCAAATAGGTGGACTTAACAATACTTAGAGCTTATATATAGACATGTAATAGTCCTGGTTTTCCTCATATAAATAAATAATATCATAGAACTTAAGATTTTCCTATACATGAAGATCTTTCAACTCAAAAACCCATTTTCCTCTTCCTTATTTTTTTTTAAATTTCTTTTAATATAGTTTTAAAAAGTTCCTAGTGCGAAATAGCATTGATGAATTTTTGAACAAAACTTTGGAAACAGAGTGCAGTGCTCTTGGTATGATTTTTTTCTCTCCCACAATCTTGATTTTCAACTCTGGAAAAAATTAAATTCTGTAAAGTAGGGTTTGCCAGCTTGCTTGACTATATGATGCATAATGTACTGATTCCGCTCATGTTATCCTTTGGTTTCTGGAATGAGGTTGTCTATTTTTTATTGATTGGAATGTGATTGTCATCTTTCATATGCTAGCCTTTATTGTCTTTTTTGTTTGCCCATGTCTATATGTTTAAGATGTATTTCCTTGGTCAATTGCATTGTTTGTCTAGGGTGGGAAGATACGTGCCAAACTTGTAGCAGAACTAAGTGGTGCCGACGGTGTGCTTATAGAGGAGGGGACAGCTGGAGAGGGAGGGAAAGCAGCAGCTCAAATTGGCATGCGCAAGTAAATACATTGGTTCCTTGGCTCTCTTTATCAATCTAGCTTTTATGTGTAGTTTTCATTAATTATTGAGTTCTCCTTTGTCACAGGTCCATTTTTTGCTTAAGTCCAGCTGGTGATACACCGTCATCTGCCAGATTATTCGATGCCATTGTCAGTGGTTGCATACCAGTTGTAGTCAGTGATGAATTAGAGTTGCCTTTTGAAGGAATACTTGATTACAGAAAGGTATGCTTCATTTTTGGACCCCCTATTATTATTTCCTTCTACTCTATGCATCTTTTGTAAGCTATAAGCTCAGATAAGGCCACTTATTGTGTAGGTAAGTTGTCAGTAATTTGGTATAATACTTGAGAATCTATTGCAGTAGTTATTATGTGGAGATATTTTTACCTGCTATGTCAGTTGAGACATGTCTATTTGGGCATTTAAGTTGATAGGAAATTTCAGTTGAGACATATCTATTTGGGCATTTAAGTTGATGGGAAACTTATGGATATGATCATGTTCTACAACTATAAAATAGAAGCCCTATCAATTACTTACAACCCATGCTGGACATTTTATTTGTTTGGTTTCTTTTGTTTATGAGAGTTATCACCTGGATTGTTGTTCAAACAGATCCCTATATAGCTAGATTCAGCCTTTGTGGATGAAAGGCACTATTGTGGAAAGTTAATATTGTTGCTTTTTTATGGGTTCAGGGTTTTTTCTTTCTTTCTTTTTCTTCCCTATCTGTCCATATCCCAAACACCTATCATTTTCTTTTAATTTATCATATTTTGAAAGTCTAGGTACCCTCTGATGTTAAGGGATTTATTTTGACAGTGGTGCTGAATAAAATTAATATAAATGACTTCTTGTCATTTATGAGCCATTTGAAGGCTCTACTCCTTGATATATTTGTGTTAGATGTCATAAAGCGGGAGCCTTAAAGCTATCTATTTTTACGTTGTTCAAATTGCTTGGGACATGGCATGCATTATTTTGCTTTGGTGGTGAATCGTGGATGTTTTCTGAATAAATGGTGGATATGTTAACCTTAGTTGTAACTTTTGGGTTTTTCTTTTCTTTTCTTTTAATAAAAGGAATGATGCTAAGATATTGTAGAGTTATCCTACGTTTGTTGTAATTTTATGTGTTTGGATAGGGAGGAATGCTAGAATCTTCAAAAATCACTTCAACTCAAGGCAAAAGTAGCGATGTCCTTCATTTAGCATATGGGAACCATTATTATTCAGAAAAGTATGTGATTTTAATTTTATTTCTTTCTAATTCTGCATCAAGAAGGACAAAACCCTTAATTCTGGTAGCTTACAAAAATCATATGTTACATGGAAATCTCTGCGAGGATAGGGTTTTTTCATGTATCTTGCAAAACACATTCTTTGTGGGGACACGAACAATCTTTAGGTGAATTTTATTATATATCTAATTTATTTCAGATAATGACTGTGAGAAGAAAATAAAAGATGCTGTTTTTTTGTCTTAATGTTTGCAATTTTGATGGATTAGATTCTTACAAACATATATAAAGCTGATTTGGAAAATGAGAAGTTGTAGCTGATTTGTGTTATGTTGCTAACTTTAAAATAAACGGCCCACCCAAAAACTATATATTGGGTAATTGATGAGGCCTCCAACCCTTTCCCTTGCTATGCAGATAGCTTTATTTGTTTCTTCCAGTGATGCTGTACAACCAGGTTGGCTATTGAAATTCTTGAAAAGCATTAGCCTTGCTCAAATTAGGGGAATGCAAAGAAACCTTGCCAAGGTTTGTGACTATTAAAGTTTACATAATTTCAGATTTCTTTTATTTTTTTTGTTGTTTGATTGTACAAGTGAATGATATCTTGATTTTCATAGTTCTTTTGCCAATTGAAATAACCAAACCTACAAAATACCTTCCCAACCAACCTTTATTATCCACTGCTATTATAGCTTTGGTGGCATGTGGTAAAATGGTTGGGTGAACATGCATTTTTGGACAATTTTAACCCTTGGGTGCCATTTGGACCTTGGAAAATGATTTAGGCCATGTTTGTATGCTGAAAAGTTGTTTTTTTGGAAAGTAGTTTCTATGGAAAGTAGATTCCTGAAAAGTGGATTATTTTATGATGTGTGGTAGTGTCATGAAAAATAAGGTGGAAAATAAGTTATTAATATTTTTTTTGTTCAAGTTTAGTAAAAGGATGGGTACCAAATTTGACAAATGAAAAAGTTGGAGAATGAAATTGAAAAAAATTCTAATTCGTAAATTACTTCAAATAAAACAAATAGTAATAAAAAAAATGAGGGCAAAATCTGACATAAAAAAGTTGAAGGATGAAGTTGAAAAAAAATTCAATTTCATAAATTATTCCAAATAAACTAAATAACAATAAAAAAAATGAGGACCAAACTAATAAATAAAAAAATTTCAATTAAAAAAAAGACGAGAAAAACAAATAACAATCAAAAGAATGAATATATAAGTTGATATAAAAATTAAATCAAATCAAATTCCTTTGAGAATTACCAAGATAAAGTCATTGAAAGTCTTGCTAACCCGATCAAAGAGCAGCCATAGGTTTCTCGTCTCTTATTTTGCACTAGCCCTACATATTGCATTTAATATTTTCGGTGGGAATGTTTGATCCAACTCTTGAGTTGTAACCTAGCTAAGAAAACGCGTGGAGACTAGTGAGCGAAAATGAAGAAAGCTAGATTTACCTTCATCTATAACGCGCGCCTTGCTCGCGGATTAAACAAATGTTCGGATATCGAGACTAACCCTTCGATGAGAGGAAAAGATTGAAAGATGGAGACTTGGCTATAGCATAAGAGAAAGGAGACTGAGGTTGAACTGGATAGTGCATGTCAGTCAAAAAGGTTGCCTTCCTCAATCTTATGGAGTGAAGGGTATGGTAAAATGACCGCGGAAGTGATGCTTTAATTTAATTAAAAAAAAGGAGCTAATCTGGGATTCTCCTTTCCTAGCCCAAATTAAACATTGACTTCTTTCTAGGCATGACATTCCAATGAGCTCTTACCATGGTAGTAGTCTATTTATCATTTTTGGTCTTCCTGTTTTTTCTTTCATTGTCGGGAGTAGGCTTTCTTGTCCTCCTTTATTCTAAATAGGAATGCCTATGAATTGGCTTCGAGTTTTCATATTAATTTAATGTCAAAATTCTCCTCACTTTCCAAATGAAATAAAACCAAAGTCAAGACAAATTAACATGATAATAGGGGAAACCCTATGATAGAATCTTTTAGGTATCTGCCTTTCTTTTAAAGGATATTTTTGGAGTTTTGTTGTAAATAATCAACTTTGGTGGTTCTTTCATGAGCTAGCAGAGATGACACCAAAAGCTCAGTGGCTTTCTAAATGATGGAATTGAAAAATAAATATAAAAAAAAATTCAAAACAAAATATATAGCAATAAAAAGGTTGATGATCCAATTTGATATAATCAATAAATAACATGATATTTTATAATTTTTTTGAGGAGATGAGAGAGGAGGAAGGAGAATAAAAAAAGCAGCTGAGGCTCAATTGATGTGACGCCCCATTGGGAAGAACTCGGTGAGATGCTTCAAACGCTTCTTCGGAAGCCAATGTTTGGTTGACGAGAGGCATTGCACGTAGTGTCCAAAAAGCACGGGTGCCTCCTATACAGTGGTGTGGGCATGACATGCACCAACCATTTTTTTCTTAAATAATATTTTATCTATATCAAAATACCAAATTGCCTTCAAGTCTACTTGATAATTACAATAAAAAAAGGATGAAATAATGAAAAAGCTCCTAAACACTAGTTTAACAAATTTTGCTTTTAATGATAATTTAGTCATTTCACTTTATTTTTATTTGCAGCTTTTGGAAAGTGTATTCTGTCTAAAATAAAAGGTAAACACTTTTTTGGAAATTAAGCTAAATTTTTCTTTGACCAGAAAGTGTTTTTCATTGAACAACTTTTCTAATGGTAACAAACATGAGAAAGTTTGGAAAATGATTTTCATAAAAAAAAACTTGGCCTTAATTATTCCTGCTCGCTTTTCAAAGATTAAATTGGAGCAGGGAAAGATGATACTTAAGCATTTATTTTCCCTTGTACAAGTGGAGGCAACTAAATGCTGATTATTCTTTCTTTGGGCCTGTGTAATCTTTTTTGCCTGTATTCAAGTCATTCATACCTCAGCGAAAACTTTTCTTTGTTTTCTACATTTGTTTAGTTACTCATCTCTTTGTTTATTAGTTCTCTTTGTATTAAGTTTTATTTTATTAATCTTTATATTTTTGTAATGCATCTGATGCAACTGTTTCTTATACTTCCATTTCTTTCAGTATTCAAAGCACTTTATTTATTCCAGTCCAGCTCTACCCCTAGGACCTGAAGATTTGGTTTGGAGAATGGTTTGTTACTCTCTCCCACTGAAAAAGTCATATATATATATATATGCATGTATATTTGTGTGGATTGCTAATAATTATGGCAGGCATGCTTTCAATATTGACTGTTACAAAAATTTATGCTATTCTTCTTTTTTCTGATAGCATTATTCATTTCAGTAACTTGTTCCTTTATATGCTTATTTGACCTGTGCTCCTGTTCAGCAGGGTTTTTGGCAAACTATCCACATTTTTGTTAAAACCAGTTTTGTGAAAAAAAAAGGAACAGAAAAATCTTGCAGTTTGTGGCTATTCCTACACCAGTAATTATTTAGCAAATTGTAGCCATTTTTCAAAATGTTGTGTAAGTCAATGTCTGCTCAAATAACAAATGTACTCTTACATAAAGATCTCCTTTTGTTGCAATCATGACCTTTTTCTATTTGGTCAAAAGACCAAAAGAAACAAAAGAGCATAATTATTGCTTTATTTTGACAAGATGCAGGAGAGATTCGCCATTTTTGTGTCCTCAAGCAATTCTGCTGTTGTTTTAGATAGTTGTCCCCTCAAGTTTTTAAAATTACTGTCCATTATTACAAGAGCATAATGCCTGTAAAAATTGTTTGAAAATGATAGTGTCTTTAGTTGAAGTTTGAGGACATGTTTCATTTTCATCTCATATGCAAACAGATGGCTGGTAAACTGGTGAACATCAGGCTTCACACACGGAGATCACAGCGTGTGGTGAAAGAGTCTAGAAGTGTATGTGCTTGTGATTGTAAACGTGCCAACTTTACAGTCCCGGTTCTTTGATAATGCAAGGCTAAGTTCTCTCACTCGCATATTGAAAGTGATTCTTGTTTGCACCCATACGAGTATGTTGGCATGTAAGTTTTTAATGGTTATTTTATATTTTAACTATATGGAACGGCAGCGGATAATGAATATCGATTTGTGTTAAAGATCTTTTTCAATTTTCTCCCTTTTAAATCCAGCTATTGAAGAATTTGTATTGCAGAGGAATCTTTGATTTACTTAGGTAGTGTAAGGAGTATAACAATCTCTGATTCATTTTTTTTCAAGTCATGGCCTTCACATTATCCATCTTTGTTGATTTTGTGTAAGATTATTTTTTACCATTGAATTTGATTAAACAAAAAAAATTGAGTGTAAAACTAAAAATCATAAAAAATGAGGAAAATAAATAGAAAAGAGGAAGAGAAAAGAGATAGTGCTTTGAATTTAATACAAGCAACTATTAAATGAAAGTTGTGATGAATTTATAGATACCAAAATCAAACTATTTTTTTAGAATAGTCTGATATGCTGTTTTGAATTTTTAAATCTAAAATGTTTCCATTCAGATTCTGCATTGATTGGTTGTTTATAAGTGGCTTCTGAGCTTAGATTTATGTTTAGAAGGATTAAATGACTATTTAGATGTTTTTTTCTTAAAAATAATTTCTAAGGTTATAAAATCATGATTTCTCAGGTTATCCCTAGTGACTCTGTATAGCTTGAGCATTCAAATTCTGACGAGTAATGAAATTCTGATGAGTAGTGTAGAGCATTGTTCTAAAACTTGGACCGGTCCAGCAGTTGAACCGTTTCTTCTCCTTGTTCCTGCCTTTTTTAATTCAGTTTTTGATTGTTGCTTCTCCCAAAGCTCACTTTTTTGTTTTTTGATGTGTGTTCTTTTCCATTTATTATCTGCCACTTTGGCGATTGTTTTTTTCAATTTCTATGATTGCGACGAATCTTGCCTAAACATCTTAGTGTCAGGTGCCTCCATTTATTCTCTTCTTACTCTTATTTTTCTTTTGGATTGCCTTTACTCTGCATTTTTGGAGGCTTGGGCTTAATGCATTCTGTGCTAAAGATTTTTTAGCTTCCTAGGTAAAGTTGCCTGCACCAGTTCCATTTCTCTACTTTCATCATTGTTGCCTTCTCTTTCATTGATGCATCTTTACAGCACGATTATTATCTTGGGCACTTGATCCTTTGTTCATTATGTTTTAAATGGGAAGCGCTTAGTCATCTCATTATTAATTGAGGGTTTTTTTTTTTGGGTGATTGGTTTGTTCCTCATTTCTTATTCTATCCATCTCTGTTATTCATGAAGCTTGCTCCAAGCTTTTCAGTTGTCATTGGTCAACTCTGTTGCGTTGCTATCTGTTTTTGTTTTTGGGGGTTTAGATTGTCTACTCTAGATCTGGAATGGATATCTGCTTTTGTTTGCTTTAGGAGTTTTTGTTTTTTTAAGCTTTTCTACGGGAGACTTCTTACCCATTTTCTTCTTTTTCCCATGTCATTTAATATCTTTTTTTCCTTGATGCGTGTTGCTTGATCTGCATTTAATCTTGCAATTCACTCTTTCTATTTTCTCGATTTCCTTTTCCCTACATTCTTTTTGTGTGTAGGTCTGCTGCGTTAAACACTAGCTACTGTGATTTGTTGGTTTGTCAGTAATTCCTTTATCTTTTGTCACTGTATCCTTCTCTTTCATGGATGCATCACTTGGTTTTTATTTTGGTTGCTTGGTTCTTTGCCCATCCTTTTTTAGGGGAAAAACACTTAGTTTCTCATTTGAAGAGAGGTTTTTTTTTATTGTTCTCTAGGCCATTTTTAGATAAACACCTACCTGGTGCCAGATTGCCTCTTGTATTTCTAGAGTGCCCAATTTGTATTCCCAACTCATTTTTCCCTTTCTTTGACTCGGTTCTTTTTCTTAGCTTGATTTCACCAAGCTCAAACAAGCTGTGCGGCCAATTCTACTAGAAACAGGTTGCCTCGCTCTCTTTGCTTTCCTTCTGATATTTTTTTCCGTTGACTGCTTTTAAGATTGCCTTTCCATTTAACTTCGCTACCAGGCTACTTATCTGCCGACCTTTATTATAGGTTGCTTAATGCTTTAACCATGAGATTAAATATTAATTGATTATCAAGCTATATTTGGATTTTTTTGGGGCATCATTAATTATCAAACTAATTAACAAACTAAAACAATTGCCAACCGACCTTCAAGAAGCCGCATTCAACTTTTACACAATGCTCCATAACTAATAGTTCTCATTATTAAGATAATGTTCCATACCTTTTACTTCCCTCTCTTTACTTCCATTAATGTTCTGTAAAATTTGTACATTTAATTTCTCATAAAAAAAATTGTTTATATTTGTTATTGTTCTATTTCTAATCATTAAAAAAGGTTTTTATGCAATTCATGTTTAACTCTCACAACTTTGTAATCATTTAAATAAAAAGATCCTAGCATTGTTTTGTTTTCTTTGTACTTTTTTCGTCAAGGAAATTTGATATATAGATTTTATCAGGTTTTGCTTCATTGCAATATTATTGACAAACTCATTTATTTTTTCTTACTGTCAACATTTGTTCCTTTTTCTCTAATGCTTCCTTTAGGTTCAAAGTTGATTGCATTGTGATTAATGGACATAATGTTGCAAACCTTCTTATAATAGGTAAAATAGTTGAAAACTTGTTGAATCTTCAACTCATCAGCATGTTTATGATAAGATGTTTCAAAGATCCATTCATCTTTATTATAATCTAATATTTTTTTCCTTTTCAAAATTTCCCAAAAGTCCAAAAAGAAAGTTTTTGATGCATTGATGTCTTATAAGCTATTTTCACGTTTATTTTGTAATTTTCAACTATTTTTTTTTATTGATATTTTTTAAAAAAATAGAAAAAGAAATGTTATTGATTCATTCACTTCTATTTCATAATTTTTGATTACTTTTTTTATTATTATTATTATTCTAATTGATGTTAACACTGTTCTTTTGAAAAGCCAAAATACAAAACATGAAAAAATAAAAATAGAAAGCAAAATGAACAAGTAAGCTAAAGTGCAAAACAAGAAAAATAAAGGACTAAAAAAAATAAGGATATTCTTAGGATATACTTAGAATAATAGATAAAAAAAAATAAAAATATTTCTATGTAGAGTAGCATATATAGAAGAGTTAGGGGGGAGTCAATAATAAAGGGGGAGAAACCCTAACCACTATGAAAAGAGATAGAGAGAGAAAGAGAGAAGAAAGAACATAGCCACTTATATCATAAAACCTTAGCCACCATTGAAGAGTAGAAAAATAGGGAGGGAATGAAAGAGAGAGAGAGAGACAAAGTGATTTGAAATTCGAGAAAAAAACCTATTAAAAACTCTAATAACTTCTCTCCTACAAAAAAAAAACCCAAAAACAAAACCAAGAACCCTAGACTTTACTCACTGTATTTTGGCTAACCACCACCATTTTGGCTATCACAACAACAACCCTAACCTCTCTCTCATATCACCACATCATCTGACCAACTTCAATGGTCTTCTCTCATCGAGAAACACTATAAAAAAGGAAAGAGAAGCTTCCAGAAAGAAAAACGATTGACCAATAAAGCTTTTAAGCCAAAACTCTCCCTTGTTAGATGGCAGTGACCTAACACTGCTGCCATTGTTAGGAAGAAGATAAGGTGGTACAACCTACGAAGTGGTCTCCGTGCTACCATCCCCTGCCATTAAGTCTGACGACACATTATAATCAAGGTTGTTTATAAAAGATAACATCAAGGGCAAAAAGATCAAAACTGTTTAGCCATCGACATTCTCCTTTAAACAACAATGATTTACACTGCCATCACCACAAAAAAAAGAAGGAAGTGGTGCAACCTTTGGACCCATCCATACGCCACCTCTTTTCTTTAGTAACTAGAAAGACGTGATGCAAACTAAGCTACCACTATCAACTTTTACAATATTTTTCCACCATTGTTTTGCCATTGTCACCTATTGTTTTAGCCTTTTTTGGCCCACCTCATCCATTCTGAAAGGTTCATTTCAAATCCTAAACATTTTATGAATAATTATTATAGTTTATTGTTGGTTTAGATGTGTGTTGTGATGAAATTCTTAGGTTTGAACAAACTTTGAGATTGATTGTGTATATGGACACTTGGATTTATTTGTGTATTTTTCAACATGATATGTTTTGTGGACAGGACAACATCAAGGCTATCCAAAAAAGACAACATTAGGGGAAAAAAAGCTGAAACTATTCGGTCATTGATCTCTTCTTATGATCGGCAATGACTTACATCGTTACTAGGAAGAGGAAATGGTGTAACCTATGAACCCATCAATGTACCATCTCTCTTCGCCGGTAACCAAAAAGACATTACACAAATCAAGTTTTCACTGCTAAC
Organism: Populus nigra; assembly: GCF_951802175.1. Classification (NCBI taxonomy): domain Eukaryota; kingdom Viridiplantae; phylum Streptophyta; class Magnoliopsida; order Malpighiales; family Salicaceae; genus Populus; species Populus nigra. The sequence continues at coordinate 7,916,972 of NC_084862.1, read as the reverse complement.
TTTTACAACATTGTTCAATCATTACTTCGCCACTGCCACCCATTGTTTCAGCCTTTTTTGGTCTACCTCATCCACTTTGAAATTTTGGTTTATTGCTGGTTTGGATGTGTTGTGATGAAATTTTTGGGTTTGAATAAACTTTGAGAATGGTTGTGCATATCCACATGAATTTATTTGCGTGTTTTCTAATATGATGTGTTTCATGGATGAACATGCATTGTAGATGTATTCAATGTATTTTCGAGTCCTTTTGGTTTTTGCACATCTAGGTCCACTCCTTTAAAGTTTACATCTTGCTTATGTTTGATGTTCTTGGTCATTTCTTTGTGTTATTTATGCATGGATGTGTTTTTTTTACATAAAAAGATAATGTTCATGCTCACATATACATTTATATTAGGTTTTATAAGTTGTTTATAAAATCCACAAAGATTTCAGCCCACATTACAAGGACTTCATGGGCTGACATTCAAAATCTTTCAAAACATTTTCTTTTTTTTAATCATTTTTGCTATAATATGAAAATTAATGTTTTTTTTATTGTTATTCACTCATGGTATTTAAAGCAATACCCTAAAATTGAATTGTATATGTGATTGTTAAATATAACTACACATCTTAAAGCAAATGAATTAATAAAGGTCATTGTCCAAATTTAATCTAAATGGGGATATTCATACAAAAAAAAAAGCTCATTATGAGTAAATAAACTTATAAAGATCACAATTTAGATGTTTAGGACTGAGGTATAAACTTCATTCAACAAAATGCAACTATATCTTCACCATAGAATAAGCAAACCTTCATGGGTTGTTGTCCATGCATCTTGGATGCATAAACAAATGTTTGGCACCATCCTTCTTTGGATTAAAGCCAAGCTCAATATAGGCTCATTCAATTATTCTCTAACATCACTTAATAGACCATTAATGGTCACATGTTTTGATTAAGAATAATTGGTTGTACATAGGTCAATTTTACTAATTTTTATCAAAATGAATGAATGATAGTAATTGAAAGTGAATAATATGACTTGAATTTTAAAATTGATAAACTCAAGCCTAAACATCCACTCAAGGTTTAACTCATTACAGTAGACCCACTCTAATCCCTATAGATAGATCATTGGTAGGTGGTGAGGCACAACAAACTTATTAGGAATAAAAGAAAAATAACAATGCAACTTACCTTAAACAAAATGTTTTTGGGTGATAATATTTTTTCATAACCAATCATGTACCTCAAAACTCTGAAGACTAGTTAGGATACCTAGTGACCATAATACCATGTGGCGATCTTTTTTTTAACATAAGACCTTTTCCTCCCTTTCAAAACTAAAAAAATCTTTTTCTTATAAGAATGAGAGTGAGTCATCGCGATGTCAGGTTTGACAATCTTCACTCCTATTAAAAAATCAAAACAATTCAAGAATGTTTTTAGATAAGATATATTGACCAACAATGTTTTTTATGACAATCTTAAGATTGCATAGCCTTATCATCATCAACATACTCTTAAAAAACTTGTTATGCCAGAAACAAACATTGACGCATCATCTTCTAAACCTAACATCTAGATCATAAAATACTCTTTAAACTGCATGTCAAGAACAACAAGCTATTTTCATGCAAGGCTTTTTTAAAAATACTATATTTTGAGGTTAAACTTATTCAAAGAAATATTGTTCCTTATAAAAAAAAATAGGAAGCTATATTTCCCTTCAAGCTAAAAACCCTCTTGGGAACTAAGTTTTCCTCCAAAAACTTAATCTTTTAATTTTTCATGTTACATTTCCATTATCCATGCATAAAATACCTCGCTCTAATTTCAAATGCATCCTTCTCAATTTTTCATGTTGCATTTCAATGATCTATAAATTCATTTTGAATATTCAAAGTTTTAATGTATTGTATAATCCAATAAAGTGCCAACCAAACTAACCTTTTTAATCTTTTCATGCCTTAATTTTCTTTATAAGACTAACATGTCATGGTCCCTGACACAAAGAAACCTGCTTGATAAATGATGCTATTAGCAAACCTTGATACTCTTATTACTCGATCAAAGAAGAAAAAACAATCCACCCAACCTTTAAAAAATATTTGTTTGTCATCATTATTACCTCTTACATTAGATCATCCAACTATTCTTTCAGCCTAACCTTCAACTATTAATGATCCATTTACTTACAAAGACCTTTTTTTTTCTTATTAAAGTAGAGTGTTATATATTCTATGGTCACTTTACCCCCAACTTAAAGGAAAAAAACCTAAAACATTTCTCATTCATCATAAATTTCTCACTTTTTGTTGTTGTTGGTCAATTAATTGTTGTTAAAATTGTATAAAATCTTAAGCAAGAATTCCATACAAGAAAACAAATGTTGGAAGGTTCATGCTTGCAAGCTTTTTCCTTTTTCAACTTGGTTTTTTGTTTATTGGCTCCGCTTATATAGTCCATTATGTTTCAGTTGAATTGACATTGTTAATGTTATTTTGTTACCCTTTCTTTCTCATACACTACTAAATTTTAATACGCTATTATCTTTAGTTTCTAACTTCAAAGACTAAGTTTCCTTAAATCTTTCATTACCATCAACACTATCTAATTGCATTTCATCCCTTTTTGTATATAGTAATTTATTATCATGCCCTTGCATGTTTTTTCCTTTTAAAAAAATAGTTTTTAACTTTGAAAAAAAGAATCAAAATTTAATTGGCATTTACTTTTGTGTTTAATTTAAGCCCGTCTCTTGCCCGTAGTATAACATGAACACACTAACTAATTATTACTAATTAATATATTTATATTATCAAAACATTGTTTAAGCAACAAGTAGACTAAAAGTAAAGTTGCAAATCTGAACTCAATCATAAAAATTAAAAATTGATAAATCAAGTACTCATTAGGAGATTGTAAGATAGATTGGGTTTCAATAAAGTTTTAGCTATTTCTTTCTGTATGTTCTTCTTTCTCTCTCTCAAATTTCTAAATTGTTTTTCTCTTATTTCTTAACTACTTTGCAACTTTTATCTCTTACATAATCATTCTAAATCTTGTATCAATTGTAAGTTGAGTAACTCTTGAAATCTATGGAAAAGTGATTAATTGAGCAAGATCTAGTGATTTTAAAAAGATTAGAAGATTAAAAATATCAATCAAGAATTTTGTAAAGGTAATTTTTACACCTGTATAAAAAATGTGATGATATGGTTTTGCAACACAATCATAAAATTAATGAGATAAAATAATTGGTTTGTGGACTTCGACGTAATCCAACAAAAGAAAAGAATAATGATAGAAAAGTCGGGAGTTAATAGATCTAATAATGGTGTTATGGTTCCCATAATGGGGAAATTAATAATGAGTTCTTGAACAATAGGTATATAAGAATAAGTAAAAAATCTAGGATACTATACTAAAATAAGAATGTCCCAATAAGAGAGTTTCCAAGAATTTTTGGGTAAAAAATTATGGTAAAATAATTTATTTTTGGGTTATCACTCAAATTTATTTATTTTTTCTTCTAAAAAAAAAAACAATGCTATTTTAAACGGCATTGTTCTTTTTCTTTCCCTGTACGCGCAGAGGCAGGGAAGATTTTTCTCTGCCAAACTATTATTTATCAACCAATGTAACTTGAGAAATAAAAAAGAAATGCATGCATACCTCCGAATGAGCAAATAGTCTGAGCAAATAGTGACAGTGGATAACGAGCACCAACAAAACAAAACACCAAAAGGCAAAGTTTCAAGGATTAAAATTTGATGATATGAATAAGAAGACGCGAGATGATCTCCATACTAGAAAAAAAAAAAATGGTGATAGCACGGGGAAAAGACATTCTAGACCTTTGTTTCTATTTTCAATAATTCATGAAATTGCGAATCTTTCAAAAAGTTAAAAATTAAATTTTTGAAGTTCTGAGAAATTGAGGAGATCAAAAATGAGTTATGACAGCACATAGAAGCAGCAACAAAATTATTGGAAGAGCATAATGCGTGTAAAATACATACAATCTCACTGGACAAACTCCCAAAAGCAAATTGTATAGCGAAATCCAAGCATGAACAACTTACAGAAAACAGAAAATATACATAAAACAATGGAAGTACCATGCAAAAGAGAAGCCACAACCCACTTTTTATGAATGCAATAACCATTTAAAATTCAATTCAAACTCAATTTGTGATCAGCACCTAAATAGCCTGGTATAGAGTTGCTTAGAAGGTTATGAGGTCGTCTTTAGAAGAATGCTGTTTCTTTGGGTCATGCACAACTTGGGATGTACCCCCACCCTTCTTACCAAAGATCATTTCATCAAGATCATCCATCATGTCATCATTGCTCCCTCCATGAGTCCCACCTCGTGAACCTGCAGGTTTCCTGACCAACGCATCTTCTTTCGCATTAACGGGTGAATCAGGCTCGACAGCAACAGGAATCATAGCAGGTTCAGGTATAACTGGAACCACTGATGGGGTCTTTAACTCTTCATACTTGGAGAGAACTTTCTGGATCTCGTCATTCACATTCAAAGCTTCAAAAAGCAGGGCCTCATTATCTCCAGCCTTCTCAATGATTCTTTGCACAGTCAATTGTGACTGCCGACACTGATGGACTAGAGTAGTCGTCAAATCATCCTGCCAATCAAAACAAAGCATTCTATAACTGAGATCTCAAACAAGAATTACTTGTTGCTCAACTTCTGAAATAGATTTCCCAAGTGAACCAACCCCTGCCCCAAACCAAAACAAGCATCATCATCTCCGCTAACATAAACAAAATTCCATCATGGATACTTAGAACGAGAAAACAACAATAAACCAAGTCGCTTCTTGAAACAGAGGAATTAAGGAAATCAGCATGCACATCAAGATAAATGAAAAGGCTATAGCATGGCAAGTGTTGGACAACAATCTTGGAGGATTTGCATACAGAAAGATGAGAATCATTAGCCATTCTCTAGGTTTAACATGGCATCAACAACTTCTAGTTTAACATAGTATGAAGCACCATTAACTACTTTTGCAGCCTCCAGGCTCTTCCATAAACTTGGTTCACTGATCAGAATTCTTACTGACAGTTATTGCTAATTCAAAGCCTTTTGTTTTTATGAGTTGTATTTTAGTGCATCTGTTCACCACCTAGTATGAATACACAAATTCAATTAACATAGCAATACGTTTTAGAATTAAGGGAGAAAATGCAAGTTGCAGGAAAAGAAAGAGATTGTTCAATAAACCAAAATAAAACAAGTAAATTTCGTAAGTTCTCTTGATAATAGACAACTATTTGAAAGTACCAAAATTACAGAGAGAGAAATTTGGTCCTAATTAAGATATCATACTTTACTTTTCTTCAACCACCTTATGCAGCCGCAACATGTATTGGAAGGAAAATAAAAAATTTAAAGGACAAGATGCTAGGTGGAAGATGGTAAATCAAAAAACTTCAGGGAGGTTCATGATAGGATTAGGTCGACAACATAACAATTGATCTTGAGATATTGCAATGTATGCTTCACTCTTTATCTGTTAGGACATGTGCAGTACAACAGGTTAAAGCAATACAGGATTAAGGAAAAATGGCCAGATATTGTGGAAGACAAATGAAAAGCAAAAATTCTCCACTGAATAATGTCTGTTCTTTTATTTTATCTGATAGGCAATCCCAGCCATCCTGGTGGAAACTGGCATATTTCCTGCTTCAAATTACTGCAAATCATGTTGACCCAATCCTTATAAAATATAATAGCTATGCACTTCGAGAGAAATCACACCCAATGGCACATCCCTGTAGAGACAGGAGACAGGAACAGCCTCCTCTAGTATGCTTAACTTTTTGAACAGTTACACACATTTATGTTTACATTTTTCAAAGGTACTCGCTATATTTGATCATCAAAATTAAATAGAAAATTTTCAATATTTAACTTATTGATCTTATTTTTTAGTTTTGACCAAATTGAATTAATGGATCCAAAACTGACATGAAAAGAATTGAGTGTTGACACAGCAGCCTCTACATTTAGCCACGTTCTTGCCCCTCCTAGAATTTTGTTCAAAATTCACCACTAATCAAACAATTATTTGTCAACAAGTAAGACTCCTCATCTGATTGGTGAGGATGAGTTTTCTTTTTTTGCGTCATAAAACAGGACAACATTATACCCCAAAATTCAAACAAACTAATATTTAAATCAATTCATGCATGTATGCTCTTGAAACAGGGGGGGGGGGGGATGCGAAGCAGTATTAACTTGGGAAAGTTTATTCCCACTTGTTTATCTAAAATGATTAATTTGACAGCAAACAGTCAGACTATGAGGGGGCTAAGAATCAGCAATCTTTTGAATTTTCCCTTGCTTTCTACCATCTCAACTACAAGAAGTAAATGTAAATAAAAACTGAAAGCAGCTCAACTAATGTCTTGGAACATTTACTCATTTCATTTCTATTTTATAACAGCTATGAACTTACATCAACAATTGCCTGCTGTTTCTTATGGGTCACTGGGTCCCTATCCTCAAAATTTTTCATTGTAGTTTACATAAGGTTTCACTATTAAAAGTAGATTCTGTTTGATTAGTTGTACAACATCAACTGACATTTTGCTAAGTTCTGTTAATAATTTGTTTAATAACAGCAAAAGTTATTAAGCAAGGCCACTCTTTAAACACAATTGTAACCTAATACACAAATGAAAATTACATTCTCTTCATTGAATTCAAGATACGGGAGAAACAAAGAGAATTATATAATGAAGAGAACAGAGATTGTAAAGACTTGTTTTATTTGATGGGAAAAAAAAAAAACCTTTAATGATCTTTCTATTTTTTCTCTATCCAACCAAAAACAGGTAAATTCATAGGGATCTGGACGGCAAAACATATGCAGATAGATCTACACACGTATGTTCCTATTGGTTGCCTCTCTAAAAAAAATAAGAAGAAAACACAGCATTTCCCACTCTCACTAGTCCAGCTTGATGAATGCAATGTCTGTCAGACATTCTCATTCTTCATGAGGCAATTTTGATTCGGCTCAAGACACCAAAATAGATATAGTTAATTCGACAATAATTTCCTCCTGGCCGGTTTGGAGGAAACTTCCTCCTATCCATAGGTGTCATGTTACCATGTATCAAGCATCATTAATTGTGTTTTTAAATTAATCTTTTCTCTGACCAATTTTTTATTGCTTGATAGATCTTTTATTTCCATCCTCAGTCTATGATTTTTTCTCACCCATGCTGTCCTAATAACATGACAGTTATGGGCAGGCGGAGACTCCCTCCGACAGGGTAGGGAAAAAATTATTGTCCTAGCTAACCAGTCAGCAAAAAAAGTTTCCATATGAGAAGTGGGCTGATTATAACAATATGATTGCATTGGAAACATTTTCAGAGATGAACTTGGACGAAGACATTAACATCACACAGTGAAAAAACCCAAAACTACCACCTTTTCACATGAGCTTTAAGAATGACGTCAACATCAAATACTAAGAACTCACATATGCATGTTGTCATCCCTGGCCCCCAACACATATGCATGTTGTCATCCCTGGCCCCCAACTGCTAAGAATCCCTAAACTTATACCAATTTAAGTGTCCTGTTTTAAGGCAAATCAAATCAATTTGAACATCAAAAATATATACACACATGTTACAAGTGCAAAATATGGAAGCTCGGGATTCCATGTTGTTATTCTGTCCTTCCTTCCAGTGGTACTGTTACTTTGCTGCCATTGCTGAAATTGGCACAAACAAGACTGATTCTTCTATTGAATCAGTCCTTGTCGGTTCTATGCGTGTTAATACTTGCTCCAATATGCCTTCTTATAATGATACACATCTTGACCCATGTATGCATACGTAGATGGTTGTTTGGTATAATATGACGGAGTTGACACACTGGGTTATATTGAAGCTATGGTATGAGAAACACATAGTAGCATTCTTTTAAGCAGGTTGACAGTTGTTGGGATAGATTGAGAATGTTTGGTTGTAAGCAGAATTTCGCTGAACATTTTTGTCTCATCCATTTTCAAGATGTATGAGAAGCAACCAAACACTCTTAGATCAATGATTGGAAGATGTTGTGTACTGACACAAATACACATGTAAATAAGCTGTTCCTCAAGTTGTTTGTAAGTTTAGATATGGAATTCCTAGTATTAGATAATGATTACTCGAAGTATCATCTACAAAACATTGTTAGAATTTACAGGCCAAATTCATTTTTTTTATCTTATCCAAGTAGACTTTGAAAAAATATAATGTTCAAATATCTGGGCAACAGAACTTGTGAATTAACAGGGCAAGTGGCATTAAAATTGAGAAATAAAGATAAATAAGAGGGTGTTAAACAAAAAAAATGTACAAATAGGAGGCTAAGACAGAAAAACAATAAGCTGGGGCCTCTAAACAGAGCTATCTATTTCTACAATAGACACACACAAACAAACAGAGCTCCCCTCTCTCTCTCTCCCTCTCTCTCTCTACATGTGTTTATTTCCCCTACTCAATCCTCAATGCCTTCTACAATTCCCAATTCCAAAAAAGAATTGAAAATCACATTTCAATTGCAAACAATTAAGAATTTTTAAAATTTTTAAAAGTAAATATATGTTTATATTAAAAACATACGAAAATTAAGAGATAATGCGAAAATACTCAACCATATCTCCATGGTTGTTAAACTTGCATTTTGACATGTACAGTTTAACAAGGTTCTGGAAACAATAAAACTTGTCGCCATGCTCATAAAACTGAGTCAACCAGGAATTGAAGCAAAATCAGTATTTAAAAAGTTGGAATTGTTAAAATCACAAATAGAATTGCAATGATAACATGTCTACATTTTATCAGTCTTTAGTATCTTATAAATGAATAAAGTACGTATTCATTTTAATTGGTGACATTTGGCTTCTTTTGGAGGACTTGAGTCATTAGGGATGACATTGCAATAAGCACCACTGATTGATTGACTTAGGAAGGGAAAATAAAACAACAAAAAAATTGAATTTATAGATAAGATTTCAGTTTTACTTTTTTTTTTTCTAAATCAAAATTTTATTAAATAGTTATTATATCATCAAAATCTAAAAGGAAAATTTGATGCAGACCCTAAAATAATAAATAAATAAATAATATGCAAAGTTATGCATTCACCATGGAAATAAGTCCACAAAAAGTTATGTCTACATGCAACCAAAAATACCAGCAAAGACCGACATAATTGCTTTGGCATTTACATAGATAAGACCGACTGTTTCTATAAGGTTTTTCTTTCTTCAACTTTTTTCTTTTTTGGGGTGGAGGGTTTGCTTGTTCTTGCTTTCAAATTGGAAATCCTAGATTCTTAGAAAAATGGGCCAACTTATAAAGAATGTTCTCCATCGTCAATATAAAATTAAGAAATTAGAAATGTTCTATTTTTTCTTTGACCAACATGTTACATCTGAACATGATAATCTTGTTTTTAATAATCCACTTAAAAAAGCCCACTCAAAATAGCCTTATTTTTTCACAATTTAGCAGGTCCCAAGTATGGTTAGATAAGTCAATTTAGGTTGTGTGTTATTTTTTCAGAAAATAGTTTTTTTTGGTTTTTGGCTCTAGTTTTCTTATTTATTCTAAAGAGATTTTTCCATAGAAAAATAAGGAAACATGTTTATTAAATACATTTTTTTTCAAAATAGAAAACAAGTGCCTATTTGGCTTAAATTAAAAATATGAAAAGGAATGAACACATAACATTAGGTTAACCAAACAAGACTCTTATTTTTATTGTGGATAATTTGGAAAACAACTATTTTTGTGTTTCCAATTTTATGAAGAAGTAGAGAATTAGAAAACACAAAGTTTCTAAGAAATCAATTTTCATTTTCAGTTAGTAGACACATTTTCTTTAGTTTTCTATTTCTGAGAAAAAAAATTCTGCAAAACTGAAAAAAATTTCACAAGTAAACACAACTTTAATATCTTTAGAATGTTAGTTAGTTTACAAAAGTCAAGTGAAAGTCGAGGAACAAAAGAATTCATACACAAACAATAAGAAGAGTTTAGGCATCTCATATTTGAAGTAGGATTGTAGAGCTATTTTTTTTATCTAATCAAAATCAATACATCCACACCAAATTAATTGGATATCGAAAACTTGTAAAATAAGAAGTACCTGTAATGCATCTTGTTGAGGTGAAGAGGACAGCACTGTAGCGAGAAGCTCTATGCTGTTTCTTGCCACATCAAATGCTTCCTTTGTCTGTTCAGCTGTAAAGCTTTGCAGAGGAATATCATACTCAATCTGCCGTGCAAGACTAGTATCCACTTCTGGTGCTGACACAGAACGAGGTGGGGTGAAGATAGGCACTAAACTCTCATTGTCACGACCAGGGAACCGGATACCCCTTGATTTTAAACTCTTTAGAACAAAACGAACAAGTCAAGAAACAATAATGGTTCAAGAATTCATAAATCTGCACTAACCAAAGGACTACGTGAATTTATCTTCTATAGAAACACTGCAAATCAAAGCACCTGCATAATTTTCATCTGTGATCCATAAGACAATTTATTTCCACAAATATTTAAAGCAATCAAATGCTCTGTCAAATTAAATATGGAACAGTTCATTTAACTTCTATGGGTGAATTTTAGCATATTTACCCAGCCAACTTATTTTGATTTTACGACTCCCTCCCTTTCAACCAAGATTGTTACGGCTAAGAATCATATTTCATCAAGCAGACAACTCTCTATGATATACTATATAAAAAGGCTGACAGCCAAATAAAAACAACATCCAATATATCAATCCAAGTACTAGGAACTAATAGGAGATAGGGGGGGAAGCTGAACTTGAGACAACTATTAACATCAAATAATATTTTGTTGCTAGCAAGCCAAAAGACAATTGAGAATAGAACATTCTTTTTCTTTACCAAACATTCAAAAAGTGAAATCACTAAGAAACAAAAAGGAGTACCTTGTATGTTTCTTCAAAAACAGGTAAATAGCGCAGTTCACTGGTTGACTCTCCCCATGCTTCAATGAGCAATAGAGCTTTATTCCTATTATTGACGACAGTCTGAGGATCATCAATCAACTTTACCATTTCATCAAGAACCCTCTCAGCCGCCACCTCTGAGAAAGCCTTCTCACAATTCTTAGCACATGTTTCAAGCAATACTAAGGCTAAATACTGTACCCTAGCATTTTTTATCATGATCCTCTTCTTTATGCCACGAATCAATTCAACACTACTAACTTTTTCATGATCGATCATGTCACAAATATCAAGATTCATGGCCCAATCAGGCTCATCAAGCGTCTCTGCAGTGGCATCCTCGACAAGTTTATCGGCTTGGTTAGGACCTTGTAATAGCTCCTTCACCTTGAAGCTCATTGAGCTCATGCCTGCACTCATCTTTCGACCCACCTCGGCACCTCCAATCTTGAGGCGTTCGCCAAAAGCACTGACCTTCTCCATCAAATTGTCACTCATCTTCGCAGCCTTTTCCAAACCCTAAGATTCAGATTGTTGTCCTGAAAGTCCAATAACCGACATAAACCAGAACAAAACCACGATACATCAAGTAGCAGAGAGCAAAAGGGAAAACAAAAGCGAGTTTTTCACCTTTTGAAGTAGCACGAAACAGAAAAGGATTCAAAATTTGACTTCTTTCTTTGCCTTATATTTTTCCGCTTGAGAGAATCATCTAATTAGAGAATATTAGGAGAGAGAGGACGACAGATTTGTTTGGGTGGTAGTTCTCTTCTCTTGGGGGGGAAAAGTAGAGTCAACTCAACTATATTTCAAAGTTTGATCAAAATTCAAAGCTTTCTCAATTTTCTCTGAAACCAAACAAATATAGAAGACTGAGAAATCCAAAAAAAAAAACCCCAAAATTCTGTTACTTTAATTTGATGAGCTGAGCATATTACAAGAACTCAGACATGATCAGATCAAATTAAAGACCACAATCTGAAAAAATAAACCTAACCTATTTTATTATTCCCATGTAAGAAAAATAAAAGGATAGATTACCTTAGCAGTTTGTTGTTGTTGTTGTTGTTGTTGTTGTTGTTGAGTCTGGTTCTGTAGAGACTTGACGATGATGATCTTTCGAAGGACCTTCTGTTTGTTTCAGTCTCCTTATTAACGTGCAGAGAAAATTAACATAATAATATTTCAGTTATTTTAAGGTATTTTTCGTTTGTACTTCTCCCATTGCTTAGATTTTTATTTTATTTTTTTTCCTTTGGCTTATAAGGGAATTTATACCTACAGCGGCCCATTCGCCGGCCAAGCCGTCCTCCTTTTTCATTTTTCTTTCTTTCAAAATCGATGAACTCCATTCAAATCTTCTTTATATTCAATTCTAATTCTAATGAAAATGTAGGAAAATTTTATATCTTTACAGCTAAAATAAACAAATACATTCACTCGTACAAAACAATAATTATTCAAGATAAGAATAGAAAATAAAATTAAAATCAATTGAATTAATTTTAAAAAAAAATTCTTGACGAGTTAAGAGAGTTAAAAGATAATAGACCAATCAATTAAGTAATTAAAAATTATAAAAAAACAATCGATCAACAAAATTTAAATACACATGAATAACTAAAAATATAATTATATTTAGAGCAATAATTATCAATAAAATAATCAATCAAAAGTCACAAAATAACTTAGAATTCATGTTTTTGTTAGAAATTACTAACATGTTCTGTTCATGTTTTAAAAGTCACAAAAATATTAAATTATAATATTTAAAATATTGGTTATAATAACAAAAACTTAGAAGTTAATTAATATTAGAAGTGTTTAAAGATGAGTATTTATCATTTAATCCATCATTATAATACAAAATTACACCTACACACGCTTTTAATATCCACATATCCCTTATAAAATATTGGTTATAGTAACAAAAACTTAAAAGTCAACCAGTATTAGAGGTGTTTAAAGATAAATATTTATCATTTAATCCACCATTATAGCTTAGAATTACACCTACACACATTTTTAATATCCACATATCCCTTATAAAATATTGGTTATAGTAACAAAAACTTAGAAATTAATCAGTATTAGATGTGTTTAAAGATGAGTATTTATCATTTAATTCACCATTATAACTCAGAATTACACCTACACACACTTTTAATATCCACACATCCCTTATGTTTTCATCAATTCCAATAAAATCATCACCATTAATTATAAATAGGTATGTTGCTGTATAAATGCCATTTTATATATATATATATATATATATATATGAAAAAAATTTAGTCAACTATTTATGGTTGCTCTTGAAAGAGTATCTTATTATTAATTTATAAATCTTTTTATTGCTCATATAAGGACTTTTTGGATAAATATAGAAAGCGCAACAAACATAACTTATCAAAGCAACATCTCACATGTAATTAGTTGAATCAGACATAAAATAAGTTATGTTATAATAGTCTTTGAAATGCATGGGCTTATAAATTTATATGGCATATCGGAGGAAATTCTAAAATCACAAACACTCTGCCTTATCCCAAGAAATTCTAAGATCACAAGTGCTTTAGTAAAAGTTTTTGAATAATCATGCCTTATAAAAAAAGAGTATTTATGTTATGGTCCTATGATTGCGATCGAGTTATAGGGTGATTGACTATAAAATCTATCTGTAAAGAATGATGTTTACCCAACCTTCTTCTCTTATGATCTATTTTGAAAATATGTGAAGGGCTTGTTTAAGAAAGAACTCAACAATCTCTATACAAATAAAATTTAAATTTCTTCTCCTCTTACTCCATGTCTTTGCTTACAATTTAAACAAATTGTTCAATAACCAACTCCTAAAAAATTGACACCACTATTGCACTATCTAAACCATTAACATAAAATATAAATAACAATTGAATAAAATGAAATCTGCATGAAATCTGTCATCCGGAGCATAATGCAATACTAGCCATCCTAACTTCAACTTCTAGTGTTTTTAGCAACCACAACTCCTAATCTTTAGCAGCCACACCAGTCACATCTCTGATACATTTCTCTTGAGCCAATTTCTTATCCACGTTAGCCAACTTCTTATCCAGGTGGACGTTATTCATAACAATTTCCTGGCATAACGACAAATACAACCCAACCTAAGAACAATAATCTTAATAGCTTTTTAGTCATATGAACAACCACATCTTAATCATAGTCTTTGATCAATTCAATCCATTTTCTTTATTGTATATTTAACTCTTTATGTGATATTATATTTTTAAAACTCTTATAATTTGTAAATAATTGTACTTGACATACTAAAGCAAACACTATAATGGTAAATTCTAAGTGATAAAAATGATAATTAGTCATGAAGTTTCAATTGCTTTGAAGTGTAGGCAATCACCCTTTTATGCAGCATCGAAACACAACATAATCCTTTTTTTATATGTTATTATAAACAATAAATCATTTTAATTATGAAGGAATTATCAATAAAGAGCAGTTGTTAGTCTTCCTTTTGGTTCCTAAAATCCTTTTCTTGTCCATTCCCATCTTATTTCTTCTTATGTCAACTACGTCAAAGGGATTGTTGCTATTATTAAAAATCCCTTAATAAACTTTAGTAACTCGAAAATCCAAGAAAACTTTGAATCTCTATCATATTTACATATCTCTACTAAAAAGACTACTTCTTTTAACCGAAAGTTATACCTATTAAATTTGTATCTAATTCCTTTTTTATATATATTTTCAAAATAATTTTTAAATTTAAATATAAATTAATATCCACTATCTCTTTTATTTTGTTTATTTAGATTCTTTTAAATAGCGGTTATTTTTTAGTTATTTTATATGCATTTAAATTTTTTAAGAGATTTTCTAATTCATTTATATTTTTTTATGTTTTATATAAAAAAATTTTATATTAAAAAATTAAAAAAAATTATTTATAGATAATATTTTTGATATGTGTAACTTTTCATAATATATTTTTATTTTTTATTTTATTTAATCAATTTTACATGTGTTTATTTTTATTATAATTTAATTAAATAAAAAATTAATTTTATAAATAAAATCCTTAAAAACAACTATATCAAATATCCAAATCGTGAAAATGAATATTTTGATTTATATCTGACTTTTAATTTTTTAATATTTATCTTTATATATTGTTAATAAATTTTTATATATTTATTATTGCACATAATTCTGAATTTAATATATTAAATATGTACATAAGTTTTTTAATTTTAATTTTTTATATAAAAAATAGTTTGAAAAAATCTGTATATTTAATTTTTTTCTGAAAAAGATCTGACTTGAAATAGGTAGTGTGTGTGTGTATGTCTGTATATATAATACCCGTAGCAGCAGCAGCAGCAGCAGCAGCAAACTGGCCAGTGAAAAAATAAAAAGACGACTCGATACACAGTGTATTGTGCTGGGTTTAACCTAAACTGTAGAGGCAGGAGAAGTGCGCATCTCAATTGATCATTTCGTGGTGATCGGTTTCTGAACAACTGCACAGGTGTAGCTTCTCCCCGAACTATGATTCTTATTCTATTTTTTATATTTTTTTAGGCTAAAGTTTTTATATGTATAATAATAATGTTAATAATCTAGGGTTTGAATTGCAGGTAGAGTAATTGAATTGATGGATTTGAATTGGCTTAGTGCCATATTAGTTGGGGCAGGCTGCCTTGCTTTAGGTTACTGCATTGGGACACGCTGCCCTTCTTTCATCTTTTTAAGGTTAACACCAAAAGTGGTTAAAGACACCAAAACTAACCCTAGCAGTCATCATGGAAACAAGAAAAACAAGTCCAAAGAACCATTTGAGATTGATAAGCTGGCTGATATTCTTGATGATTTCAAGATGGTAATGCCTTTTTTTTTTCCATCTGAAAAATGAAGTATGTCCTTTTTACTATTTCTTTATATGATTTTTTTTATTTCTTTATCCTTTTTAATGTAGGTGTTGGTTGTCAGAAACGATCTTAAGATGGGAAAAGGGAAAATTGCAGCTCAATGCAGGTTGCCTTCTTTATTCTTCAGGAGCTGTCTTTGTGTTAGCTGTTAGTTGGAACAAGGGAGCTATATCTTACTTTCTTTTTACAGAATTATTCCTTTTCCTTTTCAAAATCTTGTTAGATTTAGACTAAAGAGGCTATAAAATGACATTCAAATTCGCTAGAGTAAACTAGTTTTACCTGATACTTGAATTACTTTCTGGGTCCGGAGGCTGTTCTGTTCTCTGCAGAATAGACAGACAGTTCTAGAGATAGAAGCAAACAACTTAAAAGATAGCTGATTATTCTTTTTTTTGTGAACCCAAAACAATTACGATATCAGTTATTGACACCATTTGTATAACAATTCATCAGTGGAAACTTTATTGATTGGTGGTTTGGCAATTGAGAGATTATCTGATTATCGAGAAATTCCATGATGGCTGATTTTCTAGCTTGTTGACCACTGAGACCATCTACTGAATAGCTTCCGTAACTAATTGTCAAGGGAACAACCAACTACAGCCTGGTTTTGTGTACAAGTAACACGATAATATATGATTAAATTGTTTTATGATATTGGCATGTTGGCATATGAAGAACAACATTGAGACATTTAGCAAGTGAGTTTAAAATGGAAAATTTTCCAAAGTAAAAATGGCCTTGGCTAATGTTTTCAGATATGGTAAGTTTGGATTATTTAGTTTCGCAAAAGTTGGGTTACAAATCTGCTTTACTGGCTATGCTGTGGTTCATGGCCTCTTTTGCATCCCAACACCTACCAGCTTATTGGATGTTACCTTGAATGTCGCATAACTATATGGCTTATAGATCCTGTTGAGAAGTTATCGATTTGGATCTATATTTCAGTCTCATTTATTTGTTGAAGCAGTTGCCACCAGGGACCAGAGGGTCTACTTTTACCCTATGGTTTTGCCACAATTGTTGTCTGATTAAAATATGGTCTTAGATACCATATCCCCTTCTTTCACCTTTCCCTGTTTCTTTCATGCACTGAGGCAGATTGCTATTTGTTACTTTGATGACTATTCGTTCTCCTGATCTTTAGTAAATAGTTGATTACTTGACACTGACAATAGTCAATTTTTTTCCATATTCCTTTGAACATGCAGTCCTCCTATTCAATGATAGATTAACATTAACAATCCTCATTCACGTAATTTTCATGTTCTTTTTCTACGATTGAACACTGTTTAAATTTTTGTGATTTGTCATTGGTTTTAGTCATGCAACTTTGGGCCTGTATAAAAAGATTCTTAACCGAGCACCTAAGGCTTTAAACAGGTACTACACTTGCTATTCTAAATGACATAGCCTTATGGTTATGCTTTTTTGCTCCTCACTTTTCTCTTTTGTGCCACTTCTTCTTCAGTTTCAAATATTTTGCAAATATGCAGGTGGGAGATGTGTGCTCAGCCAAAGGTGGTTGTGAAAATTGAAAGTGAGGAGGATATGCTTGTTTTGCAAGTCAGTATGTCAAATTTTTTTTGTGTCACCTCAGTTAATTTCATCAAATTGATACTATGGGATCATTTGTTTTTTGCTATTTCAAGGAAAAATAGTAGACAGTATCATCTAACTTGTTAGTCTATAAATGGATCACAAATGAATTCCCGATGTGTATGGTTTTATATGTTTAAAGCTACAAAAACTTTTCTCCTTATCTGGACACAGAGATATATTATGGATTTTTTTAGTCTTAGGTTAAAGGAATTTTCCTTTAGCCTTGTTTCAACCATATTTCTTGATGGCAAGTTTAGGTTTCTAAGTGAATTTTTAAGCCGCCTCTCCCAACTTATAGCCCAATTCACTACGCCTACCTTTGTTTTTACCGGTGCCACTTTGCATCCTGGTGGTACATTCATTGACCTATTCATCCAATCAAACTGAATATCAGTTGTAGTTGGATGTGTGCATCAGATGAGAACCCTAAAAAAATAGCAGACATCAAAATGAACTCAACAAAAATTTGGAAAGTTCGCTTGTTACCTCTTGATATTCTTGGGAATGCATCCCAGTTGAACATCCAAGCTCATATTGGCAGCAAATTTCTCTTTTTCGAGGTTTTTCTCAACCATTGCATTTGTGTTTGCTGTTATGCTAGTTAAATAGGTAAAAAGACCAACCAACTTATGATGCCTTTTTTTTTTATATAATTTTAAAGCTTCGTTGGTTGAGACTATTATCTATTTTATTCTGAGTCTGATGTTTCAACTATGACCTTTTATTCTACTGGTTTTAGTGCTGTTCTCCTTTATTTTTATTAAGGTTTCCATAATTTGTTGTCTGGTCTGATTCATTCTTGACGAATTCATTTTCAACTATTACAGGAGAGGGCAAAATCACTTAAACTACCAACCCATATTACTATTGATGCTGGAAGAACACAGATTGCTCCAAGTGAGTTGCAAAGCTGATTTTTATTTTATTTAATTGATGATTGCTCATAAAATTTCATTTTTTTGGGAGTATTATTTTTGCCTTGAACTCACATGGAATGGTTTTTTTTTTTATGTAATTTAAATTTTAGGAAGAATGGTAATTCATGAGTTTGTAGAATCAAATTAACATGATGTAGAAAAATGCATTTGAGCTGTAGTTAGTGTGGGGGTGGGAGGTAGTAGCAGGAATTTGGCTAAAAGGTGGAAGCGAGAAACCACTTAAATTTTTTTGAAGCACAAAGCCATTTGGTATATGTTATTTCGCTTATAAATTTCCAAAAAGTATTTGTTGTGAAGTTAATAGATTAGAAACTTGGAAGTATCTCAAACCTCAGACGGGCAGACCTATTTTTGACAGTCTAGGTGATCATATTATTGATTCATTGAACATTTTAGCAGTTGCAAGTCTCTAATAATGTGATTGTTATTTTTTCTTAAATTAACATGAGATTTTGATAGTATGCATGTGTTTCTATATTCTAATGGCGCAATTGAACAAGTGTGAATGGGATTAGCATGTTTCCTTGAAAACTGAAGAAAAACCAAGCTTTCTCGTACTTTGATTTTTTGGTTATGGATGTTGCTCCAAATGCCTGATTTGCTTCTTTAAACTCATTTATACCAAAAAGTCTGTTCCAACAAGCTTGCTATCCAATTTACCTACAGTGCATTTTCTTTTGGTCTTTAACAAAAGTTGAACTGAAATTTATTTGTTGTTGTTGATTCAGATTCAAGAACAGTGATGGCTATACTTGGTAAGAGTTTCCGTTCCAGTATGCTTGTGTCATATCAGCTATATGATTTGTCTGTGTTGGATCTATTTGTAGTTTGTTTGTTAAATTTGCTTTACTTTAGATCAAAAAATGGTCTTTTAAATAGTAAAATTAGATGTAAGAATTTATGAACTACATAATCTAGCTTTGAGAAAATATGGAAATTATGAGCAAAAAGTAGTATACATACTTTTACGACATTAACAATAGAAAATGTAACTTTTGACAAGTCAGCAAGTTTTTAACTTGAATTTCGTTGTTAACCTTCAAAGTTCAAGTATGTAATTAACTGAAGATATTGGTTTATTCATAGCTTTTTTCATAATAGGGTGATCCCAAATCTTATTGTCCAGAATATATTCAGTGTTATCCTTATATGACTCAAAAACTAACAAGAGAAACGATTTGGTTGAGCCTGCATGCTGTTAACTACGCTGCCATTCTCTAAACCTCTGTTTTTGTAATCCTTTTTTTCCCTTGTAAATTCTATGATTCCTGTGCTACTGGTTAAGAATAGGAGTGTGAAAAGAAGCAATGATAATCTGATATTTATTTACCAGTTCAATTTTTGCCTTGAGTTTCAGTAGGTAGTTTTGTTATTCTGGTTTGTCTGCCCATAACTAGTCCTCGGGATTGTTAAATTGGATAAAATCACTTGTCCAATGTTCTTACCAAACAACTGTTGATTTAAACCTGGCTTTAGTTTGGTTATGGTAACATGGTGGCTGACTCATTAAGCAACTCAATGATCTTAAAATCATGATTTTGTCATTTCAAAATATGGGTTTGACGTACATGATTTCTATTTAGCCCATGATACCGCCAGGAACTTGAAAATGGAAGTGTCTTTCAGATAACAAAAAAGCGAAGTGACCAATGACCTGAAATCATTGTGGCAAGCACCTGTTTTCTTTTCACTGAACTAATTCTTTCCTTCACACTAATATGCAGGGCCTGTTGAAGTGGTTGATGATGTCACAGGTGGACTGAAGCTTTTGTAGTAGCTTCTTCATTGAGGTGATGAGCTTTAAGCCCTACTGACTGAGTTTTCTGAAGATCTCACCGACAATGAATAATGTTCTACACATTTGAAGGAAAATTGATCAATCAATATATGAGAAAACCAGTCTGCAAGGCCTTACCAGGCAATTTCATGATCATTACTTTTAATAGTACTTTTTGATGGTGGCAAAAATTTTGTAATTGCCCAGCCATGGTGGTGATTGCAGTACTTGGAAGTTATTTGCGCAGAAGATGGGGTAACAATGATTTCCCTTGATTTTCTTAGCACAAGATTTGGCATCTCTGTTACTTTCTTAATTAATTACTATGTTAGTTTGGTTATTAAGAAGAGAATTGGTTGACAAGAATGAGACAACATAACGATGTTTTGTGTTTTTTAGCGCGCGAGCCAAACTGTGGAAGACAAGTAAGAAGGTAAAGATTCTAATACTCATTTTTATTTCTTTGTAAAAATTGGGGGTTTTGATACGTGGATTCTCAAATATAATCCCTAAATGTGATATTGGTTGAAATGAAAATAGTCGTTCATATGCGCTTTGTGTGCATGATATATAATAGAGTTGTTCAAGTTCTTGGAGAAGGATTTGACATGAGTGTTTAGTTAATTTTACTCATAAGATGAGTTAATTTCGTTTAGTTTTCATATATACAGTCAATATTGCATGGAGAAGGGCTTTTGATATGGGAAGTAAATATAAGAATATTATGGAAGCTATAAAAGAGACCAACAAAATAAAATCAAAAGAAATAAAAATCTATATGGTAAGGAATAGTTGAAAGAGAATTGTTAAATAAAAAGAGTTGTTAATATTACTACAAGACTAAAGTAAAGAGCGGATTTTCCTTGGAAAAGAAAAGGCAACGAATAGATTCACCTGTAAATATTTTATTTTGAATGTTTTTTTTTTTTGTTATAGATTAATTTTGGTTGCTGTCTAAATAATTATATATTATTGTTTTTAAAATGCATAATAAAAACACAACCTTTTTTTATCTTAAATATAAGTGTAAGAAAATGAAAGATAATTTCCAATATTTTTTTTTAAAATATTATGAAATTATAAAAAGAATTAAAAATGTTAATTGTTAATTAAAAAATTAACCTAAATATTTTTTTAAAAAATGAGAGAATGTATTAAATAAAAATTAAATTAAAAAATAATAAAATTTTTAAAAAGTCTAGGTTTAGATGTGTCAGGCTTATTTTTCCTGTTCTTTTTAAAAATCGAGTAAAACACTATTCAGGCTACTATACATTTAAACCCACGAGCATTGCATTGTGCAATCAACGTTATTTCTGGTTTTTTCTTTCCTTTTGTTTTTGTCCTTGGATTGGAGCTCTTTGTATTTTAATTTTTTCCTTGTCCTGTTTTCCTCCCCCTTTTTTTTTGGTTTTGCTCATTAGTCTAGTGCTCCTGTTATTTTGTCATTGATTTATTATTATTATTAGAAAATAAACTGAATCAACTAAGTTATTCACTATAGATTGATTGTTTCTCCTTAATTTAATGCTGTTTTATAACATATCAAATATGCAAGAACATGCAAATAGAAACAAATGTCATCACATAGAATCTGCCAACATATCTTGTAAGGATGAGACTGAAAAATAAAAAGTTTAATGACCTAAGGACAAAAATAAACAAATAGAAAGTTTCAGTGATTAAGAAAGGAAAAAATGTGCATAAAGAGATGTGAATAATGAAATGTAAGAAGATGACTAGTGTGACCGTTCTCTTAATTTATAATTTCAAAATTTCAATCCAGGTGGTAGTAAGATTCGTAAGGAAAAACAAAAAATAAAAGAATTTAAAATATCCACGTGCCATTGATTAAATAAGTTCTGAAATATAATATTCCAAAAATAACTTTATATGTTAAAAGTAGAGAACAGGGAGTTGTGCATTCAAAGTTAAACTAAAAGAAATCACATTAATTATATAGTGCTTTTGAATATCTTAGTTTATGAACGCACGTGGCATTATATTTTTGTTGGGAAAAACCAGGAACAACAGGAAACTAATTTTGTCAAATCACAATTCACAAGTTCAAATTCTTTCCCTTTTTTGTGCAATCAAAATTAAGATCAAACAATCAACAAAATAATGCAAACAATCACATAATTCAACACCAAGATTTTTACGTGGAAAACCCAATGCGGGAAAAAAATCATGGGACCATAGTCCACCTAAAAATTTTCACTATCAACAAATAATAGGTTCATAATTGTTCTTCCTCGGATTTAACTAAAAGCTACAATTCTTGGAATATAACAAGATTAAGGGAAAAATATTTGAGAAAAACTCACAACACTGACAACCCTGGTTTTGGACAAAACGACCAACTTATATATTACTAATCTTCGATCAAATCGTCTAGAATGAAGAGTAACGTGTCTAGAAACTGTTGTCAAAATCTTAGCCTGATCCAATGGTTAACGAGCTGGAAAATGAAGAATGAAGACAGACCGTTCAACTGCCTCCTCTTCTTTTCTTTCTCCCGTGTTCTCTGTTCTATACTTCTATTTTGCTCTAATTAATTCTATGCTTCAGTAGTAGACCTATTTTATTTCAAAGAGGTTTCCTAGTTGTCTCTTACTAATTAATATGGTGGTACCATCATTACATGGTGTGGGACCACACACAACAAATCCCCCCCTCACACACCATGTGAGGAATTCGTCATATTTGCGATCAACTTGTAAACTTCAATGAAGGGGGCTCTACCAAGCCTACTTCCCTTCTACAAAACTCAAACTTCTCTCTCGGTAAAGGCTTGGTCATCATATTTGATGCATTGTTATCAGTATAGATGTTCTCAACAACAAATGACTTTGTCTCCATAGCATCTCGAATCCATTGATATCTAACTTCAATGTGCTTTGATCAAGAGTGCAAAGTAGGATGCTTACTGAGATGGATTACACTTTGACTGCCATAATACGACACAAAGTTATCTTGAATTAGACCAAGTTCATGTAAGAACTTCTTCATCCATAACAACTCTTTGCCCCCTTCAGTAAGAGCAATATATTTAGCCTCTGTAGTGGATAATGCAATATATTTTTACAACCTTGATTGCCATGAGATTGCTCCCCCTACAAATTTCATCAAGTATCCTGATGTCGACTTTCTAGAATCAACATCACCAATCATATTTGCATTGGTGTATCCATCTAACATTGGTTTATTATTGCCAAAACATAAATTGAAACTAGAAGTGCCTTTGAGATTCTTGAGTATCCATTTCACTGTTGACTAGTGTTCTTTACAAGGATTGGAGAGGAACCGACTAATGACACCAACTGCATAAGCTATATCTGGCCTTATGTAAACCATGACATATATCAAACTACCAACTGCGGATGCATAAGGAACCGTTTTCATCTCATCTTTTTCTTTATTACTTGAAGGACACTGCTTAGAACGTAGTTTAAAGTGGCTTGCAAGTAGAGAACAAACATGTTTAGAGTTGCTCATCTTTTGCTCATTGATTCCCCTCTCCAAGATGATTTATTGACACCAAGATCATTTTATTTTTATAGCTAGAGTGTGATCGACTAAAATCTTTTTACTATTTATTTTTTGATAATTTTCTCTATCCTCTCAATATTCAAAGACCAAACTAATAAAAATAAAGCAGTAGGATCAAAATGTACATACCTAAATTATAGGAATCAAATATGCAAAAGTTAAAAACTTCAGGGATCAATATAAACTTTCATGTGCAAAAAATATAATATTTCTAAAGTGCAAAACACTATGGATTCAGCCCAATTATATTCCCATACACCCCACACACACACGCATTATGTTTTCAAAAGCATGTCTTCTTCATCATAAGAATATATTTTCAAATAAAAAATTTATAAGAATTTTTAAAATAATTTTCAACAAACAAGCATAGAAATAATATTTTAATTAATTTTGTGTCACTATATAAAAAATAAACAGAATAATTAATTTGATAAAATTATATAAATCATTTACAATAAAAAATAAATATTTTATTCATATTAAATATTTACGAGAAATGTTTTTTTTTTAAATCTACATATTAGGTTCATATATAATTATTCATAAAATATTTTTTTAATATTACTATTAAAACCCTAACCTTATATGAAAAAAAAATAGCATAATGGAATGATTTTTTTTCATGCATTATTTTAATAATTTTATTTATAAAGAATTTATTATAAAATAAATAAAGGTGCAAGGTCTAAAAAAAGGTTAGATGTTAATGAGTAAGGAAAGCTAGGCTCGAGTGATTAGTTTATTGAAAGAGCTTAGGATTGGAAGCCTAAGCTATTTTTTATTTATTTAAACAGATAGGACAATATGTAGTCCACCTAGATAGAAGATGTTTCCCCAACTATAATAAATTCCAGTCACCTTAAATGGCTAAAATATAGGGATTCAGGTAATTTGGGCCATAGAAACTCAAATTTCAACTATTTTCATGTAAAACAAACTATAAATATTATAGGAACCTAAATAAATCTATTTCAAATCCAAAAACACCCTCTAATTATTTTAAAAATTTAAAGTAGAATAAAATAAAAAAATCTTCTAGAGTCCCAATCTATTTTTTCTCCAAAAACACCCTCTAATTATTTTAAAAATTTAAAGTCGAATAAAATAAAAAAATCTTCTAGAGTCCCAATCTATTTTTTCTAGCGTGATTAAATGGCAAAACTAGATTTATTGAATTTTTTTTTCAAGACGAACTAATTAAAATCAAGATTAGTTAGTTTATAATTGAAATGTGACCAATCAAAATCTTTATCTCTTTTCTCATTTTTCCAGCAAGTTTTTGTTGTTATCTCAACATTTAGAGATGAATATATAATAAAAATAAAATTTAGGGTTGAAATATAAAAATATAAAGTTATAGAACTAAGTATGTAAAAAATTGTAAAATTTAGAAATCATATTGTAATTTGACGTGATTTAATTGGCCGAACAGTAACATCCAAATCTTTGAATTGAATTGAATTCCAATGGTTAAATCAATTCTTGGGTTTGGAACCCAACCCTTATGATGGTATTTGATATGAATTCCAAATGGAATTCAATTGCTAAAAAGTGACCAAAAGCAAATCAGATGGGAGACCATCTGATTTGCTACATTAATTCCCCTTGGAATTGTTATTAAAGATCTTGTTTCGGGTATAATATTTTACAAGAAAACATTTTCTATATTTTTCTATGTTTATTTCTAGAAAATATTTTTTTAAAATATTTATCCATGTTTGTTTCTTGTAAAATATTTTATTGAAACATTGATTAAAACAAAATATTTTATAGTTTATCTTCAAACTTAGTTAATTTGCTGGAAAATATTTTCAGCTCATAAAATTACGGAAAATATTTTACAAATAGTAATTTAATTACAATATTATTTAATTATTCTACTACCACCATCACCACCACCAACTTCACCACCGTTATTACCACTATCTCCTCCAACTTCACCACCGCTATTACTACTATCTCCTCTTTCACCACTGTCACAACCACCTTATTGCCACCTCTTCCATCATCACCTCCACCACTATCTCACACCACCACCATTGAAAAATATTTACATGTAAATATTTTTCAAGCCAAATATTAAAAAATATTTTTTATCCATAAAATTATTTTACACAATAGTAAGACTCTAAAAACAATATTATGAAAACACTCTTAAGTTAAGAGTGTATAAACCCGACCCGGTAGTTGACCCGGTATAATAATTGGGTCACGAGTCAGATGGGATAACCCGTGTTAAAAAAAAAAGAATTCCAATGCAACACTTATAGAAAACACGTAACTAGTTACAATGCAACATTTTATAAATCAAATTTAAATTTTAAATCAACAACATAAATTTAATTCAATATCCAAAACACAAACCAAATATAAATTCTAAAATATTTAAAACAAAACATCCAAAAACATAAATTCTAAATAAAAAATGCATTCACTTTTATTGAATGAACATATTAAGTTCTTCAGTATCCATCGAAGCAAACTTTGAATAAAATATTAATGGAATTGAGCCAATCTCGTCAACACCTAATAAAACACCATCATGCTCATTTGAGACTTCATCATCACAATCATTTTCAATCTCATTAATATTTATGAAATCTACATTTAAAATATAATTAACAAATAATAACAATACTTTGTTTTAAATAATATTTTTCACTAAACCTTTTTTTCTAATGTTTTTATGGAGGCTGATTATCCATACAAGCAGCAACAACTATACTTATCCTGCGTTCGAGTCACACAAATAAATTCAAGCTAAAATCCTTGTCTAGTTATATTTTATCAGTAAAATTGTACTAGTGTTCTAAGAAGATTCATTGATAAAATACGTATTTTAATTGCCATTGCAATTGGACTTTAGCAAATAAATAACCAATCGAAAAGTGTTTTCAATACGATTTAATTTTTTTTTGCATGTCACATAAAAAAAATTGCAATGAAAAATATAATAGAGATACAAATGAATCTAAGCCTTTTTTTTTGCTTTATAAAAACTTTAACTTATTAGCATGGAAGCCTAGAAACTTAATTAGTATGGAACACCACTCAGCTATAGAAAATCCTTTAAATACTGGTGGATCATGAATTCCTATAAAGAGAACACTTGATTAAATAATATGCAAAATTTACCATTCTTGGTGCTATTTTACTTGGAAGAATCAAGCAACGAAGAACAAAATGGTAAAGAAAAAAAGGATATATAATTTGCCCACAAAACACGGTTCTCCAAGCATATAGTTACGGGTTTGCTTAAGCAATCAATAAAGAACACAAATCTGAGAGAGAAGAAAGGTTTAGAAAAGGAGAATATTTTGACTGATAAAATATTTTTTAATTATTTTTTCATGACGCTGAAAAGGAGAATATTTCTGCTCAAGTGCTTTCTTATAGACAAAAAAAAAAAAATAAAAATAAAAAGAAATAAGTAACAACAACTTTATCTGACTTTAATTCGCAAATCTAAACTGAAGAGAGCCAAATCAAGAAAAGAAATAAAACCCTGCAAAAACAGATTTAGAGTTTATTGAGGACCTCTTCTTGTTATTATAACCAGAAGAGAGATGCGGACAAAATTTAGTATGGCTTGCCTTGAAGTCTTTTGCGTGTACTTAAATTCTTTCTGCTCTTCTTTGCAACTGATATAGCTTTAAAAATTAAAGAGATTAGGTTTTTCGTCTTCATGTTGCAGACAGTTTGACAATAAGTGAATTTTATTCACCACTCTAAAGGCTAAACTAGTGATGTTTTACTTTTTTTTTACATGAGTCAAATTTTTAGCTGGTTTTTTCTTTTACCGAACCTAGCCCAAATCCCAGGTCTATCGAGTCCCGGGTCAACCCACTGGGTTGAACCGAGTTTTAAAACTATGCTCTTAACAACACAATCCCTTTTATGTACAAAATCGCCCACGTGTATTCTTTATTAATCTTTGTCTCTAACAAGCGACCAGCACTTACTATCAAACAACGCCTGTCCTTTCAGGTAAGAACTAACAGCACAACACCATCCCTAAAACCTTATTGCATCTATTTTACATTTATGATCACTTGCCTGTCTCTGTCTGTTTCTTTCCTTTTCGAGTCATTAAACTCCCATCTCCTCAACTTCTTTAATCTCTGTTCTCTCTCTGTTCTTTCTTCCTAACTGTAATGTACTTAGAATTGTAGATGTAATAATAAACCAGGTACTGAACAACCAACATTCTGTAAAAGGACAAATCGTGAATTGAAGGCTATTTCTCTGATTCTCTTTACGGAGCCAAATTTCTATCCTCCTAGTTGCTTTCTTCAATATTTGCATGGGACCCGAGCAACGTCTTAAACTACAGTTGCTCGACTGCGAATTTAACCACATGCATTTTAATATTTTAAAACTACGTCAGCATTCTGCAGCCACCCAATCCTGGTTTCTTCTCCTGTCGAGATAATCCATACGGCCTAGACAGATTGTTTTAATTTCTTTATTTTTCTTCTTCAAGGAAGTTTCAAAATTGTAGAACATGTCATCCAAGTTTCATGTATTTGGCAAACATGACTTCTGTTCCATTATTGTATATATGCAGTACAATACATCTAAGATTGTTGAAGAGTTTAGAATACAGGACTATCTCTTAGTTGCTACGCTATTCTGTCCAAGGTTGTCCTTCCATGAGTTCGTGCTTGCCTCCTGAGAGTTCACAATGATCAGGGGGCGGAGCCAAAATAATTTAAATGAGGGGGCAAATTCCTAACAAATACTTGATATTATATACTATATAAACATGTGTTATATATAGAAAAATCAATTTAAAATACATATACTAACTCATGTCAAGCAAAATTAATTTAAAAATATTTTTAAAATAAAAAAACTTGCATTATAATTATTTTTTTCGAGTTTTCATATTTTAAAACTGCTTCATAATGATTTCATTCTTAATTTCATTAAAGATATTTTTTCTCAATATATACAATTAAACTTTCATTCATCTATTTCTAAATCTTCCAGGGACTAGTGAAATTGTTGACAACAATTCTTTGTTGACTTGTTGTTTTATACAAGTGGGTTAAATATAAATATTAATATATATTTTTAATTTTTTTTATTGTGTTCCTAATTTTTTAAGTTGTTCAGTACTTTATTTTTATTCACTAGTAAGTTTATCACTATCATTTTTCATATGAAATTCATAATAAAATACATATTAATTCATCAAAACTCATTTCAATTCGTATTCATATGCATATAATAGTATCTACACACATATTAATTTAACAAATCCATAAATTATCATAAACTCTTAACATTTTTAATACCTAATTATTAAGGAATAAAACTAAAATTAAACAATGGAATAAATAGAAAAAATAAAGAAAACTCACCTAAAACATAAAGCATAACGCATAAAAGGTTATTTTCTTAACTAATTAATAGTTTAGGGCTTGAATAAAAAATTTGTAGAGGAAAAAGAGGCAGGAACAATAATTCAAAAAAGAAGAAGAAGCTTGGATCAATTAGTGGTTAATAAATAAATTTAAACTTGTTAAGTTATTATATTAAAATTATAATATAAAAATATTTTGAAATAAAAAGATTAAGAGGGTAATACTCTTAGTTAACCCTTACATCTCAAGAACTTCATAGGAAGTTGTTTCCTAGTTACCAGGTCTTTCACAAGATAAACCTCAATCTCAATATGATTGATAGGACCTTCCAAGAAGAGATATACATAGAGATAAGCGGAGCTGCATGAGTTATTGATACATGTAGTTAAAGTTTTTTTTTTTTTTCCCTTTCTATTTACTCTTTTTGCTCCTATAATTTTTGTATTTAAATAACTTTGTTAGAATTTGCTTGAGAATCAATCAAGTGTCTATTAAGCGCATAGATAACTCTAAAAATGTGCCTTATCTTTAATTTCAATCCAAAAAAATACTAAGAAATTTTTTTTGAAATTTAATTCATTGTTTCAATTAATAATTTAAATAATATAATTAAAAAAATGTAAAAATAATAAATAAATAGACAAAAATAACAACAAAAAAATTCAAAAAACTCGATATGAGCCAATTCAGATTATAAAACAATACAATGTTAAAGGGAAAAACTAAAAAACAATAAGACAAATAACAAAAAAACCCAGTTAAATCAATTTAACTCGCAAACTTTGCAACAATGAACATTATGTTCGAAAACCAATTCCTAATAAATCAAATGAGAATATGATAATTCTAAAAAAAAAAGATGAAAAGAAAAAAGATAAAGCTCAATCTCTAGCAAATAAAATATTAAAAAAACAAAAATTAAGAAAAAATAATAATTTAAAAAAGGTAAAAAAACTCGATTCGAGTCCTTACAGGTCAAGATGCAAAATCTCTAACCTAGTCGTGATACCAAATGACATTTTCAAAAGCAAATTGAATAAAATTATAAAGCTCAATTATAGAACAACTTAATGTAAAAAGAAATTTAATTTAAAAAAGCAATGGAAAAAAATATGAGTCAACCCGGGTTAACCTGCAAACCCATGACCATGGAAATCATGAAATCTTTATACCAGATTAAACCAAGAAGCTTAATTTTCAGCTAATTTAATTTTAAAGTATAAAATCATGATAAAAATATCAATTTAAAAAACTTTCCAAAGAAAAAAAAAAGACAACAATAAAAAGTGTAAGAAAAATAAACAAAAGAAATAGAAAAGATTGAGAGAGTTTGAACTTGTTGGCTTGCTTACCGTTTACTTTTTATTCAACGTATTTATAGAGTATTTGTAACAAACTATAGAAAATCAATGAGTACAAATAAATGATTTACAGCTAACATTAATCTATTGTTAACAGAATGAGAAAAATCTGGAGGTGATTTGTTTGCTGGATAGTTGTTAACCTGATCTGATTTCTTCAACTTCTCCCTCGATTCTCTCAATAGATATTTGACTGAGTCATTGCATGCTCTAACACCCTCCTGCAAACTGATGGGGAGTTGACAAACCATGATTTTGGACCTAAAAAATTGAAATTGAGTTGTCGTTTGTCTCTTGGTAAATATGTCAACTAACTAGTCTTTCGTTGAGATATGCTTAACAAAAATATCTTTATTAACTACTTTTTCTCTAATGAAATGATAATCAATTTCCACGTGTTTAGTTCTAGCATGAAAAACAAGATTTGAGGCTAATGCCAATCCTTCTATGTTGTCACACCAAATAATTGGAGGCGAGTAAAGATACAGTTGGAACTCCTTCATTAGCATTCTTATCTAGTAAGCTTCAACTTTGGCTAAAGCCTTGTTTCAATATTCTACTTCTGTGCTTAAACGTGAGACAACTCCTCGTTTCTTGGCGCATCATGATATTAAATTTTTCTCGAGAAAAATACTGAATCCACTTATGCTTCTTCTATTATCTGGGTTATCAGCCCAATCTGAGTCACAAAAAACATGAATGTCAACCGTAAAGGGGGAATAAAAAAGTCTATAATCCACCATATATTTTAAATATCGAAGAACCTTTTTGACTGCCATCCAATAAGTATCTCGTGGATTATGCATAAATTGACATAACTGATTCACTGCATATGAAATATTAGGACATGAAATTGTGCAATATTGTAATGCGCCCACCACACGCTTGTATTCAGTAGGGTCTAGTAAAAGTATGCCATCATACAAAGATAACTTCTTTCCTAAAGTTGTTGGACATGCAAGTGGCTTTGCTCCTTGCATTTTGGTGCTGCAAGAAGATTTGAGATGTATTTTGCTTGCCGAAGATGAAGGCCTTCATTGTTATGTTGGGCTTCAACTCCAAGAAAATAACTTAATTGTCCAAGATCTCTAATATGGAATTGGTCTTTCAAACTGTCAATAAAAGATATGATGCAGAATGACCTGATCCAGTGACGATGATGTCATCTACATATACTAACACAAAAATTTTCAATGTGTTAGTGCAAAACATAAATAATGAATAATCAACTTTTGATTCTTCAAAGCCAAGTTCTAATAATTATTGAGATAACCTCTGAAACCAAGCTCTTGGAGCTTGTTTGAGACCATAGAGAGACTTATGAAGTCGACACACGAGATCAGGCTGACTCTCATAAATGAATCCTTGAGGTTATTCCATATACATCTTTTCACCAAGTATGCCATGTAAGAATACATTGGAGACATCTAATTGTTTTATAGGCCAATGAAATTGAACTGTAATAGATAAAATCAATCTAACTATAGTCGATTTAACTACCAGTGAAAAGGTATCAAAGTAATCAATTCCAGATTTTTGATCGAAGCCATTTGCCATAAGTCGTGCTTTGTAGCGTTCAATGCTACCATCTAGATGTCTTTTAATCTTGAATACCCATTTATTCCTCACTATATGTTTGTCGTGTGGTCTTGGACATAGAGACCACACCCTATTTCCCATCAAAGCATCAAATTCACATCCCATAGCTTGTCTCCATTTAAGTTGTGTTACTGCTTGTGTATAGCTAGTTGGTTCAGATTCTGTTAAGATACTAGTCAAACAATGAAAATGATGATGAGTGTAATAAAACATTTTGAATCCAGAAAAGTATTTTGGTTTTAAATTCCCTGTTTTGGACCGAGTGATGATATTTCTTTTTGGTTGCTCAAGGGGAGGTGCTTATGGATCAGGATTGGTAGGTTCTTGATGAAAAATTATATCTATATTAGACTTTGATGGGCTCACAGAAAAAGGTAGAGCTATAGAATCATTATTATGAAAGGATAAGGTGGTATATGAAAAAGATGAGGTATTGTTTTCACAAGCAAGATCAAGTGAATTTAAACTGGGAATTAAATTAAGTGGAATGGAATGTGAGATAGGAAATAAACTTGTCGACATCGTGAGTCCTGAGAAAGACCATGAATTGGACCCTTCAAGGCAAATAGTTAGGGCTGGCCAATTTTTGGTAAACAGGTTGGGTATTGGATTGAATAGTAGGTTGAGGAAGTTGGACATGGTCATAGGAGGTAGAGGCCATTTGTTTGAAAACAGAAGCGTGTATTAAGATCAAGCGTCTGCCTTTTTACCAGCTGATACCATGCAAGAAAAATAAATAGAAGAAATAGTAAAGACTGAGAGAGTTTGAACTTGATGACTTGCTTACCATTTGCTTTTTATTCAACGTATTTATAGAGTATTACATGTAAATAGAAAATCCATATATGGGCACATGTAATACCAATTGATCCACCAAAATTTGATAAGATAATGGATTATCAAGTCCTTCATAACTAACATGTTAGGATCTCTCCATTGCTTCCACTAACTATTTATTAAGTGCAATAATGACTAGTTTACTTGTGTTTTTTAGGCATAATTATTGGCATATAGAACAAATATTCCATGGTGCAAGCCACTCCGTTGATTACTTAGACAATCATCTTATCAATATGCTACTGGTTAAGAAGGCAAGTAGTAATCTTGTAAAAGCAAGCAAAATATAAGAATTTATGACCCTCAACCTTAAGAAAAGGTTGTATGCTCCAAAGCAACAACATAAAAGGAAACTGATAGGTCTATGAATAATGAGAAAGAGATATTACATAAATTAAAGTGCTTGAAATAAATAAATAAAAGTTATAAATAAAGCAAGGAAATAAATTATACTAAAACTAGTAGAAAAAAGATAATTACAATTGTATATATAGGGCTGATCATCAATCATAGTGACTGTATGGCCCATTCTATATTTGTATAGAATTTAAACCCTATATAAACATATATATCCTAATCTTATATAAATATTGGTACCAAGTAAGGAGAATTTATCGCATCCTAATATAAACTAAACTCCTTTTCTATTGACATCACGTGAATCCTAAACTAATCTTGTGACCTTTAATTAATTAGTATATTAAGAACTCGTATTATGAATAGAATTAAAATTAATGTTTTTGCACATGCGTTCAAACTCTTATGGTAGATCATTTCTCTTTGGTTGATCATATCTCCTAGGTAAATCAACTACTTCAAATCTATTAATCGATCAGGACTTTTCCTGTATGGTCAATTCCTTTATACTCAATTAATTTTAGCCTTTTCTCTTATTTGTTATAAACAATCACTATTCTTCTATGATTGATATGTGAATTTTATTTTGGTATGAACAATGCCCTTTATATTCCTTTATTTATCAAATTAATAAATATTTTATTGTAAAATTTATGCTTAAAAACAATTGATTAAATTGACCAAATATGACTTGGCAAATGACATTGTTTACCCAAAAACTATCAATCATATTTCAAAATATACCTAACATGTTAATCATTTCAATCAATCAATTCAATTTAAAAATAGCATGTGCCCTGCTCTGACTTGAGGCACAATGTTTATGCTTCTCAAATTACTCTTAATTCTTCATTTTCTATATAAAAATGCCTAATCCCTCTCTTTTATAATTTCAAAAATTTCAAAGATTCAACTAAGAATCTTAAATGCTCTTCTTCCTTTCTAATATTAAAATGGAAGCCTTAAGCTTAATTTTATATAAACCTATGATCATCTCTTTACAGTTTTAGTACCTTTATTAAATCTACCTCTCATTTTATCTTTTTTTTTCCCTTTGAAACTCTCTTCTTGTTTATGATAAAATATTATTTCTATTAATGCTTTTTATTATATACTATCAAAATCTAAAAGCAAATTTCTCTCTTCATAAAAATCTTAAAAAACTATCTTCTCTCCATCAAAAAAGAAAAAAGAAAGAAAAAACAAAATATCATCATTCATAAACCCATCTTTCTTGTCATCTATAAACAAAAATAAATCACCCAGAAAAAGTAAAGGTGTCATACAAGATAAGGTTAACTTTTTAATGTTAACTATCCACTTAATAGTGATTGATTTTCAGGTAAATACTAACAAATTTTATATTCCTTTGGTTCCTATATATATAGGAACCAAAGGAATATAAAATTTGAATTAAAAAAATATCAAGTAAATGCATTAATAACTTATGATCATGTAGGTTGTTGTCTACATATATCTTGATAATTAGGAAGAGTTTTGTTATTATCTTGGGATAGAAAAGAAAAATACAGTAGGAATATAAACTTGTTTGGTAAAAGAGATGAAGATAGTGGGGACATAAAATAAATATTTTTCTAGGATAGTTTTTGAGTGATTTTTTGTAGTTCCAAGATAGGAAGTACAAGGAACTATGTCTTATATCCCTACTATATTTATCTTTTTTTTTTTTTATCTTGAGTCAATATCCAAACGCTATCTAAGAAACAATTTACTAGAAAGTTGGGTTGCAAGGTTCAACTTAGATATTGTTTCACTATGCCATGATTACTAAAGATCATTGTGGCTTTTTAAGAGGCAAACATGGACTTTTGGAAGGACAACTGTTTACTTGGAAAGAATAACGTATCATCTTATATCTCTTATAGATACTCATTTATTTTGTATTTTAAACTCTTCAACAATCTTAGATGCATCATATTGAATATGCACAAATGACATACAATAATGGAATAGAAGCTAATAGATAGGTGGCACACGCTATGTCGTAGACCAACCCAAATTTTTCTCATTATAAAAAAAATGTTAAGGTGATGCAAACATTCCTAAAGAAACAAAAAAACCAAGACTATCATATTTGAATTAAAAAAAATGCAACGACAATAAAGAAATTGACAAAAAAATGGCAAAGAAAAAGGTAAAAAAAGATGACCCCAAACCCTAGTTATGATACTCAGGTAACCCCACCGAAAGCAAATTGAATAAACCAATAAAGCTCAATTATCTCACAACTCAATGTCAAGAGGTGAAACTAAAAAAAAATTAATTAAACAAAGCAATAAAAAAAAAATCTGAGTCAACATGAGTTAATTAGTTGACCTCGCAACTATGGTAATAGGATTAAGATAATCCCGTAGAAAGAAAAGCAAAAAAAAATCATAAGAACCTATTCCTAACAAGTCAATAAGAATAATACTAATTTCAATTTGGTTTCTTTTATTTTGATTTTTTTTATTCTGTCATTTTGTCAAAGTTTATGTGATCTTTAATTTTATCCTTCAAATCTAGTTTATGGTTGTTGTTATTTCAATAATAATACTTTATGTATGGGTGTTGCTGTGTTTTTTTTATCTCATTACTTATGGTAAAAGAAAAAAAAAGGAATAGCAATGTTAGGAGTGGCCCCATTCAACTCTATTTCTAGCACTTTGTGGGTCTACTGCTTTGCCAATTTAGTTGGTTCAATGATGATGTTTTAAATGCACCCAACTTGCCAGGTTAGTTGTTTTCTCGTGTACAAAGCTTTAGGAGAGTTGTGATTGAATTAGTGAATCTTGAAGTTTCATTTTACACTTGCTTTCATTTCCCTTGAGGAAAACACCACTCGAATTTTATGTTAATGCACAATGAAAAAAAGTATTGTCAACAGTTGAGGGCAAGGAACACAGCTAGAATATTGCATATGATGTTGTGGGAAGAATCTGGTTGTTTCCTTGATTAAAGGGTGTTGACTCACTTTATGATCCAAGCCCAATGATGGTATCCTGATGTTTTAAATATGAGTCTTGTTTCATTGATGATCTTATTGGCATGTTTCACAAATGTGTATCTCATTTATACACTAATTTCTTTATGTTACAATTTATTTTTTTTGTTTGGCACTTCTTGTCTCACTACCGGCATTGGACAAAGAAAAATATCTGGAAATTCTAGTCAACCAAACATGTATGTACCTCGTGAATGCACTGGAGAAAGAAAAACATTTGTCTCTCTCTCTCTCTCTCTCTTATTAGTAATGCATCACAACAAACAAAATTATTTGATCTCTAATTGTTTTGCTATATAAGATTAGAATTAAGGTTAGGGTTTTGATATTTTAAATTGTAAGAGATTCAATTTGTAGATAGATGGGTTTATAGGTGTTTATGCTGCCTCTCATTGTTAAGATTAACTTGTGAATCCAGACGGTATAATTTTAGTGAAAAGACCATATAATTTCAAGGAGTACATTTTAAATCTTGTTGCTGAAGATTTTCTTCTTCTAGACTTTAACTTGTTTTCTCATCAACTATTATATAATCATAGAAATATATATTTCTAACTCTCGTTCTATTTTCCTGCATTGCATTTTTATCTTTTCAAGGGACTCATTATTGTTTTTCTATTTTTTTTTTTTGCTTTTAACAGTCAGTAATGATGGTATTACTAGTTCATCTCTTTAAGTTTGAAAACATAAAATAGACTAAAAGTTTGATTGAATCAAGCAATGCACCAATTTGAGCTGAACTGAATTGTATTATTCTTGTTTATCTCTATGTGCCTAGTTAGGCAGACACATATTGAAAGTAACATCAAGATTAAAGCCTAGAATCATAATTTAGAAGTCTTTGACTCTTGGTAATTTGAGGGTGGTGAAATAGCACAGACGAGTTGGGTCCTACCGACCTTAGAAATCCAAGGTAAATATGTGTTGACCTAAGCTATGACGAGCTGAAACATACCGACTTTATAAATCCAGGGCAAATATATACTAACATGAGTATCGATAGGCTAGGGACCTACTGACCTGAGAAATCCAATGTAAAATACCTACCCACCCGAGCTTTCCCGAAATGAAATCTACTAACCCTAAAAATCAAAGGCAAAATATTTACCTACGCGAGTCCCGATAGACCAGGACTTACTAACCCTAGAAATCCAAGGTGACGTAAAATTAACAAAATAAGGTTTATAACAAAATACCTACCTACTCTTCTAGTCCTACGAACTCCACTAGTAGTTAGTCTTCTCCTAGGTGCCTCTCCTGATTATCATTAAGATTAAGAATAAACTAAAACTGCTCAGTTCAGTATTTCACAGTGTAAATTTACAGTGAAACGCTGAGTAGTCTTCATTTTCTTTTTTTTTTCTTTTTTTTTCTGTTTTTCATTTTTTTTTCATTTTTTTTCTGTTTTTTTTTTGTTTTTTATGCTTTTATAAGGGTTTTTTTTTGCTTTTTTTTTTGTGTGTTTTTATGAATTTTTTTTGTTTAATTTTTTTTGTTAATGTTAATTTTTTTATTTAGTTATTAGATTTTCATGACACGGATCCCGAGTTTGACGAGTTAACCTGTATTTTTTTTTTGCTTTTTTTAATTAATAACATATACTAAAACTGTTCAGTTTTTCACTGTGCTGTTGTCTTCTTTTTTTTTCTTTTTAATTAATTTTTTTATTTAGTTTGTTGATGTTAAATTTTTTTCTATTTAGTTATCAGACTTTCATGACACGGATCTCAGATTTGACGAGTTAACTTAGTTAATTTAGATTTTTTTTCTTTTTCTTTATTAGTTTTTTTTCTTCTTATAATTTTTTTTCTTTTATTATTTCTTTTTATTTAATATTTTTTTATTTAATTTAGTTCATCAATATTAAATTTTTTTCTATTTAGTTATCGAATGATGCCTTTAGTTTTTCTTTTTGCTTTTTTGCTGTTTTTATGCCTTCAACTGTGGACTACGCACTAGAGTACACAGTGAAATGACTGATGCCTTTTTGTTTGTTTTTTTCCTTTTTAATTAATTTTTTTTATAATTTAGTTTGTTAATGTTCAAACGGGTTAACCTGGTTTGACGAGTTAGCCCAGTTAATTTTGTGTTAACCTGTCAATTTTTTTTTTCTATTTAGTTATCAAACTTTCACGACATGAATCCAAGGTTTGAAGGGTTAACCCAGTTAATTCAGATTTTTTTCTTTTTCTTCATTAATTTTTTTCTTCCTTTTGGTTTTTTTTTGGTTTTTTTCTTTTTAATTATCACACTTTTATGACACGACCTTACATCCAGAAGTACATCCAAGACTATTGGGTCTGGTATTGTAGTCAGACCCACTTAAACTTGGGTCATGCAAGTTTAATGTTATTATTAATATTATAAATATTACTCTTGGATCAAGCGTTGCAGCCACACCCAAGACTCTTGGGTATAACTTTGTAAAAAGACCTAATATTTTTAGATCTTAATTTTTTTTAATATTTTTATGCAAAAATTATTGACCCGCGGCATCGCACGGATCATGCAACTAGTAAACATACTAATAAGTATCACATTATGTAAATTTTCACATTACTTTAATCTCACTTGTACAATTCAACATCATTATTTATTTTTTTTCCTTTCATTGACACATCATTATATCAATATGAATTTAACTACATGAATTTCTTAATTTGTAAATCCTCCATTAGAGATATTTACTTCTTATCAATTCCCTTTTGTTATCCTCTATTCATTTCACATTCAACTATTTATTTACTAACAACTAACTTATATATTCAACTACTAGTTCTTAAATTCCCTAAATTTTCGTGTATAATCCTTACACTACCGGCATTCAAATTTATTCTCCACATATACTTTTAATTTTATTAAATTAACTTTCCATGTTGTTTTATATTCATATTTGGGTTAAATCAAATCCAAATTTTATAAATTTTATGTCCATTTATAAATTCTAAGATAAAATTCCTATACGCCAATCTTTATAAAAAATTCTTAATACATAAACATACTTAACATTAATTTCAAAATGTTTATAACTAACTATTATCTCTCTATTATCACCATCCTAGTAACACACACACACACACACACACACACACACACACACACACAAATTATCACAATTATCCAATTTTTCTGCAAACAATACATGGCCAACCCTATATAAGGTTCAATTGTTTTCATAATATGATCTTCAATTGTTTATGAATTTTTATTAAATATATTAATCTAACTCAATTTATCAATTGTAAACCATTAATGTAGTTTTAATCCACAATATACTAACAAGAAAATCAATTAAAATTTGACAGTTAATTTAATCCAATTATAATCATCATCCACACATCTTCATATGCTAAATACATACAATAATTAAACATTCACTTTAGCTCCATAATTTCCTCACTTTTTATCTATTATGGTCGGCTATAATTTAACCAAAATACCAAAATCTTGTTCTTCAGTTACTCATTATTTGAGTCATTCCTATTCTAATCTTCTCCAACTACATCATTCCATTATAATTTTATAATTCCCTCAATTTTCATCCAAGAATCCTAATTGAAATTTGAGAATTTTACATAAAAATTCATTTCTCTCTACTTTAACTTGCACAATTGAGTTTAAAACTCCTTACCGTACAATCAAATGAAATTTCCAAGAGATGATACTGGCCATGGATGTTGCTTGGTTAATATGATCACCATTTCTTGCATGTGTTGTCTTTATCTTTGGAATTGAAATATGACAGTGCCTTTAATTGCCACAACAGAAGCTCCCAAGTCCACGCTTTTAACAAGATCCATCTTTTATAATGACCTCATAAACATAAGCTCCCAAGTCCAAGAGTAGTTGTTGCACTCTTTCAACATGTCAATTTAGTGTTGCCATATGCAAAGTGGTTATGCGTCCATCAACAAAATCCCAAGAAAAGAAATGAAAATGACCACCTCTGTAAACATCATCATCTTGAAATTTTTTATTTTTTCTCTTGGTGATGTTGAACCACTTTCTGATGACTATTTTCTTGCACTAGGAGAGCTCCACCCAACAAACACAAAAAACCAATTAACCAATGACACCCAAAAAATCATCATAATTGCTCAATAAAAAAAAAAAACAGGTGAAAAAACATAGATACTTCGTGCATATGAAAATGAATAGAGAAACCTAGCTTTTTTGGGAGTTCCCACATGTCATTTTTCACTATTAATTCACCTAGCTATTATTCTTTTACTTTCTGCCCCTCCCCGGTTCCCAGGCTTTACGTAGTGTCACTAAAAACAGGTCACTCACTCAAAGAAATAAAACTCCAAAATTGGAATTCTCCTTCCATGATTTATGAGCTTTCAACATATCTCATTAATTTAGGTTTAGATAATCAAGAGAAGAGAAGATTAGTGTTTAAAGATAGAAACTTCATCTAATTGATTTTTATGATATCTATTATAAGAAAAGCTAAATGGTGTGGCGTTTTTATTGCAATTTAATTACTGTTTATCCTTTCGCATTTCACTATGGATTACCGTAGTGAAATCTTTTAAAATTTTCAATTTGATCCCAAAGCTTCTCTTTTGCACAATTGAGTCATTTTGAGCCAAAATTAGAACTCTATAGCATGTTTTTTAGGGGTGGGGGTTGGAATTGAAAGCTAGGAAACTAAAGTGACAAAAGCGGGTAAAATTAATAGCAGGTATGCAATTTGTTTGAGAATTTCATTGTCGTCCACCATTTTTTTAAGCATTTAGGTATCCGGTTCCTATAATTTTTAAAAAATATATTTTGACACCAAACTTCATTTTCTCTTTTCTTAGTCCTTTTATTATAGAGGAGACAAAGGGGATCGTCAAATCTCGATTTAGAGAGAGAAAGTTATTGTTGGGGAAGCTTTAGGCCACCAAAACATTCAGTGTTTGTGTTAAAAGGTTCCTATAATTTTTTAAAAATATATTTTTAAAGCATCGGGGCAGATGAGATGTCATCTGCACCTTTAACTTAAAAAAAAACATTACAGGCCCATGTGCGCAGGCCTGAACTAGTACGCCTGCATGCGACCGTATTGAGTTGATGTTTGATTTTGTGATTGTCTATTTTTGTTATCATATAATTAAATAAAAAATAATTTTGAAAAAAAAAACAAATTATAATCCCATTGGAGCCCATACCCCGGTTCGCAGGTTTGATGTGCTAGTCCTAGTTACTTGATTTATAGGTTTGACGAGTTCACCCAGTAGACCAACAGGCTTTGTTTTTTTGTTTTTGGTTCTTTAATTATTTTTAATTTGTTTCTCAATTTTACCCTTTAATATTAGATTGGTTTGAAAATAAACCACATGATTTATTTTTGTTTGCTTTTTATAATGATTATTTATATAAGCTAGTGCTCAATTTTATGACTATATTTTTATCATACAATTAATAAAAATTTATATAAAAACTTATTAAACTCAATGGAATCCATGACATGGGTCATTAGGCTCAGATTCAATATGTTCTTGTCTCAATAATTTTTTTAAAATAATTATGATATTGAAGTTATTTTACAAGCTAAATCATGTTTTTACTAGTAATTAAGTTTATATTTGAACTCATGAAATCAATTATTTTTGTTCGGGACCAACTTCAGTGTAATTTAGTTTACAACTATATTTAAAGAAATAGGTTATAAGATTTGAAAATTAATATTTCAAATCATATTTAATTATACAACTAAAAATTTATTAGCACTTTTAATATTTTAAAAAATTAACAGAACCCGAAACGGCAAATAAAATAGTACATACACAAGGTTAATTTAGAGTGTAATTTTTGGAGCTAATAATTATAATTCCAACCAAATTACAGAATCCTTAATTTACAATCCCGTAATTGACAAAACAATATCAAGGGCTGTCATAATAGAAAACCAACCTTAATTTTTTTGAAAAAATTTCCTGAGCTCTACCTTCTCCGTTGAATTCAACCATCAACAACGGTCTCCTCTCTCTCTCTCTAAAAAAATAAATGAAAATACCACTTTCTCTCTGGAAATAGTCTTTCTCTTTTACTCTTCAAAACGCTCTCTCCTACTCTCTCATTATTATAGGATTTACCATTGTTTGATTCAGTGATCGACTAAAATTAGAGAGAGAGGTGAAACTGCAAGGTGAAATGTTTGAAACCGCAATGCTGGAGTTTTTAGTGCCGGGAGATCTAGGTGACAGTGGCGGCTTTGATATTTTTGATCGCGACGTACTGGTCTTTCTTGTGGAGGTGGCAGAGATGGTGGTGGTGATTTAGGAGAATTCTTGACATGGCATTGATGATAAAGACAAGGATAGCTTACGGGTTATATTTATGTTAATCTTGATTATTATATTTTTTAAACTTTGATTTGTTCATTCGATGAGATTTTTTTTAATGTGCTGAGATAGATTTTTGTGGTTTTTAGTTTGTTTTCATGAATTTAATTTCGTGTGAATCTTGATATTTTGATATCTTAACGTTAATTTTTTTTCATATGTTTTTTGGGTTTTAAATGTATGATTTTATTCTTTCTTTATTTTTATTTGATTTTTTATTAATTTAGATAATTAGTGTTACCGTTGTAGATTGTCTGCATGCCTGAAGATTTTTTTCATGAATTTTGTGCGGGCAACGGAATCCTTTGAAAAAGTCCAATCTTTTTTCAAAAGAATAAAACAAAATAAAACTCTGATGTGCAATTGGTAGGAAAGAGGAGAAAAAAGAAGAAGAAAAAGAAGAGAAGGTTTGGAAGTGAATGAAAAGGAAGAAGAAAATGTCAGTACTGAACATGGTAATGGATAGGTGGAGGCCTCAATTAGATGCGATCCTCTCCACCTTCGTGTCCATCTACCCTCACGAAACCTCACCTCTCCTTAACTCCTCTTCCTGCTTTTTCTTCGTAATGATAATAATTAAATCTTGTTCTTCTTTTGTTTTGTTCTTTAAATCAATATCAAGAATTCATAAATTAATTTTAGTGTTTCTCGTTGCAGATTTTGAGTGCATCTTTTGTAGTGTTACCATTGCGGGATGAAGGTGCAATCTCTCTAGGTTTATCGAAGCTTCCAGCTCTCTTTATCGGATCCTTATTCCTCACCTTGATTGCTGCTCCTTTATCAACTCTCCTTTTCTCTTTCCCTAATTTCTCTAAATCCAAGGTTGGTTACCATTTCCCTTTTTTCTTTCATTATTATTGTGATTGTAATAATAAAATCACTGAAATGGGTTTTGATTTTCAATCATTAATTCTTGAGATTTCATGCCCCCCACCACCACCAGGCTTTGTTTTTGATACACAGGTTTTTTAGCGTTTCTCTTGTTCTCTTGTTCTTTCCATGGCATTTCTCTTCCTCTGCTTCTGCTGAGTTTTCGCTCTTCAAGTCAAAGGTATTTTTTATTATTATTTTTAATTACCAACAGTTTTTTTGTCTTAATTTCTGAGTAAATTGTCTCTTTTTTTTTAATGATTAGGGTACTGTTGCTATATCAACTGAATTGAAAGAGGGTTTGAAGGTTGATGTTGACAGAACCAGCAGTACATATTCTTGAAGTTGGGATGATCATGGATGGTTTTATATTTCTGTCAGAATTGGATTGTTTCTCTGGGTATGATGAGTTTGAAAGCTTCTATTGGTTTTAGTTATTTCCTAAATTAAATGTCGACTGATTGCCTTGTGATTTGACTTTTTGAGTTTCTTCTATGGTTGGAATTTTTTTCTTTTTTTTGAAGGTTGCGCTGCTTAATCTTATTACCATATCGTCGACTTGGGCTAGGGTTATTGATGTGATGGATAGTGAGGTTAGATGCTGCAACGTGGAGACCTTAAAATCATCATGGTTTTATATTCTGCATTTGACATTTCGGTTGTATTCAGTCAGGTTCAAGATTGTTTGGGTTCATTGGTGCTGGTGCTACACTTGGTCAGCTATTTGGATCGTTGTTTGCTACATCAATGGCTTGGTTGGGTCCTTGTATGTATGCTTCGGAAAATGAGATTGTTTAGTGTCTGAGTTTCTGTTTGTTTGAATTTGGTTTTAAATGATTGGTTGGTTCAATGCAATTGCAGTTTTACTTCTATTTGCTGCTTTGTTGATGGAACTAGCTGCACAGTCATCAAAAGGGATCGACAAGGATGTATCCCATCTTCCTCATGAATTATCTCCCATAAGGTCAGCCATTAGTAGTGATGACTTGTTACTGTCTGTTTAGTAGTGATGACTTGTTACTGTCTCTTAGTCCATGGATAATCAATGTCCTAGTTTTGTACGAACTGTTCTTTCGGAGTGAATGCAAATTCTTGTTGTTTGTATCTGATACATTTCTTTTACCCTTTTCTTTCTCTATGGAGCTTTCACTTCTAGTCAATACATTTGAACAGTCTGGATGATCCACTAGTACTTTTTTAGCTTCTTAGACTACATGCTACTCACCTGTCAAGAAAAAAAAATGTATTCATGTAGGTCATATTATTTTGCATCTCTGGAAGAGTGAAAGAGCTTTTCAGGTGCTTTCATGTAGCTTATTGGGATGCTTTTGCTTTTTAGAAAAGTTGATGCTGATCAGCATAGTGAGGCTGATGGACGATCATCACCAGCTTTCAAAGTCTCTTCTC
The DNA here is from genome assembly GCF_951802175.1 of Populus nigra. Taxonomy (NCBI): domain Eukaryota; kingdom Viridiplantae; phylum Streptophyta; class Magnoliopsida; order Malpighiales; family Salicaceae; genus Populus; species Populus nigra. The sequence goes on along the minus strand of NC_084862.1, from coordinate 7,872,016 downwards.
CAAAGTCTCCTTCATCCAGGATGAGGCCTCAGCTTTGGGTCATCTTAGATGGGTTTCGGCTTGTATTATCTTCAACTTATTTGTTGAATGTGTCTCTATTCCTGTGGCTGAGTGCAGTTATTTCTTCATTCTTCTATTTTCAGGTAAAATGGAACTCTGCTCCTGTTCATGTACTCTGAATTTCTAAATCACCCTTTCCAAACCAGATTTTATGATTTGACTGAACAGGAAGTAAACTAATTTAGAGAACTATCTATAATTTATCTTGCTTTTTGTTGATTTTGTTATTATTAACCATGAGAAAAGCAAGAGGGAAGAGGAAGAGTGGATTGAAAGTAAGAAAGGGATCAGACCGTGTTTTTTATACATGCACTCTGTTTCTCAGTTGGTCAGAGATAACGCTTATCCTTATCGTATAACTCAGTGGATCTCACATTATCAATTTTTTTCGGCTTTTTATTTATTTATTTTGTAATCCTTATGGCTTAAAACTTAGCAACATAACTAAGTGTCGCTCTCTTCCACTCTTAACCCTTCCGATCTTGGGTATGACTGGGATTTTAATCTCAGGTTTACTGTATGACGGTTCATGCCAAGTGACTACCACTATGATAGCCGGAATATCTGCCAATTTTGCTGTCATATGCTGGCTAATTTTATTTTTTGATATCTGAAACTTATTTCTTAAACATTTATATACCCGCATAGAATATGTACAAGTAACATGAACCAGAATAAGTAATTATTGGAGCTGGGATTCCACTACAAGTAAATTCAAATTTAGGGAGCTTAAACTTTGTAGGCTTGACTATTGATATAAAATGATTTGATTTGTTGCCATTGCTCTAGATATGATTTATCCTCATCTATATATGAATTATGCGTATTTCCTCTCACTAATGAATCCTTGTTTTCTTTTGTAGAAAGTAACAGTAATTGCCATGACTGTTTCAAGCTCTCTTGGAAGAAGAAAATTGTTTGCCCAGATAAATAGCTTCATTGCTGTTTTTATCCTTGCTGGACAACTTACTTTAACAGTAAGCTAATAACCAAATATATTTCTTCAATGTTTTGATGTTCTGACTGGTTGTAAAACCAAGAAAATAGATAATACTTACTGGAGTTCCATTATTAAGGAAATCAGTTGCAGAATTATGATCAAATTTAACAGGCATCTTGCTCTCATTAGTTGTTACTGAGTTTCCCCCGAAGCAATTTTAATCTTTGTATTCCCAAGCCTCAGAGAGGGTAATTTCTGAAAATAAAATAAATTAAAATAATCTCATGGTTTGTTTGGATGTGGTGGATATAAAGAACATGCATGGTACCTTTATGCAATTGAATCTGAAATTTGTCCCCGTAAAAAATGTAAAGAAGGAAGCTTCGTAGAAGAGATCCGGTACCAAAATGTTTTTAGAAATGATATTCTTTTACACTAATTCAATCTTGAATCCTTAACAAATTGCATGATCTGTAGCAGAGAAATTCATTATGTCAGGTTCTGGTGGTTATTACTGTCTGCTCATTGGGATCTGCAATTACTTTCCTTAATTGTGCTTGATAAATTTCTTCAGTAATATTTTCTGTGTTTGTGCATCTCTGGGGACAAAACTGCAGTGTTCATTGCATTTCTCATTATTAGAGTTCTCGTTTATAATTTGTTGTGCTTTCGCTTATCAAATCAAACACAGGGACGCATCCTTACTTTAAAGTTGGGGTTACTGCAGCAATATGCTCTGCTGCGGTTGTTGCCTTCTCAAATTTGGTTGCTATTGCTGGTTGGCCAACTTGGGTAGCAGTTGCCATCTGTGAGACTGTACGGAAGGTTTGTCACCATTGGTCCCTTGCCTGCAGTGAAACAGCATTGTGGGTTGTATTTCTTTCTTTCTTCCTTTCCCAGTTATTCTATTTGAATATAATAATGCTTATGTATCCAATTATCTAGAGTATTATTTGGGTGAATGCACTTTCCTCTTAAATTGTTGAGAACACTTGGAAGTATGTCCCATTCATTTTGAGGCCTCACGGTTTGGTTTTACCCTTACTTGCAGGTGGTTACTTATGTAGTGACCAGGCCTGGAAGAGAACTTCTGTTTACTGTGGTCACTCAAGAAGAGAAATACAAAGCTAAGGTTAGTAGATGTTTCTGCACAAGTTTATTTGATTGATTATGGATCTGTGATGCAGGAAAAGAGTCCTGTTCTCTCTTACACTGAAGTATTACTTGTACCTTTGACAACTCCTGATTTTAGCATGCCGTAAAATGTCATCACAATCACGTGCACTGTATTTGCTCTGTATTCTGGGTCACTTATCAATGTACTTGGATGAAGGGTTGGAGAGGAGGAAAGATTCCTTGAAAGCAAAGGTAACTTTTGTCTCTTGGATTGTGTTTGTTGTGACTAGAATATGGTCTATGAATGGCCCTCTCTCACGGATTAATTCATTATTTACAATCTAAATATGGGTGATGGTGAATCAACAAGACTCTTAAGTTGCTGGATTGGATGCTAGTTATATGATGATATCCACAAATTAAAATCTGTGCGTGGTATCCAAGACATTTGTTCTGGGCTGATCATTTTCAATCCTAGTAAATGACAGTGTCCTTCTCTCAAACAGTTTTCAATTGTTTTGGCTTGGCTCCTGATCTTTATTTTTTTTCGTTCCCCCTATGTGCAGCTTCTGCAAAAACTGGTCGCCTTTATGAAATGGTGTCTAGAATGTCTGCCAAGACTAGAGGAAGATCAAAGGAACCTCCCAAATCACCTTCAGATCCATCACCATTGATGAATTCTAAATTAATACTTAAAGTCTTGTTCGTGGGTGCACTTGCAGTTGCATGGCGATATTATTTTGAATGACAACACCAGAAGGTAAGTAGAATGATCTTTTCTAGCATTAAACCACGTGCTGTCCTCCTCTATAATTTGGAAATCTGTTTTTATACAGTTTTGGTGAGCAGATCATCCCCATAAGCATCATCACCAATCCATCCTTGATTGATTCTTTCATCCATTTCAGATGTACCTTTTTCCAAGTGAAAAAATTTAAAAACTAAGATCATTAAGTTGCAGAGTGTACGTATCTGGAAGGAAACAGTCTATGAAATGCCAAAAGCTTTAGCACATAGACCTCAATGTTAATCTCAAATTAAATCAGGAACTCAATCAAGCATAATAACAAGCAAGTGAAATGGCGAATGCATAATAATTTGAAGATTAGTCCAACCTATTGAATTTCATCCATCCTTATCATGATGTTTGATTGAGCATCTATATGATCTTTAGTGTTAGATAATCATATCACTGAGTTTCTTGTAAACTTTAATCTAGGTTTGTTTGATTTGAAGTGTGTTTTGTAATGCAAGGTGTTTTTTTTTAATTTAAAATCTATAAAAAATAATATTCTTTTTTTAAAATTTTTTTTTTGACATTAATGAATCAAGATACCTAAAAAATCACCTCAATTTAATATTTTTTAAAATAAAAAAACAATTTAAAAAGCAATTCTAACAACTCCAAGAGAGAACTTTTATTGATTTAAAGAAACGGTACATCAACAGTTTTTCTAAAAACACTACCTAAAAGCAAAACCATTCAAGTTGATTCTATCTCCTTCAATCTTGGAAAGAAATGCAGATTGTCGTGCAATTTTTTTTTAATGTTATGTATTTTTCCTTTGTTTTTCAAATTATGAAAAGAAATAAATGAAATAAAATTATTTAAAGCATGTTTCATTTTTTTTTCTTGTGTTAACTGCAGCTTCCTCTTTCTTTATTCAAGACTGCTCAAGGCCACCCAATGGTAAGAAAAAGATGTCTGTTTTTCTTGTCGTGTCATTTGACCATATGAATCCAGAATTTTCTGCAAATTTGTAGACTTTGTTTTACGCTCTTTTCTGTTTTTTTTATGCAGCTTGTAATGGTGGTTGTATGTTGTAACAGTTGGTGGAATTGAAAAACGGAGAGACTTACGATGAGCATTTGGTCAATTGTGATGCTTGGATGAACATCCATCTCCGTTTAGCTTTAATTTTCTTTAACCCTAATATCCTTGATCTGTTTTAGATTCCAAAATTTCCCATCCCTTTCCATGCGTTGATTTTATGTTCTTGACCCTGACTTTTCTTGCAAGTTGCTTGATTTTTCTTTTTGGTTCTAAAAAACATGGTAACCATCTCAACTGTCTTTGATTTGAAAACTTTCTATCTTTCTCCTGTTTTCTTTGACACACTTAATTTTTTTTTTTGTGTTAGTTGCAGCTTCCTCTTTCTTTACTCAAGACTGCTCAAGGCCACCCAATGGTAAGAAAGAGATGTCTGTTTTTCTTGTCGTGTCATTTGACCATATGAATCCAGAATTTTCTGAAAATTTGTAGACTATGTTTTACAAACTTTTCTATTTTTTTTATGCAGCTTGTAATTCATGGCCATTCTTCCAGGTGTTTCTAGAGTGGCTTGTTTACAAGATAAGATGGATAGACTTATTGGCTGAAGTCACAACACAAGAACTTTGAACTGTGAATTTGCTTTATTGTTTCTTCACGTGATAAATGACTAGTCTGAGCTTCAGTTTTTTGTTCTTGGCTTTTAATGTATTGTTAAACTATTGTCTTGTAATTAATGTTTGAAATCTATTTATCTGATTTGCCAGCCGATATCTTTATTGAAATCCTAGACGATGATGTTTTGGTCTTGCCCCCACATGTACTCGGTACTTACTGAGATAGGTGATGTTTCTATGCTTCCACTTAAGCATTCATCTTTTGAGAAGTGACATGCTCTCTTTTATTGGAACATATAGGTATAACTGGAGTGTGAAAGAGTTGCATAAAATGCCTCATTGGTGCAATGAGCAACTTCAGCAGTTCAGCCATATGAACAAGAAGGCACTAGATCAACATGAGGTAAGTGATGAGGCACTCCAGAAAATACAAGCTGAACTTGAGGCAAGTGACGAGGTACTATGGTATTGGATTTTAATGCTTAAATATCTTCTGTTTTACTTATTGTTTTTAATGTGGGATTATAATTTACTTATCTTTACTTCAACGACAAACATAAGCAGTAAAAAAGCAGACTGAGCTTGAGCTTGATGTGAAAGACCTGCTAGAGAGAATTTTAGGACATATCCAAGCCAAGGTATCAAACTCTAGCAAAGAGAAAAATGCTATTATTTTTTGGGGATAAAGAATGTTGAATGCTTTTATTTAACATGTGCCTTGCTTTCAGGATGATGCTATGATTTAACGTGTGCAATGCTAAAATGTAAGGTAACTCCTCAACTAAAATTTTTCACATTGTTATCTAAGCTATAATTTCAGCTGATAGGGCCTCACATTAGGTTTTTATCCTCTACTTTCAATAAACTAATGCATACAAATAACATGGTAGATAATAATAAAACACAGTCTAGTAGATGAAGAATTTGCAAATAAGTCATTATAAAATTATTATTTAAGAATTATTTAAGAATTGTGCTCTAGCCTTTTCAATTGTTAAGACATCTTAATAGAAAGCTTCTCCATATGGTTTCACATTTGACTTAAACACTATTGATTTTTCTTTTCCTATTTTTACTAGGTTCTTTGTCTGCTTGGCTTCTTGGATTAGTTCAGGTATTCCTCACTTGGCTTCTTGCATCATTCTTATAACAACCCGTGACATCACATAGGTAATGTACGTATAATGTTAAATATTTTCTCTCTTAGAGTTGTGTTCCCAATTTGCCAGACGGTCGGGCATAATCACTAGCAGTTTCTTGACCTTCTGCCATGGTCACTTTATCGTTTGAATGATGCACTTTATATCAATATGTATTTTGAGCAACTTATTTCATGTGGTGGTTGGGTATAATAACATATCAAGTCTAATAATTAGGCACCTTAATGCTTTGAAATGAGGGCAAGCCACTTTTTTCCCCTAGGATTTGTGCAGGTTAGTTCTCCATCGAGCTTGTTCTAACTGAAATAGTATTGATACAACAAAAACTTTGATTTGAGTTTTGAGTTTTGGTCTACACACGATTGAAAACTCAGTAATTACCTGTGCTATATATCTCTACGTGTTTTGTTAATTGATTGTTGATGTTTTCATTAGCTTGTTCTGCAAATTTGGGTTGAAAGTTTTTGGTGCGACTCTTTATTGATTGCTTTTGGAATCCATGGATGGATAGTTGTGAGAAAAAGTTTCAATTTGATAATTGTGGTCGATTAGTCCCACGTGTAAAAGCAAGCAAGGCTATAAAGTACCTACATATAGCCTTTTTCCTTGATGTGATAGTTGTAAGTAACTTAAATTATTTGATCGACATGTTCTTGGATACTCGTGGAGCATTGTTTATGCCTGAGGGCTTGTCTGTAAATGTATATGCTTTTTAAAAATTTACATGAGCTAAATTGTTAGTGATGTTGATATGAGTCGTGCAATAGGCTGCATGCTTATATCGTTGATTATTCTTCTAAGTATTTACCTAAACAGTGATATGTGGAGATTTGGATGTGTCCATAAATTGATGGTGTGGTCTGCAAAATTATGGATAGTTACGATAAAAGTCTTATATGTTATTTTACATGATGATCCTTATATATGTTTATGATGCCTTAACTATATACTTGTTTATAATTAGCTTACCATACTGGCTATATATACTCTCGTAATCGTGTACTAGAGTTATCTTAAGAAGCTATATATATACTCTCGTAAATAGAAAAGGAGATTTAGCTTACCATGTATAGCTTCTTAAGATAACTCTAGTACACGATGGAAAACTCAGTAATTACCTGTGCAATATATCTCTACGTGTTTTGTTAATTGATTGTTGATGTTTTCATTAGCTTGTTCTGCAAATTTGGGTTGAAAGTTTTTGGTGCGACTCTTTATTGATTGCTTTTAGAATCCATGGATGGATAGTTGTGAGAAAAAGTTTCAATTTGATAATTGTGGTCGATTAGTCCCACATGTAAAAGCAAGCAAGGCTATAAAGTACCTACATATAGCCTTTTTCCTTGATGTGATAGTTGTAAGTAACTTAAATTATTTGATCGACATGTTCTTGGATACTCGTGGAGCATTGTTTATGCCTGAGGGCTTGTCTGTAAATGTATATGCTTTTTAAAAATTTACATGAGCTAAATTGTTAGTGATGTTGATATGAGTCGTGCAATAGGCTGCATGCTTATATCGTTGATTATTCTTCTAAGTATTTACCTAAACAGTGATATGTGGAGATTTGGATGTGTCCATAAATTGATGGTGTGGTCTGCAAAATTATGGATAGTTACGATAAAAATCTTATATGTTATTTTACATGATGATCCATATACATGTTTATGATGCCTTAACTATTTACATGTTTATAATTAGCTTACCATACTGGTTATATATATTCTCGTAAATAGAAAAGGAGATTTAGCTTACCATGTATAGCTTCCTAAGATCACTCTAGTACACGATTGAAAACTCAGTAATTACCTTTGCTATATATCTCTACGTGTTTTGTTAATTGATTGTTGATGTTTTCATTAGCTTGTTCTGCAAATTTGGGTTGAAAGTTTTTGGTGTGACTCTTTATTGATTGCTTTTGGAATCCATGGATGGATAGTTGTGAGAAAAAGTTTCAATTTGATAATTGTGGTCGATTAGTCCCACATGTAAAAGCAAGCAAGGCTATAAAGTACCTACATATAGCCTTTTTTCTTGATGTGATAGTTGTAAGTAACTTAAATTATTTGATCGACATGTTCTTGGATACTCGTGGAGCATTGTTTATGCCTGAGGGCTTGTCTCTAATTGTATATGCTTTTTAAAAATTTACATGAGCTAAATTGTTAGTGATGTTGATATGAGTCGTGCAATAGGCTGCATGCTTATATCGTTGATTATTCTTCTAAGTATTTACCTAAACAGTGATATGTGGAGATTTGGATGTGTCCATAAATTGATGGTGTCGTCTGCAAAATTATGGATAGTTACGATAAAAGTCTTATATGTTATTTTACATGATGATCCTTATACATGTTTATGATGCCTTAACTATATACATGTTTATAATTAGCTTACCATGCTAGCTATATATACTCTCGTAAATAGAAAAGGAGATTTAGCTTACCATGTATAGCTTCCTAAGATCACTCTAGTACACGATTGAAAACTCAGTAATTACCTGTGCAATATATCTCTACGTGTTTTGTTAATTGATTGTTGATGTTTTCACTAGCTTGTTCTGCAAATTTGGCTTGAAAGTTTTTGGTGCGCCTCTTTATTGATTGCTTTTGGAATCCATGGATGGATAGTTGTGAGAAAAAGTTTCAATTTGATAATTGTGGTCGATTAGTCCCACATGTAAAAGCAAGCAAGGCTATAAAGTACCTACATATAGCCTTTTTCCTTGATGTGATAGTTGTAAGTAACTTAAATTATTTGATAGACATGTTCTTGAATACTCGTGGAGTATTGTTTATGCCTGAGGGCTTGTCTGTAAATGTAGATGCTTTTTAAAAATTTACATGAGCTAAATTGTTAGTGATGTTGATATGACTGCTGTAATGGGCTGCATGCTTATATCGTTGATTATTCTTCTTATTCTTCTAAGTATTTACCTAAACCATGATATGTGGAGATTTGGATGTGTCCATAAATTGATGGTGTGGTCTGCAAAATTATGGATAGTTACGATAACTATCTTATTTGGTATTTTAAATGATGATCCTTATACATGTTTATGATGCCTTAATTATTTACATGTTTATAATTAGGTTACCATACTGGCTATATATATTCTCGTAAATAGAAAAGTAGATTTAGCTTACCATGTATAGCTTACTAAGATCACTCTAGTACATGATTGAAAACTCAGAAATTACCTGTGCTATATATCTCTACGTGTTTTGTTAGTTGATTGTTGATGTTTTCATTAGCTTGTTCTGCAAATTTGGGTTGAAAGTTTTTGGTGCGACTCTTTATTGATTGCTTTTGGAATCCATGGATGGATAGTTGTGAGAAAAAGTTTCAATTTGATAATTGTAGTCGATTAGTCCCACGTGTAAAAGCAAGCAAGGCTATAAAGTACCTACATATAGCCTTTTTCCTTGATGTGATAGTTGTAAGTAACTTAAATTATTTGATCGACACGTTCTTGGATACTCGTGGAGCATTGTTTATGCCTGACGGCTTGTCTGTAAATGTATATGCTTTTTAAAAATTTACATGACCGAAATTGTTAGTGATGTTGATATGAGTCGTGCAATGGGCTGCATGCTTATATCGTTGATTATTCTTGTTTCATAGCTGTATATCCCTTGATTATCTCTCTCAGGTTTTCATTATTGTATAGGCCTAGGATTAAGGGATCTGATTATGTTTATTAGACCCTAGAATTAAGGGATTTGATCATTCTTGGTATGTGTGTGTTTGTGTGTGTAACTCTCTTAGTGAAATAAACGTAAAGCATTTTAGAAATTCTCTTGTATTATCTTATCATCAACACACTTCTTGAATACTATAAGGGTGTAGCTTAGAATAGGCTAAAATGTAAGGTATCTACTCAACTAAAAGTTTTTACATATTATTACATAAGCTATGATTTCAGCTGAAAATTTCCCTCACATTAAACTAATTCATACAGCTGAGATGGCAGATAATAATAAAACATGGTCAAGAGAACACAATTATTTTAGAATTATTTGGGTATTTTATTTCCTACTTTGGTATGACCTAGTGTAGGATTTGGGGACCTGAATAGGCACCCATTTTTTCGAGTCGTAATGCTAGATGCTTGTCGAGTGAAATTTGATTTTTTGCATGTTTCCTTACTCTTGTGGATATGTCGACTTCTACTTTCCTTGTAGATTCAAGAAAGCTTCTTGTGGATTTCTAGGATTCTTTTCTTCACTAATTGTTGGGTGATATTTTGTTTTTGTTTTCCTTAAATCCTTTGGTAAGCTTGCGTTGCAGTCTTTTGTTTTGATATGCGTGATTTTAATCAGCATTTCAATTTTGTTTGTTGTTTCATCTGTTCAGAATGACGGCACAATTATTTTATCAATAGTGATGCACATCGTTCACGTGTTTGCTCTTTATGCTTATGTTTTGTGTTAACACATGCTCCTGCCCGTTATATTTTCCTAGATCTTTGTCGTGCTTTCCTAGGATGCCAATAAGGCTGTTATATGTTTTGCTGGCAATGATAGTTTGTTTTTAAACCTTGGATGTGTCTTTATACTGTGATTGTGCGATGCTCTTATTAGCGTTTCTTTAATGGGTGCTGGTAAGGATTATGAGTGTTATTTTTATCAATAGATGCACATAATTCACATAATTTGCCCTTTATGCCCATGTTTTGTGTTAACACATGCTGCTGCTTATAATTTTCTTCCAGATCATTTTCGTGCTTTTCTAGGCTGCCAATAAGGCTCTTACGTGTTCTATTGGCAATGATAGTTTGTTTTTAAATTTTGATGACTCTTCATAGTGTGACTGTGCGATGCTCTTATTAGCGTTTCTGTAATCGATGTTGGAAAGCATTATGAGCATTATTCAATTAGGAAAAAATTGTTGCTCCTGTAACTTGACTACACCTATTGGAGAAATCAGTTGAGAATATAATTGATTTGGCGACTGCCTTTATTTTTAACAAAACTAGTTTCCATTATATTCATGCAATGACTGTTTTTCTACTTTATTATGCATGGTAGATTGAATGGGTTCCCTTATAGATGCCTTATCTAATGAATTCATTTCCATTGGAGATGCCTTTGTGATGGATGGTTTCTGCACAATTGTGTTGGTTCATTTACATTTTCATTGTGTCACTTTCTACATGCAACCATTGATTTATTTAATTTTTATCTTGAGAGAATATATGACCTGAGTGCATTTGAGTAGTTAAGGCCAAATGATGAGTTTGGGATCTTTTGGTGAGTACACCTGCGCAACATTCATAGCGTTCCAACATTGTTTACCTTTAGGAACCCCATTAAGCTCTTTTGCTTCTATTCCTCACAGCTCATTTTGTTACATCACTTTTAGTCACTAATGTACTTGGATAGCAACCATGATTATTGATTTGAATGTTTTGTGCTCTAACCTTTTCAATTGTTAAGTCATCTTAATAGAGAGGTTCTCCGTATGGTTGCACATTTTGCCCAAACACTGTTGATTTTTCTTTTCCCATTTTTACTATGTTCTTTGTCTGCTCGGCTTTTTGGATTAGTTCAAGTAATCCTCACTTGGCTTCTTGCATCATTCCTATAACAACCCGTGACATCACGCAAGTAATTTACCTCTTCTATTCTATTATGTTAAATATTCTCTCTTATACTGTGTTCCCAATCTGCTAGACGATATGGCATAATCACTAGCAGTCTCTTGACCTTCTGCCATGGACACTTTATCGTTTGAATGATGTACTTGATATCAGTATGTCTTTCGAGCAACTTATTTCAGATGGATTCTAGAGACTAATTTCACAACTAATCTACAGCTTCTTATTTCTTTACACAAGACTGCTCAAGGCCACCTAATGGTAAGAAAGAGATGTCTGTTTTTCTTGTCGTGTCATTTGACCATACGAATCCAGAATTTTCTGCAAGTTTGTAGACTTTGTTTTACGGCCTTTTCCATTTTTTTTATGCAGCTTATAATTCATGGTGGTTGTATGCTGTAATAGTTGGTGGAATTGAAAAACGGAGAGACTTACAATGGACATTTGGTCAATTGTGATGCTTGGATGAACATCCATCTCCGTTTAGCTTTAATTTTCTTTAACGCTAATGTCCTTAATCTGTTTTAGAATCCAAAATTTCCCCTCCCTTTCCATGTGTTCATTTTATGTTCTTGACCCTGGCTTTTCTTGCAGGTTGCTTGATTTTTCTTGTGTTAACTGCTGCTTCCTCTTTCTTTACTGAAGACTGCTCAAGGCCACCCAATGGTAAGAAAGAGATGTATGTTTTTCTTGTCGTGTCATTTGACCATATGAATCCATAATTTTTTGCAAGTTTGTAAACTTTGTTTTATGGACTTTTCCATTTTTTTTACGCAGCTTTAATTCATGGTGGTTCTATGATGTAACAGTTTGTGGAATTGAAAAACGGAGAGACTTACAATAGGCATTTGGTCAATTGTGATGCTTGGATGAACATCCATCTCTGTTTAGCTTTAATTTTCTTTAACTCTAATATCCTTAATCTGTTTTAGATTCCAAAATTTTCCATCCCTTTCCATGCGTTCATTTTATGTTCTTGACCCTGGCTTTTCTTGCAGGTTGCTCGATTTTTATTTTTGCTCTAAAAACCATAGTAACAATCTCAACTGTCTTTGATTTGAAAACTTTCTATCTTTCTCCTGTTTTCTTTGACACTCTTAATTTTATTTTTCTTGTGTTAGCTACAGCTTCCTCTTTCTTTACTCAAGACTGCTCAAGGCCACCCAATAGTAAGAAAGAGATGTATGTTTTTCTTGTAGTGTCATTTGACCATATGAATCCAGAATTTTCATCAAATTTGTAGACTTTGTTTTACGGCCTTTTCCATTTTTTTATGCAGCTTGTAATTGATGGTGGTTGTATGCTGTAAGGGTTGGTGGAATTGAAAAAATGAAAGACTTACAATGGGCATTTGGTCAATTGTGTTGCTTGGATGAACATCCATCTCCGTTTATCTTTAATTTTCTTTAACCCTAATATCCTTGATCTGTTTTAGATTCCAAAATTTCCCGTCCCTTTCCATGCGTTCATTTTATGTTCTTGACCCTGGCTTTTTTTGCAGGTTGCTTGATTTTTCTTTTTGGCTCTAAAAAACATGGTAACCATCTCAACTGTCTTTGATTTGAAAACTTTATGTCTTTCTCCTGTTTTCTTTGACACTTAATTTTTTTCTTCTTTTGTTAAATGCATCTTCCTCTTTGTTTTCTCAGGACTGATCAAGGCCACCCAAAGGTAAGAAAGAGATGTCTGTTTTTCTTGTCGTGTCATTTGACTATATGAATCTAGAGTTTTCTGCAAATTTGTAGACTTTATTTCACGGCCTTTATCATTTTTTTTATGCAGCTTGTAATTTATGGTGGTTGTATGGTGTGTAAGAGTTGGTGGAATTAAAAAAAGGAAAGACTTTCAATGGGCATTTGGTCAATTGTGATGCTTGGATGAACATCTATCTCCGTTTATCTTTAATTTTCTTTAACCCTAATATCCTTGATCTATTTTAGATTCCAGAATTTCCCATCCATTTCCATGCGTTCATTTTATGTTCTTGACCCTCTCTTTTCTTGCAGGTTGCTTGATTGTTTTTTTTTGCTTTAAAAAACATGGTAACCATCTCAACTGTCTTTGATCTGAAAACTTTTTGTCTCTCCTGTTTTCTTTGACACACTTAATTTTTTTTTTGTTGTGTTAACTGCAGCTTTCTCTTTCTTTACTCAAGACTGCTCAAGGCCACCCAATCGTAAGAAAGCTGTCTGTTTTTCTTGTCATGTCATTTGACCATATGAATCCAGAATTTTCAGCAAATTTTTAGACTTTGATTTACGGCCTTTTCCATTTTTTTATGCAGCTTGTAATTCATGGCAGTTGTATGTTGTAACAGTTGGTGGAATTGAAAAACAGAGACTTACAATGGGTATTTGGTCAATTGTGATTCTTGAATGAACATCCATCTCCGTTTAACTTTAATTTTCGTTAACTCTAATATCCTTGATCTGTTTTAGATTCCAAAATTTCCCATCCCTTTCCATACGTTCATTTTATGTTCTTGACCCTGGCTTTTCTTGCAGTTTGCTTGATTTTTCTTTTTAGGTCTAAAAAGCATGGTAACCATCTCAACTGTTTTTGATTTGAAAACTTTCTATCTTTCTCCTGTTATCTTTGACGCACTTAATTTTTTTTTCTTTTGTTAGCTGCAGCTTCCTCTTTCTTTACTCAAAAGTGCTCAAGGCCACCCAATGGTAAGAAAGAGATCTCTGTTTTTCTTGTCGTGTCATTTGACCATATGAATCTAGAATTTTCTGCAAATTTGTAGACTTTGTTTTACGATCTTTTCCAAATTTTTTTACGCAGCTTGTAATTCATGGTGGTTGTATGATGTAACAGTTGGTGGAATGGAGAAATGAAGAGACTTACTATGGGCATTTGGTCAATTGTGATGCTTGGATGAACATCCATCTCCGTTTAGCTTTAATTTTCCTTAAACTTAATATCCTTGATCTGTTTTAGATTTCAAAATTTGCCATCCCTTTCCATGCGTTCATTTTATGTTCTTGACCCCGGCTTTTCTTGCAGGTTGCTTGATTTTTATTTTTGGCTTTAAAAAAATGGTAACCATCTCAACTGTCTTTGATTTGAAAACTTTCTATCTTTCTCCTGTTTTCTTTGACACTCTTAATTTTATTTTTCTTGTGTTAGGTACAGCTTCCTCTTTCTTTACCCAAGGACTACTCAAGGCCACCCAATGGTAAAAAAGAGATGTCTATTTTTCTTGTCGTGTTATTTGATTATATGAATCCAGAATTTTCTGCAAATTTGTAGACTTTGTTTTACGCTCTTTTCCATTTTTTTTTTGCAGCTTGTAATTCATGGTGGTTGTACGCTGTAATAGTTGGTGGAATTGAAAAACGGAGAGACTTACAATGGGCATTTGGTCAATTGTGATGCTTGGATGAACATCCATCTCCGTTTAGCTTTAATTTTCTTTAACGCTAATATCCTTAATCTGTTTTAGAATCCAAAATTTCCCATCCCTTTCCATGCGTTCATTTTATGTTCTTGACCTTGGCTTTTCTTGCAGGTTGCTTGATTTTTCTTTTTTGCTCTAAAAAACATGGTAACCATCTCAACTGTCTTTGATTTGAAAACTTTTTATCTTTCTCCTGTTTTCTTTGACACTCTTAATTTTTTTTTCTTCTTTTAAATACTGCTTCCTATTTCTTTGATTTGAAAACGTTCTTTCTCCAGTTTTCTTTGACACACTTAATTTTTTTTTTCTTGTGTTAACTGCACCTTCCTCTTTCTTTATTCAAGACTGCTCAAGGCCACCCAATGGTAAGAAAGAGATGTCTGTTTTTCTTGTCGTGTCATTTGACCAGATGAATCCAGAATTTTCTGCAAATTTGTATACTTTGTTTTACGCTCTTTTCCATTTTTTTTATGCAGCTTGTAATTCATGGTGGTTGTTTGTTGTAACCGTTGGTGGAATTGAGAAACAGATAGACTTCCGATGGGCATTTGGTGAATTGTGATGCTTGGATGAACATCCATCTCTGTTTAGCTTTAATTTTCTTTAACCCTAATATCCTCGATCTGTTTTAGATTCCAAAATTTCCCATCCCTTTTCATGCTTTCATTTTATGTTCTTGACCCTGGCTTTTCTTGCAAGTTGCTTGATTTTTATTTTTGGCTCTAAAAAACATGGTAACCATCTCAACTGCAGCTTTCTCTTTCTTTACTCAAGACTGCTCAAGGCCACCCAATGGTAAGAAAGAGATGTCTGTTTTTCTTGTCGTCTCATTTGACCATACGAATCCAGAATTTTCTGCAAATTTGTAGACTTTGTTTTACAGCCTTTTCCATTTTTTTTATGCAGCTTGTAATTCATGGTGGTTCTATGATGTAATAGTTGGTGGAATTGAAAAACGGAGAAACTTACAATGTGCATTTGGTCAATTGTGATGCTTGGTTGAACATCCATCTCTGTTTAGCTTTAATTTTCCTTAACCCTAATATCCTTGATCTGTTTTAGATTCCAAAATTTGCCATCCCTTTCCATGCTTTCATTTTATGTTCTTGACCCTGGCTTTTCTTGCAGGTTGCTTGATTTTTCTTTTTAGCTCTAAAAAATAGGGTAACCATCTCAAGTGTCTTTGATTTGAAAACTTTCTATCTTTCTCCTGTTTTCTTTGACACTCTTAATTTTATTTTTCTTGTGTTAACTGCAGCCTCCTATTTCTTTCTCATGACTGCTCAAGGCCACCCAAAGGTAAGAAAGAGATGTTTGTTTTTCTTGTCGTCTCATTTGACCATACGAATCCAGAATTTTCTGCAAATTTGTAGACTTTGTTTTACAGCCTTTTCCATTTTTTTTTATGCAGCTTGTAATTCATGGTGGTTCTATGATGTAATAGTTGGTGGAATTGAAAAACGGAGAAACTTACATTGGGTATGTGGTCAATTGTGATGCTTGGATGAACATCCATCTCTGTTTAGCTTTAATTTTCTTTAACCCTAATATCCTTGATCTGTTTTAGATTCCAAAATTTCCCATCCCTTTCCATGCGTTCATTTTATGTTCTTGACACTGGCTTTTTTTGCAGGTTGCTTGATTTTTCTTTTTTGCTCCAAAAAACATGGTAACCATCTCAACTGTCTTTGATTTGAAAACTTTCTATCTTTCTCCTGTTTTCTTTGACACCGTTAAATTTATTTTTCTTGTATTAACTGCAACTTCCTCTTTCTTTCCTTAAGACTGCTCTGGCCACCCAATGGTAAGAAAGAGATGTCTGTTTTTCTTCTCGTGTCATTTTACCTTATGAATCCAGATTTTTGTGCAAATTTGTAGACTTTGTTTTACGGCCTTTATCATTTTTTTTATGCAGCTTGTAATTCATGGTGGTTGTATGCTGTAACAGTTGGTGGAATTGAAAAACGGAGAAACTTACAATGGGCATTTGGTCAATTGTGATGCTTGGATGAACATCCATCTCCGTTTAGCTTTAATTTTCTTTAACCCTAATATCCTTGATCTGTTTTAGATTCCAAAATGGCTTGATTTTTCTTTTTGGCTCTAAAAAACATGGTAAACATCTCAATTGTCTTTGATTTGAAAACTTTCTATCTTTCTCCTGTTTTCTTTGACACCGTTAAATTTTTTTTCTTGTGTTACCTGCAGCTTCCTCTTTCTTTGCTCAAGATTGCTCAAGGCCACCCAATGGTAAGAAAGAGATGTCTGTTTTTCTTGTCGTGTCATTTGACCATATGAATCCAAAATTTTCTGCAAATGTGTGGACTTTATTTTGTGCTCTTTTCCATTTTTTTATGCAGCTTGTAATGGTGGTTGTATGCTGTAACAGTTGGTGGAATTGAAAAACGGAGAAACTTACAATGGGCATTTGGTCAATTGTGATGCTTGGATGAATATCCATCTCCGTTTAGCTTTAATTTTCTTTAACCCTAATATCCTTGATCTGTTTTAGATTCCAAAATTTCCCATCTCTTTCCATTCTTTCATTTTATGTTCTTGACCCTGGCTTTTCTTGCAGGTTGCTTGATTTTTCTTTTTGGCTCTAAAAAACATTGTAACCATCTCAACTGTCTTTGATTTGAAAACTTTCTATCTTTCTCCTGTTTTTTTGACAATCTTATTTTTTTTTCTTGTGTTAACTGCTGGTTCCTCTTTCTTTACTCAAGACTGCTCAAGGCCACCCAATGGTAAGAAAGAGATGTCTGTTTTTCTTCTCGTGTCATTTTACCTTATGAATCCAGATTTTTGTGCAAATTTGTAGACTTTGTTTTACGGCCTTTATCATTTTTTTTATGCAGCTTGTAATTGATGGTGATTGTATGATGTAACAGTTTGTGGAATTGAAAAACGAAGAAACTTACAATGGGCATTTGGTCAATTGTGTTGCTTGGATGAACATCCATCTCCGTTTAGCTTTAATTTTCTTTAACCCTAATATCCTTGATCTGTTTCAGATTCCAAAATGGCTTGATTTTTCTTTTTGGCTCTAAAAAACATGGTAAACATATCAATTGTGTTTGATTTGAAAACTTTCTATCTTTCTCCTGTTTTCTTTGACACCTTTAATTTTTTTTTTCTTGTGTTACCTGCAGCTTCCTCTTTCTTTGCTCAAGACTGCTCAAGGCCACCCAATGGTAAGAAAGAGATGTCTGTTTTTCTTGTCGTGTCATTTGACCATATGAATCCTGAATTTTCTGCGAATTTGTAGACTTTGTTTTACGGCCTTTATCATTTTTTTATGTAGCTTGTAATTCATGGTGGTTGTATGCTGTAACAGTTGGTGGAATTGGAAAACGGAGAAACTTACTATGGGCTGGTTAATTGTGATGCCTGGATGAACATCCATCTCCGTTTAGCTTTAATTTTCCTTAACCCTAATATCCTTGATCTGTTTTAGATTCCAAAATTTGGCATCCCTTTCCATGCTTTCATTTTATGTTCTTGACCTTGCAGGTTGCTTGATTTTTATTTTTGACTCTAAAAAACATGGTAACCATCTCAACTGTCTATGATTTGAAAACTTTCTATCTTTCTCCTGTTTTCTTTGACACTCTTAATTTTATTTTTCTTGTGTTAGCTACAGCTTCCTCTTTCTCTACTCAAGACTGCTCAAGGCCACCCAGTAGTAAGAAAGAGATGTCTTTTTCTTGTCGTGTCATTTGACCATATGAATCAAGAATTTTCTACAAATTTATAGACTTTGTTTTACGGCCTTTTTCATTTTTTTTATGCAGTTTGTAATTCATGGTGGTTGTATGTTGTAAGAGTTGGTGGAACTGAAAGGAGGAGAGACTTACAATGGGCATTTGGTCAATTGTGATACTTGGATGAACATCCATCTCTGTTTTGCTTTAATTTTCTTTAACCCTAATATCCTTGATTTGTTTTAGATTCCAAAATTTCCCATCCCTTTCCATGCATTCATTTTATGTTCTTGACCCTGGCTTTTCTTGCAAGTTGCTTGATTTTTATTTTTGGCTCTAAAAAACATGGTTACCATCTCAACTGTCTTTTATTTGAAAACTTTCTATCTTTCTCCTGTTTTCTTTGACACTCTTAATTTTATTTTTCTTGTGTTAGCTGCAGCTTCCTCTTTCTTTGCTCAAGACTGCTCAAGGCCACCCAAGGGTAAGAAAGAGATGTCTGTTTTTCTTGTCGTGTCATTTGACCATGTGAATCTAGAATTTTCTGCAAATTTGTAGACTATGTTTTACAAACTTTTCCATTTTTTTTATGCAGCTTGTAATTCATGGCCATTCTTCCAGGTGTTTCTTGAGTGGCTTGTAAGATAGGATGGATAGACTTATAGTCACAACACAAGAACTTTGAACTGTGAATTTGCTTTATTGTTTCTTCACGGGATAAATGAGTAGTCTGAGCTTCAGTTTTTTTGTTCTTGGCTTTTAATGTATTGTTAAACTATTGTGTCTTGTAATTAATGTTTGAAATCTATTTATCTGATTTGCCAGCCGATATCTTTACTGAAATCCTAGACGATGATGTTTTGGTCTTGCCCCCACATGTACTCGGTACTTACTGAGATAGGTGATGTTTCTATGCTTCCACTTAAGCATTCATCTTTTGAGAAGTGACATGCTCTCTTTTATTGGAACATATAGGTATAACTGGAGTGTGAAAGAGTTGCATAAAATGCTTCATTGGTGCATTGAGCAACTTCAGCAGTTCAGCCATATGAACAAGAAGGCACTAGATCAACATGAGGTAAGTGACGAGGCACTCCAGAAAAGGCAAGCTGAACTTGAGGCAAGTGACGAGGTACTATGGTACTGGATTTTAATGCTTAAATATCTTCTGTTTTACTTATTGTTTTTAACGTGGGATTATAATTGTAGTTTTGTGAGTATGAAAATGATATTTCTCTCATTCTTGATGCATGAGTACAGTATGTATATATACAGGTCTAGGATTAATCTAAATCCCTAGAATCAAGCTATAATTGAATGCATATAAATCAGCCCTGCAATCAGCCCTATAACTGACAGCCCTATAGTTGACTTACTCTATTTAGAACAATAATCAATCCTATAATTGATTTACTATATTTAAAACAATAATTTACTTATCTTTACTTCAACGACAAACATAAGCAGTAAAAAAGCAGACTGAGCTTGAGCTTGATGTGAAAGACCTGCTAGAGAGAATTTCAGGACATATCCAAGCCAAAGTATCAAACTCTAGCAAAGAGAAAAATGCTAATTATTTTTTGGGGATAAAGAATGTTGAATGCTTTTATTTAACATGTGCCTTGCTTTCAGGATGATGCTATGATTTAACGTGTGCTATGCTAAAATGTAAGGTATCTCCTCAACTAAAATTTTCCACATTGTTATCTAAGCTATAATTTCAGCTGAAATGGCCTCACATTAGGTTTTTATCCTCTACTTTCAATAAACTAATGCATACAAATAACATGGTAGATAATAATAAAACACGGTCTAGTAGATGAAGAATTTGCAAATAAGTAATTATAACATTATTATTTAAGAATTATTTGGATATTTTGTTACTTAAATTAATTTGTAAGGGATTTTATACCTGCTTTCATTTGAACTAGTGTAGGATTTGGGGGACCTATATAGGCACACATATTTTTGAGTCTTAATACTATATGCTTGTCGAGTGAAATTTGATTTTCTGTAATTACTTGTTTCCTTACTCTTGTGGATATCAACTCTTCTACATTAGTCGTAGATTCCTAATAATTCATTTTATTACATCACTTTTTATCACTACTATAATCAGATAGCAACCATGATTATCGATCTGAATGTTTTGTGCTCTAGCCTTTTCAATTGTTAAGACATCCTAATAGAAAGCTTCTCCATATGGTTTCACATTTTGACTTAAACACTATTGATTTTTCTTTTCCTGTTTTTACTAGGTTCTTTGTCTGCTTGGCTTCTTGGATTAGTTCAGATATTCCTCACTTGGCTTCTTGCATCATTCTTACAACAACCCGTGACATCACGTAGGTAATTTACGTATTATGTTAAATATTCTCTCTTAGAGTTGTGTTCCCAATTTGTCAGACGGTCCGGCATAATCACTAGCAGTCTCTTGACCTTCTGCCCTGGTCACTTTATCGTTTGAATGATGCACTTCATATCAATATGTATTTTGAGCAACTTATTTCATGTGGTGGTTGGGTATAATAACATATTAAGTCTAATAATTAGGCACCTTCATATCAATATGACGTGGTGGCTTTAATAAAGAAGTTGAAGTTTTCTCCTAATTTTCCCCTAGGATTTGTACAGGTTAGTTCTCCATCGAGCTTGTTCTAACTGAAATAGTATTGATACAACAAAAACTTTGATTTGAGTTTTGAGTTTTGGTCTACACACGATTGAAAACTCAGTAATTACCTGTGCTATATATCTCTACGTGTTTTGTTAATTGATTGTTGATGTTTTCATTAGCTTGTTCTGCAAATTTGGGTTGAAAGTTTTTGGTGCGACTGTTTATTGATTGCTTTTGGAATCCATGGATGGATAGTTGTGAGAAAAAGTTTCAATTTGATAATTGTGGTCGATTAGTCCCACGTGTAAAAGCAAGCAAGGCTATAAAGTACCTACATATAGCCTTTTTCCTTGATGTGATCGTTGTAAGTAACTTAAATTATTTGATCGACATGTTCTTGGATACTCGTGGAGCATTGTTTATGCCTGAGGGCTTGTCTCTAATTGTATATGCTTTTTAAAAATTTACATGAGCTAAATTGTTAGTGATGTTGATATGAGTCGTGCAATAGGTTGCATGCTTATATCGTTGATTATTCTTCTAAGTATTTACCTAAACAGTGATATGTGGAGATTTGGATGTGTCCATAAATTGATGATGTGGTCTGCAAAATTATGGATAGTTACGATAAAAATCTTATATGTTATTTTACATGATGATCCTTATACATGTTTATGATGTCTTAACTATATACATGTTTATAATTAGCTTACCATACTGGCTATATATACTCTCTAAAATAGAAAGGAGATTTAGCTTACCATGTATAGCTTCCTAAGATCACTCTAGTTCACGATTGAAAACTCAGTAATTACCTGTGCTATGTATCTCTACGTGTTTTGTTAATTGATTGTTGATGTTTTCATTAGCTTGTTCTGAAAATTTGGGTTGAAAGTTTTTGGTGTGACTCTTTATTGATTGCTTTTGGAATCCATGGATGGATAGTTGTGAGAAAAAGTTTCAATTTGATAATTGTGGTCGATTAGTCCCACGTGTAAAAGCAAGCAAGGCTATAAAGTACCTATATATAGCCTTTTTCCTTGGTGTGATAATTGTAAGTAACTTAAATTATTTGATCGACATGTTATTGGATACTCGTGGAGCATTGTTTATGCCTGAGGGGTTGTCTATAAGTGTAGATGCTTTTTAAAAATTTACATGAGCTAAATTGTTAGTGATGTTGATATGACTCCTGCAATGGGCTGCATGCTTATATCGTTGATTATTCTTCTTATTCTTCCAAGTATTTGCCTATACTGTGATATGTGGAGATTTGGATGGGTCCATAAATTGATGGTGTGGTCTGCAAAACTATGGATAGTTACGATAAAAATCTCATATGTTATTTTACATGATTATCCTTATACATGTTTATGAAGCCTTAACTATATACATGTTTATAATTAGCTTACCATGCTGGCTATATATATCTCGTAAATAGAAAAGGAGATTTAGCTTACCATTTATAGCTTCCTAAGATCACTCCAGTACACGATTGAAAACTCAGTAATTACCTGTGCTATGTATCTCTACGTGTTTTGTTAATTGATTGTTGACATTTTCATTAGCTTGTTCTGTAAATTTGGGTTGAAAGTTTTTGGTGCGACTCTTTATTGATTGCTTTTGGAATCCATGGATGGATAGTTGTGAGAAAAAGTTTCAATTTGATAATTGTGGTCGATTAGTCCCACGTGTAAAAGCAAGCAAGGCTATAAAGTACCTACATATAGCCTTTTTCCTTGATGTGATAGTTGTAAGTAACTTAAATTATTTGATCGACATGTTATTGGATACTCGTGGAGCATTGTTTATGCCTGAGGGCTTGTGTATGAATGTAGATGCTTTTTAAAAATTTACATGAGCTAAATTGTTAGTGATGTTGATATGACTCCTGCAATGGGCTGCATGCTTATATCGTTGATTATTCTTCGTATTCTTCTAAGTATTTACCTAAACCGTGATATGTGGAGATTTGAATGTGTCCATAAATTGATGGTGTGGTCTGCAAAACTATGGATAGTTACGATAAAAATCTCATATGTTATTTTACATGATTATCCTTATACATGTTTACGAAGCCTTAACTATATACATGTTTATAATTAGCTTACCATGCTGGCTATATATATCTCGTAAATAGAAAGGAGATTTAGCTTACCATGTATAGCTTCCTAAGATCACTCTAGTTCACGATTGAAAACTCAGTAATTACCTGTGCTATGTATCTCTACGTGTTTTGTTAATTGATTGTTGATGTTTTCATTAGCTTGTTCTGAAAATTTGGGTTGAAAGTTTTTGGTGTGACTCTTTATTGATTGCTTTTGGAATCCATGGATGGATAGTTGTGAGAAAAAGTTTCAATTTGATAATTGTGGTCGATTAGTCCCACGTGTAAAAGCAAGCAAGGCTATAAAGTACCTATATATAGCCTTTTTCCTTGGTGTGATAATTGTAAGTAACTTAAATTATTTGATCGACATGTTATTGGATACTCGTGGAGCATTGTTTATGCCTGAGGGGTTGTCTATAAGTGTAGATGCTTTTTAAAAATTTACATGAGCTAAATTGTTAGTGATGTTGATATGACTCCTGCAATGGGCTGCATGCTTATATCGTTGATTATTCTTCTTATTCTTCCAAGTATTTGCCTATACTGTGATATGTGGAGATTTGGATGGGTCCATAAATTGATGGTGTGGTCTGCAAAACTATGGATAGTTACGATAAAAATCTCATATGTTATTTTACATGATTATCCTTATACATGTTTATGAAGCCTTAACTATATACATGTTTATAATTAGCTTACCATGCTGGCTATATATATCTCGTAAATAGAAAAGGAGATTTAGCTTACCATTTATAGCTTCCTAAGATCACTCCAGTACACGATTGAAAACTCAGTAATTACCTGTGCTATGTATCTCTACGTGTTTTGTTAATTGATTGTTGACATTTTCATTAGCTTGTTCTGTAAATTTGGGTTGAAAGTTTTTGGTGCGACTCTTTATTGATTGCTTTTGGAATCCATGGATGGATAGTTGTGAGAAAAAGTTTCAATTTGATAATTGGGGTCGATTAGTCCCACGTGTAAAATCAAGCAAGGCTATAAAGTACCTACATATAGCCTTTTTCCTTGATGTGATAATTGTAACTTAAATTATTTGATCGACATGTTCTTGGATACTCGTGGAGCATTATTTATGCTTGAAGGCTTGTCCATAAATGTAGATGCTTTTTAAAAATTTACATGAGCTAAATTGTTAGTGATGTTGATATGACTCCTGCAATGGGCTACATGCTTATATCGTTGATTATTCTTCTTTCATAGCTGTATATCCCTTGATTATCTCTCTCAGATTTTCATTATTGTTTAGGCATAGGATTAAGGGATCTGATTATGTTTATTAGACCCTAAAATTAAGGGATTTGATCATTCTTGTGTGTGTGTGTGTAGGTGGGTGTAACTCTCTTAGTGAAAGAAACAGAAAGCATTTTAGAAATTCTCTTGTATTATCTTGTCATCAACACGCTTCTTGAATACTCTAAGGGTGTAGCTTAGAATAGGCTAAAATGTAAGGTATCTCCTCAACTAAGTTTCTACATATTATTACATAAGCTATGATTTCAGCTGAAAATTTCCCTCACATTAAACTAATTCATACAGTTGAGATGGCAGATAATAATAAAACATGGTCTAGAGAACACAATTATTTAAGAATTATTTGGGTATTTTATTTCCTACTTTGGTATGACCTAGTGTAGGATTTGGGGACCTGAATAGGCACCCATTTTTTCGAGTCGTAATGCTAGATGCTTGTCGAGTGAAATTTGATTTTTTGCATGTTTCCTTACTCTTGTGGATATGTCGACTTCTACTTTCCTTGTAGATTCAAGAAAGCTTCTTGTGGATTTCTAGGTTTCTTTTCTTCACTAATTGTTGGGTGATTTTTTGTTTTTGTTTTCCTTAAATCCTTTGGTAAGCTTGCGTTGCAGTCTTTTGTTTTGATATGCGTGATTTTAATCAGCATTTCAATTGTCTGTTGTTTCATCTGTTCAGAATGTCGGCACAATTATTTTTATCAATAATGATGCACATCGTTCACGTGTTTGCTCTATATGCCTATTTTTTGTGTTAACACATGCTCCTGCCCGTTATATTTTCCTAGATCTTTTTCGTGCTCTCCTAGGATGCCAATAAGGCTGTTATATGTTTTGCTGGCAATGATAGTTTGTTTTTAAACCTTGGATGTGTCTTTATACTGTGATTGTGGGATGCTCTTATTAGCATTTCTTTAATGGGTGCTGGTAAGGATTATGAGCGTTATTTTTATCAATAGATGCACATAATTCACATAATTTGCCCTTTATGCCCATGTTTTGTGTTAACACATGCTGCTGCCTATAATTTTTTTCTAGATCATTTTCCTGCTTTCCTAGGCTGCCAATAAGGCTCTTACGTGTTCTATTGGCAATGATAGTTTGTTTTTAAATTTTGATGTCTCTTCATAGTGTGACTGTGCGATGCTCTTATTAGCGTTTCTGTAATGGATGCTGGTAAGCATTATGAGCATTATTCAATTAGGAAAAAATTGTTGCTGCTGCAAGTTGACTACACCTATTGGAGAAATCAGTTGAGAATATGATTGATTTGGCGACTGCCTTTATTTTTAACAAAACTAGTTTCCATTCTATTCATGCAATGACTGTTTTTCTACTTTATTATGCATGGTGGATTGAATGGGTTCCCTTATAGATGCCTTATCTGATGAATTCATTTCCATTGGAGATGCCTTTGTGATGGATGGTTTCTGCACAATTGTGTTGGTTCATTTACATTTTCATTGTGTCACTTTCTACATGCAACCATTGATTTATTTAATTTTTATCTTGAGAGAATATATGACCTGAGTGCATTTGAGTAGTTAAGGCCAAATGATGAGTTTGGGATCTTTTGGTGAGTACACCTGCGCAACATTCATACCATTCCAACATTGTTTACCTTTAGGAACCCCATTAAGCTCTTTTGCTTCTATTCCTCATGGCTCATTTTGTTACATCACTTTTAGTCACTAATGTACTTGGATAGCAACCATGATTATTGATTTGAATGCTTTTGTGCTCTGGCCTTTTCAATTGTTAAGTCATCTTAATAGAGAGGTTCTCCGTATGGTTGCACATTTTGCCCAAACACTGTTGATTTTTCTTTTCCCATTTTTACTACGTTCTTTGTCTGCTCGGCTTTTTGGATTAGTTCAAGTAATCCTCACTTGGCTTCTTGCATCATTCCTATAACAACCCGTGACATCACGCAAGTAATTTACCTATTATATTCTATTATGTAAAATATTCGCTCTTATACTGTGTTCGCAATCTGCTAGACGATATGGCATAATCACTAGCAATCTCTTGACCTTCTGCCATAGACACTTTATCGTTTGAATGATGTACTTCATATCAGTATGTCTTTCAAGCAACTTATTTCAGATGGATTCTAGAGACTAATTTCACAACTAATCTGAAATGACAAAAACAAAAGTTGGAAGCCATAATATCCTTTGCAAGGTTTGAAATGTTATATGGTGAAGCTATATTGAAGAGGCAAGAACTAAATGATGCTAACTCATTAGCTGAAGTCATAACTGGAGAACTCTAAAGTGAGCTTGTCTTATGTTATACTTATTGTTTTTAACGTGAGATAATGATTTATGTGTCTTTACTTCATCGAGATTATGTTTTTTTTTTACTTCAATGCAATCATAGAACTTATATTTGTTTTAGATCAGCAAAACAATGAATCGATGGATCATACTTTCAAAGGAGTTGTTGAGCACTTCAGCGAAGTATTCTTTGAACTTGTGCAAGGTGGTCATGGTCATTTAGTTATGATGAAGAAAAAGGTTACTTAAAGGAGCATTTAATGTCTTTGTTTCATTTGTTCTTTTCTTTACTCCTATCGTTCATTTTTCCCTTGCTAGTAAGCAATGCCTTGAAGTTCTTCCAATGTCTTTTTATTGCTTTCCAAGTTTAATCAGTATATTTTTTGGTCTTTTATGTTGAAATTTTGAGATAACCATATGAGTGCATTTTAAAGTTTCATGTCATACATTTGTGGTCAATCTAGATAGCCATTGAAACAGTTGTATAAATTTTACGGTATCTTAACAAGATGTTTATAACGAAGATGATAATTGTGACGATGATGGACGTCATGAAGCAAATCTAGAGGGAAATATGTTACTGTGAAAATGAAGGTATGAAGCAAATCTAGAGGGAAATGTGTTTATTTTTTTGCAGAAAGGAAGAGATAGAAATAAGAAAGGATATTATATAACATGATGCCTTAATTGCTCTCTTACCAACTCAATCACAACTTATTGATCAATTTTTTTGGATATCATCAACCATTTGTAACCAGAAAGGAAATGGACATCATTTAACAAGGAAAAAAATATATAAGAAATTTTATTGTAATGCAAAATTTTCTTTGTTTAACTTCTAGGTTGCTAAACTCTGCTAGTTGCTTTTGACTATAGTTGGTTGATGGTTGTGAGAGAGGTTCAGTAACAGGCTCATGCTTTTTTGGTAAAATAAAATATGGTTTTAGTTATACCATTGCTTTATGGATTTTGGTTATCCACTATGGCTAATAATCTTTTATTTTATCTGTAGTTTAAGAGCATTTTTGGATTTTTTTTTGTTGCTCAACTTTGTGGTTTCGTTTAATCCATTGTTTTTTTTTCCTGGTGGTGTTCTACTTTCAGGAATATCATGTATCGGGTATTCCATTGGTAATATTGTTTTTGTTTGTTTGCCATGTTCCAAGTTTGAGGGTTCACTTGGATTGGGGTAATGGCAGTTGGGTTTGTTCGAAGAAGAGGGTTTGCTAATTATATAAGTGTTCTTTTCTCGACAATGAAACATTATCATTAATATCTTATGTTTTGTAGGTTAACTTGTTAAATTGCTGCATTCATTAGCGAAAAGAGGGAGGGGCATGGCTATTATGTGCTTGAAAAACGTATTTTACGGGATTGGTAAGAGAGTGTTGTTTGGTCTATATGGATTTTCTTATCCAAAACTTGGATAGCGCAACCTCATACACCCAGCCCATTTCAGTTCGAAAGTTAATTATGTTGATAAGTTTGTTTTTCATTGTGATTTATTATTTATATTTAATCTTATTCATTTGTTTTTTTGTCTACTATGTAATATATTGATATCAAAATTATGTTATGGGCTTACAGTTTGTTTCTTTAGTAGCCATTCGTTTTGTATTGAGTGATCTCTTCCATAACCTATGCAATGATGATGGGCATCAACTACTCGATGTATGTTTC
Source organism: Populus nigra (assembly GCF_951802175.1). Taxonomy (NCBI): domain Eukaryota; kingdom Viridiplantae; phylum Streptophyta; class Magnoliopsida; order Malpighiales; family Salicaceae; genus Populus; species Populus nigra. The sequence goes on along the minus strand of NC_084862.1, from coordinate 7,843,689 downwards.
ATCATGAGATTGAGGTATTTTCTCAATGTCACCCTTTTAAGTTTGTATTCTAATGATTGCTGTTATTTAACAGGAAGGTGCAGGGGATCAAGTTTTATTTGCTTTCATTGAGATTGTGTTGATAATTCCGACAATCGCATCTCGGTAATACTTCATAACCTACTTCCTTTTCTTTTCTGAAGTATGGAGTGTAAATAATGGTCTAGATCTTATTATGAAAGGAGAATTAGTTGTTATGTAATGAGGCATAATTTTATTTGAGTAGTTTAGAAAGTCAAACTGTGGCAACCATTGATTGGGATAACAATCTAGGATCCTGCCACTATCCTTCCATCCATGCATGAAATTGAAAACCTTGTAATGCTTTATGGGGGGCCCGAAAAGTGCTCTATATTTGCGGGCATACAATTTTTTTTATCTATGTTTTTCATCCCCCCAACCCTCAAAAGATGAAAGGAAACCTGATTACTCTTTTCTTATTCGAAAGTGCTCAATCTACGTGTTGTTTTTTTTTAATATTGTTATCAGATAGATGTTGTCTTCAATTACTACCTCTTGGAATCTTCAACTTTATCGATCTCGACGCGTCGTTTAAACTTAACTGATGTCATGTCTAGTCCTCACTCTCATGGAAGCTAAATGGGTTGGTTTAGAAGTCTCTATTTCACTTGTTCAGTGTCTAAATCAACCAACCGGGCTTCATTGTTGATGGCCACCTCAAATAGCAAGTTGCTGGCATGGCTATTTTGTGATAGTAAATGGATGATACACTTTTTATGGGTTAGCTTGTTATTGAAGTTTATATATTGTTGTGTGTGAGTCATGAGAGAATTTTGTAGAAGGAAAAATATGATTGGTGCTTCCATGTTGCTATGTTATTTTAATATGACTGCAAAATGCTTTAGATTTGCAGGCATATAATTTTTTTTATCTATTTTCTTCATCCCTCCCAACTGTCAAAAGATGAAAGGAAACTTGATTACTCTTTTCTTATTCGAAAGTGCTCAATCTATGTGTTGTTCTTTTTGAACATTGTTATCACATAGATGTTGTCTTCAATTACTACCTCTTGGAATCTTCAACTTTATCGATCTTGACGCATTGTTTAAACTTAACTGATGTCATGCCTAGTCCTCACTCTCATGGAAGCTAAATGGGTTGGGTTGGAAGTCTCTATTTCACTTGTTCAGTGTCTAAATCAACCAACCAGGACCATCTTCACTGTTGATGGCCAACTCAAACAGCAAGTTGCTGGCATGACTATTTTGTGATAGTAAATGGATGATACACTTTTTATGGGTTACCTTGTTATTGAAGTTTAGATATTGTTGGGTGTGTGTCATGAGAGAATTATGTAAAAGGAAAAATATGATTAGTGCTTCCATGTTGCTATGTTATTTTAATATGACTGCAAAATGCTTTATACAATGCTTTATAAAATGGCTATTTTGCGTTCAACTTTTGTTTTCTTCTTGTCCTCTCACTTGTTAACATGTTTTCACCTATCAACATGTTGATAAGGAGGAATTGCATCTTCGTAGAACAATTGCTTCTCCGTAGAAAAGAATCAATGTTCTTTATACACTCTATTTCTCACTGCCTTTTGCTCTGTTTCTAGAAGATCAATGACAGAAAGTCTAATAATTTTTAGGAAAACTTAAGTTACGAATTTAGTGGAAAGTGGTGGGTTCTCTCACTCCAATCCATACAATGTAGTGCATTAAGGAATGGTTTGACTCTTTGAACCTTTTGTTATTGCTGATAGATACCATCATTGACATTGATGAAAGACTCTAGTTTCCTTCTATAACTAGCAGCTAGCCTGGTTTCCCTGTATAATTAGTTCTTTGTACAAACCAGTAGTTGGCCCTATATGTAATGGTTACCTAGTGAAAATTAATTCATTTTGAATTCTAACCATTCTATAATGATATCAAAGCACCCACTCATAGTTTTCTCTCTCAATCATAGTCTTAGTCCTTATGGAGAAGTCAAATAATGTTTGTGTCATATTCATTAGCAAAAATTATACTGCTTGGGATTTTCAATTGAAGACTTTTCTCAAAGGTCAAGAGCTGTATTTTCTTTCCTTATCTTGATGGTTCTTTCTATGCCAAAATAGCACTTTTATTTGGTAGAAGGAATTTTTCTTTGTGCAGTGTCTTTCTTTCATAAACGGTTTTGGCAACTTGCAGTATAATGGAGTGTGAAAAGCAGGTGAGCATCCTTTATCAAAAAACAAGGTCGGGCAACCCATTTTCCAGCAAAGCTATTCGTGACAAAAGGCTGTAAATGGAAAATGATGATTTACGTCTTTTTTCTTCAAATTGGCTCAAGCAAGAGTTTAGATTAGTCTATTCTGATACTTTAACATCAATGTAGATGCATGCTGGTGTTGTCAGAATCTTTCTATAGGTGGCACTTTCTTATCTCATGCTCATCATTTAATTAGGAAAGGACCAGGCCCTCTTATGAGATAATTCCATGATCAAAACACAATGTTAAGGGTTTTTCTTTTTTGTTTTCTTTTTTGAATTGTTTGGGTATCTTTAGTAAACTGGACTTAACAAGAGTTATATCTAAAGAAATGATTAGCCTTTCTAGCATATTATTTGTTCAAGTTCATAGGAACTCTGAATTGTGAATTTGCTTTATCATGTTTTTATGTGGTAAATAACTAACTATGAATTTGCTCTAGTTTGAGTTTTAATTTTTTTTTCTTGGCTTTTTATGTATTATTGTCTTGTAATCATTATTTTAAATCTATTTATCTTGCCTGATTTGCCAGCCAATATCTATGTTGAAATCCTAGCAGATGATGTTTTGGTCTTGCCTCTACATGTACTTGGTACTTACTGAGATAGGTCATGTTTGCATGCTTCCACTTAAGCTTTCATCTTTTGAGAAGTGACATGCTTTCTTTTATTGGAACATATAGGTATAAGTAGAGTGTGAAAGAGTTGCATAAAATGCTTCATAGGTGCAATGAGCAACTTCAGCCATGTAAACAAGAAGGCATTAGACCAACATGTAAATATCACTGAGAAACTAGAGAAACTCCTGAAAAGTCAAGTTGAACTATGGTGCTGGATTTTATTGCTTAAATATCTTATGTTGTACTTATTGTTTTTAACGTGATATTAAGATTTATGTATCTTTACTTCAATGAGATTATGTTTTATTACTTCAATGCTTGTGTGCAGAAAATCATAGAACTGATATTTGTTTTAGATCAGCGAGACAATGAATATTGCACTGTCAAAGGAGTTGTTGAGCACTTTAGCGAAGTATTCTTTGAACTCGTGCAAGGTGGTCGTGGTCATTTGGCTATGATGAAGAAAAAGGTTAGTTAAAGGAGCCTTTTATGTCTTTGTTTCATTTGTTCTTTTATTTACTCATATCGTTCATTTTTCCCTTGCTAGTCTTGTGCAATGCCTTGACGTTCTTCCTTTGTCTTTTTATTGTTTTCCAAGTTTAATCAGTATATTTTTTGGTCTTTTAAGTTGAAATTTTGAGATAACCATATGAGTGCATTTTAAAGTTTCATGTCATACATTTGTGGTCAATCTAGATAGCCGTTGAAACACTTCTATAAATTTTGTGGTATCTTGACAAGATGTTGATCATGAATATGATAATTGTGACGATGATAGATGTCATGAAGCAAATTTGGAGGGAAATATGTTACTGTGAAAATGAAGGTATGAATATGTCGTCGCTATGTTATATGTGTTTATTTTTTTGCAGAAACAAGGAGATAGAAATAAAAAAGGATATTATGTAACATGATGCCTTAATTGCACTCTTTCCAACTTAATCACAACTTATTGATCAATGTTTTTGGATATCATCAACCATTTGTAACCAAGAAGGAAATGGACATCATTTAATGTTTACTATCATAACCATGAGAAGAGATTGTAGTGACTTGTAAATGACATCATGAAAATAGTTATGAATATTATTTTTTGTTATGCTTGAATTGAATTTGGTTTGGAGGCCATTTATCATTGTTCCCATGGATCTTTAGGTGGCAAGTTTCGTTTTGGAACTCATTGTTGCTTATTGCATTGATAAATTTTTGTAATTGATTGTAAGGAACTAAATTTGTTGTCTAAACCCATTATAATTTGGGTGCAAAGGCCACTAAAAGACCACAACTGGAAATGTTTGTCATACATATTGAACTGCTACTCTGCAACTTAATGTTGAGAGTTGTACGCATGTGGTCTCTATAAATTTGTCTAGAATGACATATATTCATTACATAGGATAGTTGGCCCAAAGAGCACTTCTAAAATGGTGATTGCTCATCTTTAGAGGTATCAGTTCGGTGATTTAGTTTTAAATTGTTCATGTTTGTAAAATTCCTGTAATTTGTTAGATTTTATTGTTGCTTTTGTTTTTGTCGTTGCAATTTGTGGAATGATTTCCTCGAAGCACAACATGTTTTGACAATAAATTTCTAATCCTTCTTCTTTTCAACTCGATTTAATAGGAGTTCACATCTTTACATGCAAAAGTCACTACACTAGAGCATGATCTTCATAAATCTTGTCAAGAGGCCTCTAATAATCATGATCTCTGTTGCCAGTTAGAAAAGGTATTGTTATACCATTACTTTATGGATTTTGGTTATCCATTATGGCTAATAATTTTTTATTTTATCTGCAGTTTAAGAGCATTTCTGGATTTGTTTTTGTTGCTCAACTTTGTTGTTTGGTTTAATTTATTGTTTTATTTTCTGGTGGTGTTCTATTTTCAGGAATATCATGTATCGGGTATCATATTGGTAATATTGTTTTGATTTGCTTACCATGTTCCAAGTTTAGTGGTTCACTTAGATTGGGGGTAATGGCAATTGGGTTTCTTCAAAGAAGAGGGTTTCCTGATTATCTTATGTGTTCTTTTCTCGACAAGGAAACATTATCATTAATATCTTATGTTTTGTAGGTTAATTTGTTGAATTGTTGCATTCATTAGGGAAAAGAGGGAGGGGCTTGGCTATTATGTGCTTGAAAAGCGCATTTTACGGGACTGGTAAGAGAGTGTGTTTGGCCTGTAAGGATTTCCTTATCCAAAACTTGGATAGCGGAACCCCATACACCTAGCCTATTTCAGTTCGAAAGTTAATTGTGTTTGTAAGTTAGTTTTTCATTGTGATTATTTTTTTATATATGTTATCTTATTTATTTGTTGTGTGTCTACTATATAATATATTGAGTGATGAGTGTTTTAAATTTATGGACTGAAGGATTATTCCTTTTTTGTGTTAATAGTCAAATTTATCTCTTGCATTGCTATCCAAGAAAACAATGCACTTAACGAGCTTTTGTTCTAGGGTCCCTTAACTTTCCCTCTAAAAAACTACATGGATTAGGGCATTTCTATGCAGCGTCCGTGGCAAAGATTTTCAAATGAGTGTTTACTGTTATATTGCAACTACTAGAGAAATGTAACTAGATCAGAAACTTCTTCCCATAAAATATAGAATTCTTCTAAAAGAAATTGTTTATCTTGTAATCTAGTGCACTGAGATTCATGTTTAGAAATTATGGTAGTTCTACAAGTCTATCATTTATTAGAATTATGAACATTTAATATATATATATATATCATCACTTTGTCATCATATAGGTATGTGTGGGGGATCCTTTTACTTGACTCAATCTTTAGAAAAGTAAAGAATTTAACAATATCTTACAAAATCGAGTACCAACTTGATGTTGGAGTATTTTTTGATACTAAGATAAGTAAATAAAATGCAAATTAAAATAAATTATCAACTTTAAATTTCAATTAACACAAATTGGAAGGATTAAATTAAAAATAAAAAAAAATCAATAACTGAGGAAAAAGGCCAAAATATATATAAAAAAAACTACATGACGCTTTGGATTCCTATTATAACAAGAATCTTCTTCAAATAGACAAAAGACAACAAATAACAAATAATGCCCTCTCCAAGTATGAAAACTTTTGAATTTAATTACTTATCGTAGTTGCACATAATAAACTATGTTAGGAAATCCTAGCAAAAAATGAAAAACTAATAATTAGGTTGATTTCCCTTTATTGCTGTCTATAAGGTTTTCTTTTGTAGCTAGGATTTTATTAAATAATCCCTATCATATAATGAAAACTTTATTTATGCCAATAAGAGTCTTGTATAATTATAAAATCTCTCAAAATTAGTTGTTAAATATCCTTGCATTGTTAGCAAAAAAAATCTTTTTCAAATAGAAAGTCTACAAGAAAAAAAAGACAACAACTAACAAAATTCATGTTGTATTTGCTTGCCTATATCGCAAGATATTCTTGAACTCTATGATTGACCTTAAATTTTAACCCAATATTTACAACTCATGATACGTGCTCTTCTATTTCTCAAAGGTCATATCAGTCCATTGATGACAATGAAAGTCATTGATGTTATTCCTCTCTTATATCATATATAGGGAAAATGCTAGCATTATAGGCCGTAAATGGCTTACGATCAAGATATGTAAAAGCTAAGTATTATCATACCAGTCTCATTTGTTATGATGTAGTTTAAAGCTTTGAATGGTTTTTGAAATAACTAATAATATGGAATTAACAATTTGAGTTTAAAATTTAAAAGAAAAAAGCATTGTTTGTTTCAAAGCTATCCTCGTGCACTTCAAGTTTGAGTATGTGTGTGTGTAAAATCTTGGTTTCTATTGTGACTAAAGCCACCCCTTAGCTTTGTCTCTAATGTTAGCCTTCAACTTAGTAGCTTGCAAGCCTAATTGAACTTCTAGGAGATGTGGTGTTTCATCACTTGGATATATGTATAGTTTCAGTATAGTCACTTTCGAAATTCTAGCAATGCTTGATATTTCTCCATTATAGGAGTTAGGTCTAAGTAAATTACCATAAATTCATTTTCCAATACAGAACCATGGTTTTGATAGCATCATCTTGTACAAGGACCCATAACAGATTAGCTATAACGTCTTAACATTCACTAAATAAACTTTGGTCTTTCATGCTTAACCTCTCAAAATAGCCCTTAGCTTGGTGACTTCATTGGTTGTCCTAGTAACATTAAGTGTTGAAGTTAATGCATTTTCCAAGTTTAGACAATTCTCCTCACGATGTTGTAGTGTCTCATAATATTCAACTAGGAAATCCACAAAGGATCGTTAACAGTTTAGCCTTGTTAGAAGCTGACACTAACCTATTTGAAAACATCAAGAATGGTTTGTCAACTTTAACACTGCATAATAGAAGAAAAAAAAAACATGGTTGTATGCCTCATGTCCTAAAGGTAACCAAAGGATAGGTTTAAGTTTCATCTATATGTGAATGGGTAATCTAGCTTGTAGCGGGTGCGCGAGCGTCAACGCGACGTTGTCTGGCGACGGCGAAGGCTTTTTGTTGTGCCTCCTGTTGTGAGGTGTTGTGTGTTGGGAAGGTTTTTTGGATTTAATTCTAAAATTATGATTAATGTTTAGGAGGTGGCACCTAGTATTATGGTCACTAGGAACCTATGGTCTGTGAGAGTCTAGGTAAGGAACTGGTTATGCAAGGGGAAGAGGCGTTACCCCTAGTACACCCTACCTAAAGTAAGCTACATTGTTGTATGATTGTTTTTCTAGGCTAGGTTTCTATTCGCTGGTCTTTCCTAAGGTTTAAGGCAGATCTCTCTTCATGAGAAAGTCTCTACCTTATTGGGTTAAATCCTAACCGTTCTAAAATCTAAATTTTAGCATCGCATTTTTACACCTTGTATCTTTAATAACTGAAGGTGTACTTTATCATATAATTTTACACCTCATAGATATTAAAATCTACATCTGGACCCTAAAAAAGGATTGGAAAAAGGTTTTTGATTTTTTGGTCAAACTCTAATGGATGATCATAAACTGGTTATGATATTCATTTTTTTTTTTTTGGATCTTCAAAAGATGAAAAAGATGCAATTTTTTAATGAAAATTTGCTCAAAAATTTTTAAGGATTTAGCCGTACACAAACAAACAAAATGTGAGGAGAAGATGAAGAAGAAGAAGAAAGCTACCTGGCGCGGTGGTGGTCTGGTCGTGGAGGACAACATGTGGTGATGAGGCCAATGATTGGAGTTGGTTACAGGTGGCAGAGCAGGAAGAAAGAAGGAGAAGAAGGAGAGAGAGAGAGAGGCATCAGCGGCGTATGCTTTGCCGCTGATGAGGAGTTCACTCGACCACTGGTAGTGGAGACAGTGACGAAATGACGGTGGTTGGAATGGTGGTGGTCGAAGGCCATAGTGGAGAGAGAGGGAGAGGAAAGAGAGAGATTGCAGAAACAAGGGAAAATGGCTGGTTTTGGCCGCCTTTGGACCTGATTTTCTCCTCCCTCAAGCCATGAAATCTACCTCTATTTATAGGTGGTGAAAGAGGGAAATCATGTCTACACTGGGGAAAAATTGCAACCCTTGATTCAGTTGGGAAGGATTCCAACCATTGGTTCAAGGGTTTGGCAAATTTGGTGGATGTTAGGTGCATTAAATGCACCTACAAAGGATTTGACCAGACCAACTTTTTTGAAAAAAAAATACAGAAGCTAATGAATAGTGACCACACGACACATCGTCTGGTCGTCTTTTTATTTTTTTTACTCAAACGACGTCATTTTAGGTTGATTAGGGATTTTTACTGATTTTCAATGTAGTTCTCTAGCTTTCAATTGAACCCCTAATTGACCCTAAACTTTTGATTTAATGTAATTAAGCCCCCGATGAACTTCAATTGGAACCCCGAAGTTACGTGCCTATTATGGTATGGTCCTTAGTTTTGGATTCGTTCAATTGAACCCCTAATTGACCATTAAAGTTTTAATTTCTTCAATTTAACCCCTGATTTTTTTTAATTTCACCCCTATAGTTTGGCGCCTTTTATAAAAACGTCATTGGCTGCCAATTTCTTCAATTTAGCCCTTAATTGACCAAAAACTTCAAATTTCTTGCAATTTTGCCCCTGATTTCAATCAATTAACTTGGTAAAAATTAAATTTGGTCTTTTATAATTTCAATATTTTCAATTAAGCCCAATTAGGCTCCCAAACTTAATTTTTCACCAATTAAGCCCCAAATAAAATTAATTTGACCCATTTAAATTATAATTAAGTCCTTGCACTTAATTAAATCCTTCAATTGGATCCAAATTAATTCTTAAACATAATTAAAATTCAATTTGGCCCATGATTAAATCAAATTGGCCTCTTAAAAATTTAATTATATCCTTGGATTTAATTTTTATGCAAATTCGTCCAATAATCATTTAATTTGACCTTGAATTTGATGTTTCTCTCTATTTTGGGGCATAATGGGGGTACAATTAGGTCTTTAATTTCCTTTAAAATTGTAGTTTGATTCCCTGATTTGCTTTCTCCATATTACCAGCCTTTATTATTATTTTTATTTTGAAAAAAATTGATTTTGGCGAATAACCTAGAATTGGGTTATTAGATAGCTAATCTAACTTCTTCATCAATAATAGGCTCTTATTGTGGGCTCAAGTTCAACCATAATAAGTTAATTGAAACTCTACTTAGGCTACCAAGTTTTTCTTTTGTAGTCCCATATATGAGAGCAAATTTCTCATTTAGTTGAGAATTGGTTGTGCGAGCTTTAAGACCTTCTAGTGTCACCTTCTTGTCTTTAATCTTAAGATAAGGGTCCAAGGTGTGTTCAACTCAAAATTTCTTTAAATGTGGATTGTAGGTGTGTGCAAAGGGGGCAACACTTCATATACATCCTAAAGACTAAGAAATGGTACAGAAAAGGCACATAATATATATACATCATAGGATATCAAAAGATCCAGAATGAATTTCTAAAAACAAGAAAAACATGGGATTTAACCTTCATTCCTTAGTAGAGTCATCATGTTATCACACCGGACTCTTTGTGCAATCATGAAATAAGTGCCTAGAGTTTTGGCTAAGAGGGTGAGAGACCATGGTCACCCTAACATGCCTTCAAGGAGGTTACCACTTATTTTCTAGCTTATGAGAATGATGACACTATAGACACAAATAGCGTAGCCTTCAGAAAATTAGAATCTCACTAATATCTGAAAGCTCACTTGGAATCTCTCCAAATAATGAACAAAAACTTCATAAAACTAATCTGCTTCTATTAGTCAGAATCAGGTTTTAAATAATCGAATTACAAATAACTAAAATTGAAAGATTAAACGACTAACTATCCGTTACATAAACCAACACCCATGTTCCACCACTTGTTCATAAATCAAGAGAAAGTGGGCAATTATTGACAAATAAAGAAAAAAAAGAAGCAGATGCAATCCATAATAATAGAGGTAGTGGGTAATTATTGATAATTAAAGGAAATAAGAAACGCATGCAAATATGTTTAGTTAACTGATTATGGCTGGTCATGTAGTTCTGGTAAATGCATCAGAGAATTCATTATCTTAGTCTGATTAGTGTCCATGCTTCTATCCTAGTATTGTAAAGTATTTATTAGGCCCTTTCTAACGCATGTGATTAGAAAATTAAGATCAAGCTCAATCTCTCACCTATTAAAGCTCAATTGGGAAGGTGTGTAATTTGAGCTTGAAATTAGGGATGATAATAGATATTCACGGATCGGGTTTTGGGTATCCATTATTCAACTATTATTCAATATTCAACAAAAAATAGGAATAGATATATATGAAGTATGCATGTATTTAGTCAATGATATATTGTTTTCCTTTAAGCCAAGGGTATTTTTATCTTTTCATACAATAATCAGTCATTATGGATTTGTCTGGGGGTATTTCTGTCCATTCAATATATTTATGAATAGTAAAAGAACCAAAATACCCCTGGAATAAAAAAAAAACTAGCATTGTAAGGCGAGGGTGTTGTCTTTTTCTTTTTTAGAATATAATAAGATTACGTATGTAACTTTAAGGACAGAAATATTATGCCATTGAAACAAGGGTTTTGGTGTCTTTTTCTCACTGTTTTTTTTTTTGTAATTATTGGTTTGGTTGATGGTTGTAACGTAATTTACCATTTAATTCATGATTTTTAAATGCAAAAAGTTGTTGGCGCGTGGACGACGCTCCACACTTTGGGCGGCGCATGCACCATCTCCTGGTAGTGTAAAATAAGCTTTCGTCATCTCATTTGGTTCTCCTTCGTGTTCTCTTCCTTTATTGGTGGCACATGGCATCTAAAGGTGGTTGGTTTGTCGCCCATGGCCCTTCCTATTTTCCCCCTTCATACTCTTCTAGCCTAAAAAATCAACTACAATCCCTATGGTTATTGATGTTTTAGATTTAGTCTTTTCAGTTCTGATTTTTTTTTATTTTTCTCTTTTTTTCCTTATTAAAGTTTTATCTTTTTTCAATTTAATCCTTCAATTTTAATTTTTAAATGTAAGTTTTTCAATTCGGTCCTTCTAGTTTCCATTCTTTTTTTTTTCTTTTGCTCTTTTATCAAAGTTTTTATGGATTTCAATTTTATCGATCATAACAGGTTTTTTTAATTTTTTCTTCAATAAGAATAATACTAATTTCAATTTGGTTTCTTTTCTTTTGATTTTTTTTATTCTGTCCTTTTGTCAAAGTTTATGTGATCTTTAATTTTATCCTTCAAATCTAGTTTATGGTTGTTGTTATTTCAATAATAATACTTTATGTATGGGTGTTGCTGTGTTTTTTTATCTCATTACTTATGGTAAAAGAAAAAAAAAGGAATAGCAATGTTAGGAGTGGCCCCATTCAACTGTATTTCTAGCACTTTGTGGGTCTACTACTTTGCCAATTTAGTTGGTTCAATGATGATGTTTTAAATGCACCCAACTTGCCAGGTTAGTTGTTTTCTCGTGTACAAAGCTTTAGGAGAGTTGTGATTGAATTAGTGGATCTTGAAGTTTCATTTTACACTTGCTTTCATTTCCCTTCACGAAAACACCACTCGAATTTTATGTTAATGCACAATGAAAAAAAGTATTGTCGACAGTTGAGGGCAAGGAACATAGCTAGAATATTGCATATGATGTTGTGGGAATAATCTGGTTGTTTCCTTGATTAAAGGGTGTTGACTCACTTTATGATCCAAGCCCAATGATGGTATCCTGATGTTTTAAATATGAGTCTCGTTTCATTGATGATCTTATTGGCATGTTTCACAAATGTGTATCTCATTTATACACTAATTTCTTTATGTTACAATTTATTTTTTTTGTTTGGCACTTCTTGTCTCACTACCGGCATTGGACAAAGAAAAATATCTGGAAATTCTAGTCAACCAAACATGTATGTACCTCGTGAATGCACTGGAGAAAGAAAAACATTTGCCTCTCTCTCTCTCTCTTATTAGTAATGCATCACAACAAACAAAATTATTTGATCTCTAATTGTTTTGCTATATAAGATTAGAATTAAGGTTAGGGTTTTGATATTTTAAATTGTAAGAGATTCAATTTGTAGATAGATGGGTTTATAGGTGTTTATGCTGCCTCTCATTGTTAAGATTAACTTGTGAATCCAGACGGTATAATTTTAGTGAAAAGACCATATAATTTCAAGGAGTACATTTTAAATCTTGTTGCTGAAGATTTTCTTCTTCTAGACTTTGACTTGTTTTCTCATCAACTATTATATAATCATAGAAATATATATTTCTAACTCTCGTTCTATTTCCCTGCATTGCATTTTTATCTTTTCAAGGGACTCATTATTGTTTTTCTAATTTTATTTTTTTTTGCTTTTAACAGTCAGTAATGATGGTATTACTAGTTCATCTCTTTAAGTTTGAAAACATAAAATAGACTAAAAGTTTGATTCAATCAAGCAATGCACCAATTTGAGCTGAACTGAATTGTATTATTCTTGTTTATCTCTATGTGCCTAGTTAGGCAGACACATATTGAAAGTAACATCAAGATTAAAGCCTAGAATCGTAATTTAGAAGTCTTTGACTCTTGGTAATTTGAGGGTGGTGAAATAGCACAGACGAGTTGGGTCCTACCGACCTTAGAAATCCAAGGTAAATATGTGTTGACCTAAGCTATGACGAGCTGAAACATACCGACTTTATAAATCCAGGGCAAATATATAACATGAGTATCGATAGGCCATGGACCTACTGACCTGAGAAATCCAATGTAAAATACCTACCCACCCGAGCTTTCTCGAAATGAAATCTACTAACCCTAAAAATCAAAGGCAAAATATTTACCTACACGAGTCCCGATAGAACAGGACTTACTAACCCTAGAAATCCAAGGTGACGTAAAATTAACAAAATAAGGTTTATAACAAAATACCTACCTACTCTTCCAGTCCTACGAACTCCACTAGCAGTTGGTCTTCTCCTAGGTGCCTCTCCTGATTATCATTAAGATTAAGAATAAACTAAAACTGTTCAGTTCAGTATTTCACAGTGTAAGTTTACAGTGAAACGTTGAGCAGTCTTCATTTTCTATTTTTTTTCTTTTTTTTCTGTTTTTCATTTTTTTTCATTTTTTTCTGTTTTTTTTTTTTGTTTTTTATGCTTTTATATGGGTTCTTTTTTTGCTTTTTTTGTGTGTTTTTATGAAATTTTTTTGTTAATGTTAATTGTTTTTATTTAGTTATTAGATTTTCATGACACGGATTCCGAGTTTGACGAGTTAACCTGAAATTTTTTTTTTGCTTTTTTAATTAATAACATATACTAAAACTGTTCAGTTTTTCACTGTGTTGTTGTCTTCTTTTTTTTTCTTTTTAATTAATTTTTTTATTTAGTTTGTTGATGTTAAATTTTTTTCTATTTAGTTATCAGACTTTCATGACATGGATCTCAGGTTTGACGGGTTAACTTAGTTAATTTAGATTTTTTTTCTTTTTCTTTATTAGTTTTTTTCTTCTTATAATTTTTTTTGTTTTATTATTTCTTTTTATTTAATATTTTTTTATTTAATTTAGTTCATCAATATTAAATTTTTTTCTATTTAGTTATCGAATGATGCCTTTAGTTTTTCTTTTTGGTTTTTTGCTGTTTTTATGCCTTTAACTGTGGACTGCGCACTGGAGTACACAATGAAATGACTGATGCCTTTTTGTTTGTTTTTTTCCTTTTTAATTAATTTTTTATATATAATTTAGTTTGTTAATGTTCAAACGAGTTAACCTGGTTTAACGAGTTAGCCCAGTTAATTTTGTGTTAACCTGTCAATTTTTTTTTCTATTTAGTTATCAAACTTTCACGACATGAATCCAAGGTTTGAAGGGTTAACCCAGTTAATTCAGATTTTTTTCTTTTTCTTCATTAATTTTTTTCTTCCTTTTGGTTTTTTTTTTGTTTTTTTCTTTTTAATTATCACACTTTTATGACACGACCTTACATCCAGAAGTACATCCAAAACTATTGGGTCTGGTATTGTAGTCAGACCCACTTAAACTTGGGTCATGCAAGTTTAATGTTATTATTAATATTATAAATATTACTCTTGGATCAAGCGTTGCAGCCACACCCAAGACTCTTGGGTATAACTTTGTAAAAAGACCTAATATTTTTAGATCTTAATTTTTTTTAATATTTTTATGCAAAAATTATTGACCTGCGGCATCACGCGGATCATGCAACTAGTAAACATACTAATAAGTATCACATTATGTAAATTTTCACATTACTTTAATCTCACTTGTACAATTCAGCATCATTATTTATTTATTTTCCTTTCATTGACACATCATTATATCAATATGAATTTAACTACATGAATTTCTTAATTTATAAATCCCCCATCAGAGATATTTACTTCTTATCAATTCGCTTTTGTTATCCTCTATTCATTTCACATTCAACTATTTATTTACTAACAACTAACTTATATATTCAAATACTAGTTCTTAAATTCCCTAAATTTTCGTGTATAATCCTTACGCTACCGGCATTCAAATTTATTCTCCACATATACTTTTAATTTTATTAAATTAACTTTCCATGTTGTTTTATATTCATATTTGGGTTAAATCAAATCCAAATTTTATAAATTTTATGTCCATTTATAAATTCTAAGATAAAATTCCTATACGCCAATCTTTATAAAAAATTCTTAATACATAAACATACCTAACATTAATTTCAAAATGTTTATAACTAACTATTATCTCTCTATTATCACCATCCTAGTAACACACACACACACACACACACAAATTATCACAATTATCCAATTCTTCCGCAAACAATACATGGCCAACCCTATATAAGGTTCAATTGTTTTCATAATATGATCTTCAATTGTTTATGAATTTTTATTAAATATATTAATCTAACTCAATTTATCAATTGTAAACCATTAATGTAGTTTTAATCCACAATATACTAACAAGAAAATCAATTAAAATTTGACAGTTAATTTAATCCAATTATAATCATCATCCACACATCTTCATATACTAAATACATACAATAATTAAACATTCACTTTAGCTCTATAATTTCCTCACTTTTTATCTATTATGGTCGGCTATAATTTAACCAAAATACCAAAATCTTGTTCTTCAGTTACTCATTATTTGAGTCATTCCTAATCTAATCTTCTCCAACTACATCATTCCATTATAATTTTATAATTCCCTCAATTTTCATCCAAGAATCCTAATTGAAATTTGAGAATTTTACATAAAAATTCATTTCTCTCTACTTTAACTTGCACAATTGAGTTTAAAACTCCTTACCGTACAATCAAATGAACTTCGAATGTTAACCCCGATCAATATTTTTCCACCTTTTCTCTTTTTTTGCTCACTTTTTTTACTTACAGAGCTGCTCATACGAGTGATGTAAGTTTTTAAATTAACATTGAAATACAAAAATACATTGAAATCACTTAAATTGACATTTTTACAAGTGATGTCCTCTAAAAATAAACACTCCATGATTGCAAAACTAGCATCAAATTAACAACTAAACCAAGGGTAGCTATTTTGTATAAGTGCATGCATACACACACATCCAAATGTTCATATAACATACAAAACCTCTAATTTATATGCAGTTCATATCACCTAATGCGGCATTATTAAAAATATCTTAGATGCATATATATATATATATATATATATATATATATATATGCTACAATTATTTAGATTTGGATAAGACACTTGAAATGATTTTAAAGGTCTTTACGTATAGAAATATTAATAAACACAAACGCTAATATGCTAACCGACACACTCACTTTAAGGAACGCTTCCACAGACCCGCCGCTCACACTCAGAAGAAAAGTAGAATAAAAAGGAAAGCCTCCATAACAGCATGTATGAATGGAGAAATTAAGTGCGTCCAAGAAACTGTAACCAAAAGTACTAATATTTACATTTAAAGTAATCCTCCAATATAAATGTAAAATTAATGTTTTTCTTATAAAAAAAGTTCGTAAGATGAAAAATGCATAATAGTTAGAGGACTCACATGAGAAAGAATTTAGTCTATATAGACCATGTTAAAAAAAAGTTGATAATTAATTGTAATCCTCCAATATAAATGTAAAATTAATGTTTTTCTTATAAAAAAAGTTCGTAAGATGAAAAATGCATAATAGTTAGAGGACTCACATGAGAAAGAATTTAGTCTATATAGACCATGTTAAAAAAAAGTTGATAATTAATTAAGGGATTTATTCCAAGGTTTGCCTAAATCTTCTAATAACCAATTAACCATAACAATGAGAAAAAATCGCCCTTGACAAGTTTTGTATGGATTGCGCATCTTGTACTTGTATACTCGTGGTAACATTAAATATCATTGCAAGAAAACAAAATCAACAAAAAATATATGAGAATTTACAAAATTAAAATTATTATTTATTTATTTATTAAATAGCCCTTGCAATATTAATATGACAACTCTGCCAAAAAAATATATAAAGGAACTATAACTTGGTATTTCGCGTGCGCGGGCAATACAAAATCAACTCCAATTTCATATTTTTCAACAACACAAACCTAAAAAGATGGACAAACTAGCACCCTTTATCACTACTCCATGATTTTGAATCCTCAAAATCAAATCAAATCATTGGGCATGATTGACTTAATTTGTCGAGGAAGAGAGCAAACTATTGCAATTTCCAAGAGATGATACTGGCCATGGATGTTCCTTGGTTAATATGATCACCATTTCTTGCATGTGTTGCCTTTATCTTTTGAATTGAAATATGACAGTGCCTTTAATTGCCACAACAGAAGCTCCCAAGTCCACGCTTTTAACAAGATCCATCTTTTATAATGACCTCATAAACATAAGCTCCCAAGTCCAAGAGTAGTTGCTGCACTCTTTCAACATGTCAATTTAGTGTTGCCATATGCAAAGTGGTTATGCGTCCATCAACAAAATCCCAAGAAAAGAAATGAAAATGACCACCTTTGTAAACATCATCAGCTTGAAATTTTTTATTTTTTCTCTTGGTGATGTTGAACCACTTTCTGATGACTATTTTCTTGCACTAGGAGAGCTCCACCCAACAAACACAAAAAACCAATTAACCAATGACATCCAAAAAATCATCATAATTGCTCAATAAAAAAAAAGCAGGTGAAAAAACATAGATACTTCGTGCATATGAAAATGAATAGAAAAACCTAGCTTTTTTTAGAGTTCCCACATGTCATTTTTCACTATTAATTTACCTAGCTATTATGTTTTTACTTTCTGCCCCTCCCCAGTTCCCAGGCTTTATGTAGTGTCACTAAAAAAAGGTCACTCACTCAAAGAAATAAAACTCCAAAATTGGAATTCTCCTTCCATGATTTATGAGCTTTCAACATATCTCATTAATTTAGGTTTAGATAATCAAGAGAAGAGAAGATTAGTGTTTAAAGATAGAAACTTCATCTAATTGATTTTTATGATATCTATTATAAGAAAAGCTAAATGGTGTGGCGTTTTTACTACAATTTAATTACTGTTTATCCTTTCACATTTCACTATGGATTACCGTAGTGAAATCTTTTAAAATTTTCAATTTGATCCCAAAGCTTCTCTTTTGCACAATTGAGTCATTTTGAGCCAAAATTAGAACTCCATAGCATGTTTTTTAGGGGTGGGGGTTGGAATTGAAAGCTAGGAAACTGAAGTGACAAAAGCGGGTAAAATTAATAGCAGGTATGCAATTTGTTTGAGAATTTCATTGTCGTCCACCATTTTTTTAAGCATTTAGGTATCCGGTTCCTATAATTTTCAAAAAATATATTTTGACACCAAACTTTATTTTTCTCTTTTCTTAGTCCTTTTATTATAGAGGAGACAAAGGGGATCGTCAAATCCCGATTTAGAGAGAGAAAGTTATTGTTGGGGAAGCTTTAGGCCACCAAAACATTCAGTGTTTGTGTTAAAAGGTTCCATATAATAAGAGGACTTTAAATTATGTGTTTTCTTATCTTGAAAACACCAAAAAAACAAATCCGAGCCCAAGAAGATTTTTGATTTCTAGTTGATTTTATGTTTCAGGCTAGTTTTTTTTGTGTTTTTATAGGTCATGGTTAGGTTTAATAAGGTTCATAGGGTGTTGGTAAAAAAAAGTTGAAAATGAGTTTTTAAAAGGAAAAAAAACAATGGACCTTGATTTTCTTGCCACTCCAGTGGCATGATTCTGGGATTTCAAACAACACTTCATCTTTTTTTATATTTTTAAAGCATCGGGGCAGATGAGATGTCATCTGCACCTTTAACTTAAAAAAAAAACATTACAAGCCCATGTGCGCAGGCCTGAACTAGTAGGCCTGCATGCGATCATATTGAGTTGATGTTTGATTTTGCGATTGTCTATTTTTGTTATCATATAATTAAATAAAAAATAATTTTGAAAAAATAAACAAATTATAATCCCATTGGAGCCCATACCCCGGTTCGCAGGTTTGATGTGCTAGTCCCAGTTACTTGATTTATAGGTTTGACGAGTTCACCCACTAGACCAACAGGCTTTGTTTTTTGTTTTTGGTTCTTTAATTATTTTTAATTTGTTTCTCAATTTTACCCTTCAATATTAGATTGGTTTGAAAATAAACGACATGATTTATTTTTGTTTGCTTTTTATAATGATTATTTATATAAGCTAGTGCTCAATTTTAAGACAATATATTTTTATCATACAATTAATAAAAATTTATATAAAAACTTATTAAACTCAATGGAATCCATGACATGGGTCATTAGGCTCAGATTCAATATGTTCTTGTCTCAATAATTTTTTAAAAATAATTATGATATTGAAGTTTTTTTACAAGCTAAATCATGTTTTTACTAGTAATTAAGTTTATATTTGAACTCATGAAATCAATTATTTTTGTTCGGGACCAATTTCAGCGTAATTTAGTTTACAACTATATTTAAAGAAATAGGTTATAAGATTTGAAAATTAATCTTTTAAATCATATTTAATTATACAACTAAAAATTTATTAGCACTTTTAATATTTTAAAAAATTAACAGAACCCGTAACGGCAAATAAAATAGTACATACACAAGGTTAATTTAGGGTGTAATTTTTGGAGCTAATAATTATAATTCCAACCAAATTACAGAATCCTTAATTTACAATCCCGTAATTGACAAAACAATATCAAGGGTTGTCATAATATAAAACAAACCTTAATTTTTTTGAAAAAATTTCTCGAGCTCTACCTTCTCCGTTGAATTCAACCATCAACAACGGTCTCCTCTCTCTCTCTCTAAAAATAAATGAAAATACCACTTTCTCTCTGGAAATAGTCTTTCTCTTTTACTCTTCAAAACGCTCTCTCATTATTATAGGATTTACTATTGTTTGATTCAGTGATCGACTAAAATTAGAGAGAGAAGTGAAACTGCAAGGTGGAATGTTTGAAACCGCAATGCTGGAGTTTTTAGTGCCGGGAGATCTAGGTGACGGTGACGGCTTTGATATTTTTTATCGCGGCGTACTGGTCTTTCTTGTGGAGGTGGCAGAGATGGTGGTGGTGATTTAGGAGAATTCTTGACATGGCATTGATGATAAAGACAAGGATAGCTTACGGGTTATATTTATGTTAATCTTGATTATTATATTTTTTAAACTTTGATTTGTTCATTCGATGAGATTTTTTTTAATGTGCTGAGATAGATTTTTGTGGTTTTTAGTTTGTTTTCATGAATTTAATTTCGTGTGAATCTTGATATTTTGATATCTTAACGTTAATTTTTTTTCATATGTTTTTTGGGTTTTAAATGTATGATTTTATTCTTTCTTTATTTTTATTTGATTTTTTATTAATTTAGATAATTAGTGTTACCGGTGTAGATTGTCTGCATGCCTGAAGATTTTTTTCATGAATTTTGTGCGGGCAACGGAATCCTTTGAAAAAGTCCAATCTTTTTTCAAAAGAATAAAACAAAATAAAACTCTGATGTGCAATTGGTAGGAAAGAGGAGAAAAAAGAAGAAGAAAAAGAAGAGAAGGTTTGGAAGTGAATGAAAAGGAAGAAGAAAATGTCAGTACTGAACATGGTAATGGATAGGTGGAGGCCTCAATTAGATGCGATCCTCTCCACCTTCGTGTCCATCTACCCTCACGAAACCTCACCTCTCCTTAACTCCTCTTCCTGCTTTTTCTTCGTAATGATAATAATTAAATCTTGTTCTTCTTTTGTTTTGTTCTTTAAATCAATATCAAGAATTCATAAATTAATTTTAGTGTTTCTCGTTGCAGATTTTGAGTGCATCTTTTGTAGTGTTACCATTGCGGGATGAAGGTGCAATCTCTCTAGGTTTATCGAAGCTTCCAGCTCTCTTTATCGGATCCTTATTCCTCACCTTGATTGCTGCTCCTTTATCAACTCTCCTTTTCTCTTTCCCTAATTTCTCTAAATCCAAGGTTGGTTACCATTTCCCTTTTTTCTTTCATTATTATTGTGATTGTAATAATAAAATCACTGAAATGGGTTTTGATTTTCAATCATTAATTCTTGAGA
The DNA here is from genome assembly GCF_951802175.1 of Populus nigra. Lineage (NCBI taxonomy): Eukaryota > Viridiplantae > Streptophyta > Magnoliopsida > Malpighiales > Salicaceae > Populus > Populus nigra. The sequence goes on along the minus strand of NC_084862.1, from coordinate 7,822,749 downwards.
TTTCATGCCCCCCACCACCACCAGGCTTTGTTTTTGATACACAGGTTTTTTAGCGTTTCTCTTGTTCTCTTGTTCTTTCCATGGCATTTCTCTTCCTCTGCTTCTGCTGAGTTTTCGCTCTTCAAGTCAAAGGTATTTTTTATTATTATTTTTAATTACCAACAGTTTTTTTGTCTTAATTTCTGAGTAAATTGTCTCTTTTTTTTTAATGATTAGGGTACTGTTGCTATATCAACTGAATTGAAAGAGGGTTTGAAGGTTGATGTTGACAGAACCAGCAGTACATACTCTTGAAGTTGGGATGATCATGGATGGTTTTATATTTCTGTCAGAATTGGATTGTTTCTCTGGGTATGATGAGTTTGAAAGCTTCTATTGGTTTTAGTTATTTCCTAAATTAAATGTCGACTGATTGCCTTGTGATTTGACTTTTTGAGTTTCTTCTATGGTTGGAATTTTTTTCTTTTTTTTGAAGGTTGCGCTGCTTAATCTTATTACCATATCGTCGACTTGGGCTAGGGTTATTGATGTGATGGATAGTGAGGTTAGATGCTGCAACGTGGAGACCTTAAAATCATCATGGTTTTATATTCTGCATTTGACATTTCGGTTGTATTCAGTCAGGTTCAAGATTGTTTGGGTTCATTGGTGCTGGTGCTACACTTGGTCAGCTATTTGGATCGTTGTTTGCTACATCAATGGCTTGGTTGGGTCCTTGTACGTATGCTTCGGAAAATGAGATTGTTTAGTGTCTGAGTTTCTGTTTGTTTGAATTTGGTTTTAAATGATTGGTTGGTTCAATGCAATTGCAGTTTTACTTCTATTTGCTGCTTTGTTGATGGAACTAGCTGCACAGTCATCAAAAGGGATCGACAAGGATGCATCCCATCTTCCTCATGAATTATCTCCCATAAGATCAGCCATTAGTAGTGATGACTTGTTACTGTCTGTTTAGTAGTGATGACTTGTTACTGTCTCTTAGTTCATGGATAATCAATGTCCTAGTTTTGTACGAACTGTTCTTCCGGAGTGAATGCAAATTCTTGTTGTTTGTATCTGATACATTTCTTTTACCCTTTTCTTTTCTCTATGGAGCTTTCACTTCTAGTCAAAACATTTGAACAGTCTGGATGATCCACTAGTACTTTTTTAGCTTCTTAGACTACATGCTACTCACCTGTCAAGAAAAAAAAATGTATTCATGTAGGTCATATTATTTTGCATCTCTGGAAGAGTGAAAGAGCTTTTCAGGTGCTTTCATGTAGCTTATTGGGATGCTTTTGCTTTTTAGAAAAGTTGATGCTGATCAGCATAGTGAGGCTGATGGACGATCATCACCAGCTTTCAAAGTCTCTTCTCCAAAGTCTCCTTCATCCAGGATGAGGCCTCAGCTTTGGGTCATCTTAGATGGGTTTCGGCTTGTATTATCTTCAACTTATTTGTTGAATGTGTCTCTATTCCTGTGGCTGAGTGCAGTTATTTCGTCATTCTTCTATTTTCAGGTAAAATGGAACTCTGCTCCTGTTCATGTACTCTGAATTTCTAAATCACCCTTTCCAAACCAGATTTTATGATTTGACTGAACAGGAAGTAAACTAATTTAGAGAACTATCTATAATTTATCTTGCTTTTTGTTGATTTTGTTATTATTAACCATGAGAAAAGCAAGAGGGAAGAGGAAGAGTGGATTGAAAGTAAGAAAGGGATCAGACCGTGTTTTTTATACATGCACTCTGTTTCTCAGTTGGTCAGAGATAACGCTTATCCTTATCGTATAACTCAGTGGATCTCACATTATCAATTTTTTTCGGCTTTTTATTTATTTATTTATTTTGTAATCCTTATGGCTTAAAACTTAGCAACATAACTAAGTGTCGCTCCCTTCCACTCTTAACCCTTCCGATCTTGGGTATGACTGGGATTTTAATCTCAGGTTTACTGTATGACGGTTCATGCCAAGTGACTACCACTATGATAGCCAGAATATCTGCCAATTTTGCTGTCATATGCTGGCTAATTTTATTTTTTGATATCTGAAACTTGTTTCTTAAACATTTATATACCCGCATAGAATATGTACAAGTAACATGAACCAGAATAAGTAATTATTGGAGCTGGGATTCCACTACAAGTAAATTCAAATTTAGGGAGCTTAAACTTTGTAGGCTTGACTATTGATAAAAAATGATTTGATTTGTTGCCATTGCTCTAGATATGATTTATCCTCATCTATACATGAATTATGCGTATTTCCTCTCACTAATGAATCCTTGTTTTCTTTTGTAGAAAGTAACAGTAATTGCCATGACTGTTTCAAGCTCTCTTGGAAGAAGAAAATTGTTTGCCCAGATAAATAGCTTCATTGCTGTTTTTATCCTTGCTGGACAACTTACTTTAACAGTAAGCTAATAACCAAATATATTTCTTCAATGTTTTGATGTTCTGACTGGTTGTAAAACCAAGAAAATAGATAATACTTACTGGAGTTCCATTATTAAGGAAATCAGTTGCAGAATTATGATCAAATTTAACAGGCGTCTTGCTCTGATTAGTTGTTAGTGAGTTTCCCCTGAAGCAATTTTAATCTTTGTATTCCCAAGCCTCAGAGAGGGTAATTTCTGAAAATAAAATAATCTCATGGTTTGTTTGGATGTGGTGGATACAAAGAACATGCATGGTACCTTTATGCAATTGAATCTGAAATTTGTCCCTGTAAAACATGTAAAGAAGGAAGCTTCATAGAAGAATTCCGGTACCAAAATGTTTTTAGAAATGATATTCTTTTACACTAATTCAATCTTGAATCTTTAACAAATTGCATGATCTGTAGCAGAGAAATTCATTATGTCAGGTTCTGGTGGTTATTACTGTCTGTTCATTGGGATCTGCAATTACTTTCCTTAATTCTGCTTGATAAATTTCTGCAAGTAATATTTTCTGTGTTTGTGCATCTCTGGGGACAAAACTGCAGTGTTCATTGCATTTCACATTATTAGAGTTCCTGTTTATAATTTGTTGTGCTTTCGCTTATCAAATCAAACACAGGGACGCATCCTTACTTTAGCTGGGGTTACTGCAGCAATATGCTCTGCTCCGGTTGCTGCCTTCTCAAATTTGGTTGCTATTGCTGTTTGGCCAACTTGGGTAGCAGTTGCCATCTGTGAGACTGTACGGAAGGTTTGTCACCATTGGTCCCTTGCCTGCAGTGAAACAGCATTGTGGGTTGTATTTCTTTCTTTCTTCCTTTCCCAGTTATTCTATTTGAATATAATAATGCTTATGTATCCAATTATCTAGAGTATTATTTGGGTGAATGCACTTTCCTCTTAAATTGTTGAGAACACTTGGAAGTATGTCCCATTCATTTTGAGGCCTCACGGTTTGGTTTTACCCTTACTTGCGGGTGGTTACTTATGTAGTGACCAGGCCTGGAAGAGAACTTCTGTTTACTGTGGTCACTCAAGAAGAGAAATACAAAGCTAAGGTTAGTAGATGTTTCTGCACTAGTAAGTTTTATGTATCCCTGATTGAATTGGGCTATTAATACCAGATTTTGTTAACAAGCAGTAATGTCGTTGCTTACTTATCGATCTCCAATCTTTTCTCCCCTTTTGGCAGAAATTTCGTTTCATGTCTGATGTCATTTTTATGAAATCCCTTGAGACTCTTTTAGGCATGCATGAGTACACTTACCTTTGCAATTGATGCAAATAACATGGATTTCACGCATTTCTTGTTTGATATTACCATTAGATTTTGAATAATTGCTTGCATGTCTTCTACTGCATTATGTCAACCAGCACTATGTCTTACCACAGGTTTGCATAGATGTCATTGTTCAACGGCTCGGAGATGCTACAGCTGCAGGAATGTACAAACTACTATTCAGCACTCTTCATGGGAGGACATCAACTGTGTCTCTTTATGCTCTGCCTGTACGTATATAACCATCAAATTTTATAGATTAATTATTATGGTGGTTATTGATCCAACCTTTTTAATTCCAACGTAGTTCTGCACCACATCAAGTAATGCTCTGAAAATGCCATTTCATTTGTTATGATTATGTTTTTCAACCAAGAATAATGCAAGGTTTTGTTAATCGTCTTTGTGCTGCAGATCTGTTTACTTTGGATTTTTACAGCATTCCATTTAGGACAGCGGCAAGCTCAACTTGCAAAGCTCCAGGCCGTCTAAACTTTTTTAGGTTTTTGAAGAATGATTTTATGTACAGTTATTGAACAAAGGAAACAAAGATAAATAATTCCTTTGTATCATTTCCTCTTTGGGATTATAATTTTATAGGCTGATAGTTAATGGCTGGTAGAGCATGTCTCACTATGTCAAATGCATGTACGATGATGTTTCCTTGTGCTAATACTGCTCCAACTTTACTCGGTTCAAGGCATGGTAACTCGACTTCTTTAGAACACAATTCACCAGCAAAACATTGCAATTTTACTAAATGCTAAGTTGAGTTGCAGTTGGTTGATCTGTGCAGATCACAGGCAATTGTATCAGTGGAAAAAAAGTGCTGCTGTGTGGTGGTTACACAGTCGTGAATAAATTTGATTCTATCAACTTAGCTCAAGACACAAGATTGCACCTCTGAAATAGGATTTCAATCTTTGTAAGAGCTGTTCACCTGTCATCTTTTCCTCCCATCTAGCGCCAATTGGGGTGACCAAGAACCACATTATCTGTCATCATAGCGCAAAAAAACATAAAATAAAAAAGATTTGTACCTAACACCCAAGATCCCAGGCCATAAACAGGGATAGCCGTAGACATTGTCCAGGGCGGTTTTCTCGTTCGCTAGCTATCCACTGTAAAGCTCGAACATCGATTCTTTTTATGAACAGTGAACAATACCTCAACAAGAGCGTGTCCCTACTCCCAGTTAACAATGAAGTAACATTGTCGGGGAGGGATACTGAAGATTGATATTTGATAAATCCTCCAAGATTATTATTACACCTGCACTAATTCACGGAGTTTCCCAATATTAGGTACATAAGTACCATTATTGTACATTTGGATACAGGTAAAGCTTCCATTACTGCTATTAAACTGTGCTAATCGGAGTTCCTCTGCTTCACTTTTTTTCATTTATTTTAACAAAGTGCACAGGTTCCAAGCTCATCTCTAGCCATGAGCTACCATTTGCCTCCCCTGCAAGTTCCCTCGTCCCATGAAACCAGCCCTTTGCAGTTGATTGATTTGAGTTTCTCCTCGTAGCGGCTTTATCAAATGAAATTATCCTGGGTCAACATGATTCAACCAGTCAGAATGTACATCAGCAAGGTTTCAACTTTCATATGATAAAATAAGGGGGAGTATAATTATATAAATTATGCATGCTTTGTTTTGGCAATGGCTAGAAGGATAACTGAAATTAGTCCCTACCATGCATGCAAATAACTGACTTTTGTGCAGGATGATAGTCGCCCTTCAGACTTTGAGGGCACTAGAGGGTGTCAGGGCTAGATGAATCTGTGTCTCCTATTTATTTCATCAGGTTTGCTTGCGTTTCACACGTGGTCAAGGCAGGTATTAGTAATTTCACCAGATTAAAATATAATTATTTTGTTTTCACATTTTTATGGATATGCTGAATAGCGAGATGCGCTGCTAATCCATCTAGTAATGATCAGACAAAATAACCTCCAGGAGAGATCCCTTACTTTATCAGATCACAGCCTCAGAATCTTGAACTAGAAATGTTTACCTTAAATGCTTTGCAAGACAACAAAATGTTTACCTTAAATGCTTATGTTCCACGGAGGGAACAGACACGATCTTGAATCAAGTGCCTCTCCCAATCTGCCATATCTTCAAAAGCATATTCTGGTAGACTCTCAAAGGGTTCCTTCCATGGATCATTCTTGGCTAGATCATAAGTAGCTGCTCGTATCGATCTCTTACTGGGTCCACAAGGTCTCTTCGAAGTTAGTGTATCATAAGCTGTATTAAGCTGTCCCATACCAGTAGCAAAAATGACAATCAGAAAAATGTGTTCCAGTTAGCGAATCAATCAATCAAGAAATTGTATCAAAACAATCACTCTAGAAGTCCGATAATATCATGATATCCATACCAAATATAGCCCACAGTTTTGTAAGAAATCATATCAATACAAGTCCGAAATTTAAAATAATAATTTTTGACAAAAATAAATAGTAGAAGAGTTGAGAACTAACATTCATGCAACAAAACCAGAACATGTAAGCTATAGCAACAGCAGGGGCTCTTCCCAGTCCAGCTGTGCAATGTACGTACACTCTGCCTTTTCCCTCAGAAATAGCCCATTCCAACGATGAAACAGCTTTGGGTAATGCACTTCTCAAGGAATCTGGATCGAAATCTGTAGCCTGAAGAAAGAATTATATTTGCAAATTCATCCAGTTAGCACCAAGAAAACACTGGTAAAAAAATAAAACGCAGGCATGAACACATGAAAAATGGTTGAAACATATAATAACTAATTTTGGAAATTCGAGTCTTCTACATGTTTCAATTTTCAATGAGTAGCACTTTCTTACAGGCCTTCTCATATGACGGATTCCAAGTTGTTGACATCTCTGTATAATAGACAGCAAGTCAATGCCCCAATACTCGATGTCCTTGTTCTGCTGCAAGTTTAGAATGTAGGCCACATTCTCCTCATGTCTTAGATGTTCTATATCTTCAGGTTTCTGAGGTTGGGATCCCACAATCACATTATCAGTTATCAATGTGTAGTTCATACCTGAATATAGCATGTCAGTTATCGACTGAATTAAGGAACACAACACACACGGTAAGAAAACTGGAATGCATTTACCATAAAAAGTTCGGGTGCAGGGGAGCCAAAAGTGGAATGCTAATGGTGGAGCCTATACTGCAAGATACATAACTTCTTTGCAATCGTTTAGATTTTAGACTTGTGTTGATGATGGTAGTAGCTCTATCAACAAAACCAAACCTCATTTACAAACTAGTTGATATGGGTGTCTACAGTTCACACTCACACACATCTTTATCAATGATTTCTGTAGCCATTCAAAAGAATACTTGTACAGTGCGGCTTCAGACTTTTCTATTTCCAAGTTAGTCAAAAGGTTAAGCAATTTCAAAACTTGAACCTTTTATTTTAATCCCTACACCTTTAGACCCATGCATGTCGGGCTGTAATAAATAAAACTGATACAAATTTTGTATCAAAAGTCTTTCTTTTAAAAAAATGGCTGGGTCGATCCCAACCCTTTTCCATAAGATCTAGACATATATAAAATGCTTTCATTCAGCTGAAAGGTAATATAATAGCAATGATAAGTCATCTTTCTCAGAAGTGACACAGATCAGGATTATTTTTTCAAGCTTTTCCCTAAAGTGTGTCTATACAACTATTGATTTGTGATTCTCAATAACTTGCATCCGAAATTAGAGGGTGACAGTGGAAGCATTACCGTGAGCATGGTCAACTCCATTAAAAGATAGAGAGCAAAGAATTCATGGAAAAAGTAACAACCTTTTCTGTGTTAAGCTTCATACTTACGAATGAACTGACAACATAAAATTAAATAAATTAAGGATAAAAGGATGCCATCCAGATTCAGATGCTGCCTAAATTATATAGTCATTGACCATTTCAAAAAATTAAAAACCACAGAATGGGTTGTTATTGGATTACTTCAGAATTGAATTCAACAACACAACTTAAAGTATTTAGTATTATGGAAATTTCATTGTATGGCAAAAGCAAGAAGAACCCAGAAAAACATATCCGCCAACCTGCACATTCTCCTTACTTGCAATCCACCAGAGAAAAACAAACTGAAAGTATAAAAGGAACACAAAACACTGACACACAGAAACGGATGAACAAACACAGTACCAAAATCTTAGATGGAAATGAAAGATGAAGATCAAGAGCAAGAAATAATTAGGAACATGGAGGTAAAAGGGAAACTAACTAACCAAGATCATGATGATACTCGTATGGGTTCCTCATCATCCTTTTCATGGCAATATTATACTCTTACATCCTGTTTGTTGAGGTCAATGATAAGTTCTTTCCTGTGGGGTTGTCCTCAACTCCACTCCCATGACTATGAGCTGGTAACTTACAATGGATTCCAGTTCTGCCCATTTTAAAGCAACTCTTAAAGACCATAAAATTCCAGTTCTGACTATTGAGTGATTGTTTGAAAGCATGACAATTGTCGTTTTTCTTCTCGGTTACAAATATTACTGTTTGGTTGTTGATGCAGACTCTTTTTAAAATACGTTGGTAACTTTAATTGATGCAGACACCTTCTAGAATTTGATTTAAATGGATTGTGACTTAACCCATCAAGAATTTTTCTTGAAAAATCAAAATTATACATAATGATCATCATCACTTTACGTTTATAAGAAATGCAAATAAATAAAATTAAATCACAATGAAGTTGACGAAATTGATTAATTATTTGAAGAATTTGCAAATTCAATAAAAAATTTAGTATGAGAATCACTCAACCATACAAAAAATAACAAGAATGCTAATTTTTTTTCTTAAAAATAATCTTTTTAAAAAAACAAGTTTCTACAAAATAGTATTTATACTAAAAATAACTCTAAGTCCAATAGGATATCCCTAATAAAAATGGATAAACCTAATAAATAATAATAATTCTATGAACATAAATTTAATTAAAGGCTCTAATATCTCTAAAGGCCTAATAACAACTAAAAGATAAATAAAATAATAGCCTAATTAATTTAAATAAGACTAAAATCTTTTTTATGATCTATTAGAAAAATCAAAGTTTAACTTCAAATTCATGGTTTTCCCTCGTATTAATGAATTAAAAGGTTTTTCATGCATCAATGGAAATTTATGGGTGTCTATTTTCCAATGCAACTGGAATCGTATTAAAATTCTTTTTGTAGCTCAAGTTATGACCAAAACAATATCAAAAAGTCAAACTGACAAATTTGAATGTTTTTATAATGTCTAAATGACCACCTACAAGTCTTTATTGAACATGAAATAAATTAATCAAGGCTTGTACTTTATTATTTATTATCTTCTTGAAATCCACCTTAGCCTATGTGTTTCGAAGCCATTGAAAGCCTTTTTGTAGCTCTAAGTCTTGTCATTGAACCAACTGGAACCTCTAACGTATTTCTTGGTATTGTTTGGATCGCATCATTAAAAGCCTTGATTAATCCAACTAGAATTGAATTAAAATCCCTTTTATAGCTCCAATTTTTACCAAAATAGTAGAGAAAGGTCAAAAGATAGATTTGAATCTTTTTGTAATTTATGAATGTCCATCTACAAGCCTTTCTTGAATATGAATTAAATTAATCAAGACTTCATTATTTAAACATCTTATTGAAGTCCATCTTAGCACATGTTTCTTGAAAAAGTCAGATACAACCCTTTTTGAACCTTTTGGTTCTAAATTTTATCTCTAGACCAACTAGAACTTCTAACATATTTTTTAGTATTGCTTGGATTTTATCAATTGTCTTTCTTAAATTGTGGTTTAGAGGGTAAATCTTACCTAAAATGAAGGTGTAATCTCAATTTCATGCAAAGCATAAATCAGAAAACACCAGAGAATTAGAGACATGATTTTTTAATATATTATACAACCAAAAATTTATTAGCACTTTTAATATTTAAAAAAATTAGTTGAACCCGAAACGACAAATAAAATAGTGCATACACAAGGTTAATTTAGTCGTGTAATTTTTCGAGCTAAAAAATATAATTCCAACCAAATTACAGAATGCTTAATTTTTCAAATGAGATTTTAAACAACACTTCGTTTTTTTTAAAGCATCGGGGCATATGAGATGTCATCTGTATCTTTAACTTAAAAAAAAAACATTACAGTCTCATGTGCGCAGGCCTGAACTAGTAGGCCTGCACGCGATCGTATTGGGTTGATGTTTTGATTTTGCGATTGTCTATTTTTGTTATTGTATAATTAAATAAAAAATTTATTAGCACTTTTAATATTTAAAAAAATTAGTTGAACCTGAAACGGCAAATAAAATAGAACATACACAATGTTAATTTAGTCGTGTAATTTTTGGAGCTAATAATTATAATTCCAACCAAATTACAGAATACTTAATTTTCCAAATTAATAATAATAACAATAAAAACCACCTTTATATCCATAAAATAATGAGCATTGACATTTAGCCCGTTGAGCTCTCTCTCCCAAAACTACCCTCCAAAACAACCACACCATACTCTTCAAAGCTTCGACAATCCCGTAATGACAAAACAATATCAAGGGCTGTCATAATAGAAAACAAACCTTAATTTTTTTGAAAAAATTTCCCGAGCTCTACCTTCTCCGTTGAATTCAACCATCAACAACGGTTTCCTCTCTCTCTCTTTCTCTCTCTAAAAAAATAAATGAAAATACCACTTTCTCTCTGGAAATAGTCTTTCTCTTTTACTCTTCAAAACGCTCTCTCCTGCTCTCTCATTATTATAGGATTTACCATTGTTTGATTCAGTGATCGACTAAAATTAGAGAGAGAAGTGAAACTGCAAGGTGGAATGTTTGAAACCGCAATGCTGGAGTTTTTAGTGCCGGGAGATCTAGGTGACGGTGACGGCTTTGATATTTTTTATCGCGGCGTACTGGTCTTTCTTGTGGAGGTGGCAGAGATGGTGGTGGTGATTTAGGAGAATTCTTGACATGGCATTGATGATAAAGACAAGGATAGCTTACGGGTTATATTTATGTTAATCTTGATTATTATATTTTTTAAACTTTGATTTGTTCATTCGATGAGATTTTTTTTAATGTGCTGAGATAGATTTTTGTGGTTTTTAGTTTGTTTTCATGAATTCAATTTCGTGTGAATCTTGATTTTTTTTCATATGTTTTTTGGGTTTTAAATGTATAATTTTATTCTTTCTTTATTTTTATTTGATTTTTTATTGTTTTAGATAATTAGTGTTACCGTTGTAGATTGTCTGGATGCCTGAAGATTTTTTTCATGAATTTTGTGCGGGCAACGGAATCCTTTGAAAAAGTCCAATCTTTTTTCAAAAGAATAAAACAAAATAAAACTCTGATGTGCAATTGGTAGGAAAGAGGAGAAAAAAGAAAAAGAAAAAGAAGAGAAGGTTTGGAAGTGAATGAAAAGGAAGAAGAAAATGTCAGTACTGAACATGGTAATGGATAGGTGGAGGCCTCAATTAGATGCGATCCTCTCCACCTTCGTGTCCATCTACCCTCACGAAACCTCACCTCTCCTTAACTCCTCTTCCTGCTTTTTCTTCGTAATGATAATAATTAAATCTTGTTCTTCTTTTGTTTTGTTCTTTAAATCAATATCAAGAATTCATAAATTAATTTTAGTGTTTCTCGTTGCAGATTTTGAGTGCATCTTTTGTAGTGTTACCATTGCGGGATGAAGGTGCAATCTCTCTAGGTTTATCGAAGCTTCCAGCTCTCTTTATCGGATCCTTATTCCTCACCTTGATTGCTGCTCCTTTATCAACTCTCCTTTTCTCTTTCCCTAATTTCTCTAAATCCAAGGTTGGTTACCATTTCCCTTTTTTCTTTCATTATTATTGTGATTGTAATAATAAAATCACTGAAATGGGTTTTGATTTTCAATCATTAATTCTTGAGATTTCATGCCCCCCACCACCACCAGGCTTTGTTTTTGATACACAGGTTTTTTAGCGTTTCTCTTGTTCTCTTGTTCTTTCCATGGCATTTCTCTTCCTCTGCTTCTGCTGAGTTTTCGCTCTTCAAGTCAAAGGTATTTTTTATTATTATTTTTAATTACCAACAGTTTTTTTGTCTTAATTTCTGAGTAAATTGTCTCTTTTTTTTTAATGATTAGGGTACTGTTGCTATATCAACTGAATTGAAAGAGGGTTTGAAGGTTGATGTTGACAGAACCAGCAGTACATATTCTTGAAGTTGGGATGATCATGGATGGTTTTATATTTCTGTCAGAATTGGATTGTTTCTCTGGGTATGATGAGTTTGAAAGCTTCTATTGGTTTTAGTTATTTCCTAAATTAAATGTCGACTGATTGCCTTGTGATTTGACTTTTTGAGTTTCTTCTATGGTTGGAATTTTTTTCTTTTTTTTGAAGGTTGCGCTGCTTAATCTTATTACCATATCGTCGACTTGGGCTAGGGTTATTGATGTGATGGATAGTGAGGTTAGATGCTGCAACGTGGAGACCTTAAAATCATCATGGTTTTATATTATGCATTTGACATTTCGGTTGTATTCAGTCAGGTTCAAGATTGTTTGGGTTCATTGGTGCTGGTGCTACACTTGGTCAGCTATTTGGATCGTTGTTTGCTACATCAATGGCTTGGTTGGGTCCTTGTACGTATGCTTCGGAAAATGAGATTGTTTAGTGTCTGAGTTTCTGTTTGTTTGAATTTGGTTTTAAATGATTGGTTGGTTCAATGCAATTGCAGTTTTACTTCTATTTGCTGCTTTGTTGATGGAACTAGCTGCACAGTCATCAAAAGGGATCGACAAGGATGTATCCCATCTTCCTCATGAATTATCTCCCATAAGGTCAGCCATTAGTAGTGATGACTTGTTACTGTCTGTTTAGTAGTGATGACTTGTTACTGTCTCTTAGTTCATGGATAATCAATGTCCTAGTTTTGTACGAACTGTTCTTCCGGAGTGAATGCAAATTCTTGTTGTTTGTATCTGATACATTTCTTTTACCCTTTTCTTTTCTCTATGGAGCTTTCACTTCTAGTCAAAACATTTGAACAGTCTGGATGATCCACTAGTACTTTTTTAGCTTCTTAGACTACATGCTACTCACCTGTCAAGAAAAAAAAATGTATTCATGTAGGTCATATTATTTTGCATCTCTGGAAGAGTGAAAGAGCTTTTCAGGTGCTTTCATGTAGCTTATTGGGATGCTTTTGCTTTTTAGAAAAGTTGATGCTGATCAGCATAGTGAGGCTGATGGACGATCATCACCAGCTTTCAAAGTCTCTTCTCCAAAGTCTCCTTCATCCAGGATGAGGCCTCAGCTTTGGGTCATCTTAGATGGGTTTCGGCTTGTATTATCTTCAACTTATTTGTTGAATGTGTCTCTATTCCTGTGGCTGAGTGCAGTTATTTCGTTATTCTTCTATTTTCAGGTAAAATGGAACTCTGCTCCTGTTCATGTACTCTGAATTTCTAAATCACCCTTTCCAAACCAAATTTTATGATTTGACTGAACAGGAAGTAAACTAATTTAGAGAACTATCTATAATTTATCTTGCTTTTTGTTGATTTTGTTATTATTAACCATGAGAAAAGCAAGAGGGAAGAGGAAGAGTGGATTGAAAGTAAGAAAGGGATCAGACCGTGTTTTTTATACATGCATTCTGTTTCTCAGTTGGTCAGAGATAACGCTTATCCTTATCGTATAACTCAGTGGATCTCACATTATCAATTTTTTTCGGCTTTTTATTTATTTATTTATTTTGTAATCCTTATGGCTTAAAACTTAGCAACATAACTAAGTGTCGCTCCCTTCCACTCTTAACCCTTCCGATCTTGGGTATGACGGTTCATGCCAAGTGACTACCACTATGATAGCCAGAATATCTGCCAATTTTGCTGTCATATGCTGGCTAATTTTATTTTTTGATATCTGAAACTTGTTTCTTAAACATTTATATACCCGCATAGAATATGTACAAGTAACATGAACCAGAATAAGTAATTATTGGAGCTGGGATTCCACTACAAGTAAATTCAAATTTAGGGAGCTTAAACTTTGTAGGCTTGACTATTGATAAAAAATGATTTGATTTGTTGCCATTGCTCTAGATATGATTTATCCTCATCTATACATGAATTATGCGTATTTCCTCTCACTAATGAATCCTTGTTTTCTTTTGTAGAAAGTAACAGTAATTGCCATGACTGTTTCAAGCTCTCTTGGAAGAAGAAAATTGTTTGCCCAGATAAATAGCTTCATTGCTGTTTTTATCCTTGCTGGACAACTTACTTTAACAGTAAGCTAATAACCAAATATATTTCTTCAATGTTTTGATGTTCTGACTGGTTGTAAAACCAAGAAAATAGATAATACTTACTGGAGTTCCATTATTAAGGAAATCAGTTGCAGAATTATGATCAAATTTAACAGGCGTCTTGCTCTGATTAGTTGTTAGTGAGTTTCCCCTGAAGCAATTTTAATCTTTGTATTCCCAAGCCTCAGAGAGGGTAATTTCTGAAAATAAAATAATCTCATGGTTTGTTTGGATGTGGTGGATACAAAGAACATGCATGGTACCTTTATGCAATTGAATCTGAAATTTGTCCCCGTAAAAAATGTAAAGAAGGAAGCTTCATAGAAGAATTCCGGTACCAAAATGTTTTTAGAAATGATATTCTTTTACACTAATTCAATCTTGAATCTTTAACAAATTGCATGATCTGTAGCAGAGAAATTCATTATGTCAGGTTCTGGTGGTTATTACTGTCTGTTCATTGGTATCTGCAATTACTTTCCTTAAATCTGCTTGATAAATTTCTTCAAATAATATTTTCTGTGTTTGTGCATCTCTGGGGACAAAACTGCAGTGTTCATTGCATTTCACATTATTAGAGTTCCTGTTTATAATTTGTTGTGCTTTCGCTTATCAAATCAAACACAGGGACGCATCCTTACTTTAGCTGGGGTTACTGCAGCAATATGCTCTGCTCCGGTTGCTGCCTTCTCAAATTTGGTTGCTATTGCTGTTTGGCCAACTTGGGTAGCAGTTGCCATCTGTGAGACTGCACGGAAGGTTTGTCACCATTGGTCCCTTGCCTGCAGTGAAACAGCATTGTGGGTTGTATTTCTTTCTTTCTTCCTTTCCCAGTTATTCTATTTGAATATAATAATGCTTATGTATCCAATTATCTAGAGTATTATTTGGGTGAATGCACTTTCCTCTTAAATTGTTGAGAACACTTGGAAGTATGTCCCATTCATTTTGAGGCCTCACGGTTTGGTTTTAGCCTTACTTGCAGGTGGTTACTTATGTAGTGACCAGGCCTGGAAGAGAACTTCTGTTTACTGTGGTCACTCAAGAAGAGAAATACAAAGCTGAGGTTAGTAGATGTTTCTGCTCAAGTTTATTTGATTGATTATGGATCTGTGATGCAGGAAAAGAGTCCTGTTCTCTCTAAAACTAAAGTATTACTTGTACCTTTGACAACTCCTGATTTTAGCATGCCGTAAAATGTCATCACAATCACGTGCACTGTATTTGCTCTGTATTTTGGGTCACTTATCAATGTACTTGGACGAAGGGTTGGATAGGAGGAAACATTCCTTGAAAGCAAAGGTAACTTTTGTCTCTTGGATTGTGTTTGTTGTGACTAGAATATGGTCTATGAATGGCCCTCTCTCATGGACTAATTCAATATTTACAATCTAAATATGGTTGATGGTGAATCAACAAAACTCTTAAGTTGTTGGATTGGATGCTAGTTATATGATGATATCCTCAAATTAAAATATGTGCGTGGTATCCAAGACATTTGTTCTGGGCTGATCATTTTCAACTTATGAAAAAGAAATAAATTAAATAAAATTATTTAAAGCATGTTTAATTTTTTTTTCTTGTGTTAACTGCTGGTTCCTCCTTCTTTACTCAAGACTGCTCAAGGCCATCCAATGGTAAGAAAGAGATGTCTTTTTTTTTCTTGTCGTGTCATTTGACCATATGAATCAAGAATTTTCTGCAAATTTGTAGACTTTGTTTTACGACCTTTTTCATTTTTTTCATGCAGCTTGTAATTCATGGCGGTTGTATGCTGTAACAGTTGGTGAAATTGAAAGAAGGAGAGACTTACAATGGGCATTTGGTCAATTGTGATGCTTGGATGAACATCCATCTCCGTTTAGCTTTAATTTTCTTTAACCCTAATATCCTTGATCTGTTTTAGATTCCAAAATTTCCCATCTCTTTCCATTCTTTCATTTTATGTTCTTGACCCTGGCTTTTCTTGCAGGTTGCTTGATTTTTCTTTTTGGCTCTAAAAAACATTGTAACCATCTCAACTGTCTTTGATTTGAAAACTTTCTATCTTTCTCCTGTTTTTTTGACAATCTTATTTTTTTTTCTTGTGTTAACTGCTGGTTCCTCTTTCTTTACTCAAGACTGCTCAAGGCCACCCAATGGTAAGAAAGAGATGTCTGTTTTTCTTGTCGTGTCATTTGACCATATGAATCAAGAATTTTCTGCAAATTTGTAGACTTTGTTTTACGACCTTTTTCATTTTTTTCATGCAGCTTGTAATTCATGGCCCTTCTTCCAGGTGTTTTTGATACGATGGATAGACTTATTGGCTGAAGTCACAATACAAGAACTCTGAACTGTGAATTTGCTTTATTGTTTCTTCACGTGATAAATGACTAGTCTGAGCTTCAGTTTTTTTTTCTTGGCTTTTAATGTATTGTTAAACTATTGTGTCTTGTAATTAATGTTTGAAATTTATTTATCTGATTTGCGAGCCGATATCTTTACTGAAATCCTAGACGATGATGTTTTGGTCTTGCCCCCACATGTACTCGGTACTAACTGAGATAGGTGATGTTTCTATGCTTCCACTTAAGCATTTATCTTTTGAGAAGTGACATGCTCTCTTTTATTGGAACATATAGGTATAAGTGGAGTGTGAAAGAGTTGCATAAAATGCCTCATTGGTGCAATGAGCAACTTCAGCAGTTCAGCCATATGAACAAGAAGGCACTAGATCAACATGAGGTAAGTGACGAGGCCCTCCAGAAAAGGCAAGCTGAACTTGAGGCAAGTGACGAGGTACTATGGTATTGGATTTTAATGCTTAAATATCTTCTGTTTTACTTATTGTTTTTAATGTGGGATTATAATTTACTTATCTTTACTTCAACGACAAACATAAGCAGTAAAAAAGCAGACTGAGCTTGAGCTTGATGTGAAAGACCTGCTAGAGAGAATTTCAGGATATATCCAAGCCAAGGTATCAAACTCTAGCAAAGAGAAAAATGCTAATTATTTTTTGGGGATAAAGAATGTTGAATGCTTTTATTTAACATGTGCCTTGCTTTCAGGATGATGCTATGATTTAACGTGTGCTATGCTAAAATGTAAGGTATCTCCTCAACTAAAATTTTCCACATTGTTATCTAAGCTATAATTTCAGCTGATAGGGCCTCACATTAGGTTTTTATCCTCTACTTTCAATAAACTAATGCATACAAATAACATGGTAGATAATAATAAAACACAGTCTAGTAGATGAAGAATTTGCAAATAAGTAATTATAAAATTATTATTTAAGAATTATTTGGATATTTTGTTACTTAAATTAATTTGTAAGGGATTTTATACCTGCTTTTATTTGACCTAGTGTAGGGTTTGGGGGACCTATATAGGCACACATATTTTTGAGTCTTAATACTATATGCTTGTCGAGTGAAATTTGATTTTTTGTAATTTTACTTGTTTCCTTACTCTTGTGGATATCAACTCTTCTACTTTCGTTGTAGATTCCTCATAATTCATTTTATTACATCACTTTTTATCACTACTATAATCAGATAGCAACCATGATTATCGATCTGAATGTTTTGTGCTCTAGCCTTTTCAATTGTTAAGACATCTTAATAGAAAGCTTCTCCATATGGTTTCACATTTGACTTAAACACTATTGATTTTTCTTTTCCTATTTTTACTAGGTTCTTTGTCTGCTTGGCTTCTTGGATTAGTTCAGGTATTCCTCACTTGGCTTCTTGCATCATTCTTAAGTATTTACCTAAACTGTTATATGTGGAGATTTGGATGTGTCCATAAATTGATGGTGTGGTCTGCAAAACTATGAATAGTTACGATAAAAATCTCATATGTTATTTTACATGATTATCCTTATACATGTTTATGAAGCCTTAACTATATACATGTTTATAATTAGCTTACCATGCTGGCTATATATATCTCGTAAATAGAAAAGGAGATTTAGCTTACCATTTATAGCTTCCTAAGATCACTCCAGTACATGATTGAAAACTCAGTAATTAGCTGTGCTATATGTCTCTACGTGTTTTGTTAATTGATTGTTGATGTTTTCATTAGCTTGTTCTGCAAATTTGGGTTGAAAATTTTTGGTGCGACTCTTTATTGATTGCTTTTGGAATCCATGGATGGATAGTTGTGAGAAAAAGTTTCAATTTGATAATTGTGGTCGATTAGTCCCACGTGTAAAATTAAGCAAGGCTATAAAGTACCTACTTATAGTCTTTTTCCTTGATGTGATAGTTGTAAGTAACTTAAATTATTTGATCGACATGTTCTTGGATACTCGTGGAGCATTGTTTATGCCTGAGGGCTTGTCTATAAATGTAGATGCTTTTTAAAAATTTACATGAGCTAAATTGTTAGCGATGTTGATATGACTCCTGCAATGGGCTGCATGCTTATATCGTTGATTATTCTTTGTATTCTTCTACGTATTTACCTAAACCGTGATATGTGGAGATTTGAATGTGTCCATAAATTGATGGTGTGGTCTGCAAAACTATGGATAGTTACGAGATCTCATATGTTATTTTACATGATTATCCTTATACATGTTTATGAAGCCTTAACTATATACATGTTTATAATTAGCTTATCATGCTGGCTATATATATCTCGTAAATAGAAAAGGAGATTTAGCTTACCATTTATAGCTTCATAAGATCACTCCAGTACACGACTGAAAACTCAGTAATTAGCTGTGCTATATGTCTCTACGTGTTTTGTTAATTGATTGTTGATGTTTTCATTAGCTAGTTCTGCAAATTTGGGTTGAAAGTTTTTGGTGCGACTCTTTATTGATTGCTTTTGGATTCCATGGATGGATAGTTGTGAGAAAAAGTTTCAATTTGATAATTGTGGTCGATTAGTCCCACGTGTAAAATCAAGCAAGGCTATAAAGTACCTACATATAGCCTTTTTCCTTGATATGATAGTTGTAAGTAACTTAAATTATTTGATCGACATGTTCTTGGATACTTGTGGAGCATTGTTTATGCCTGAGGGCTTGTCTATAAATGTAGATGCTTTTTTAAAATTTACATGAGCTAAATTGTTAGTGATGTTGATATGACTCCTGCAATGGGCTGCATGCATATTATATCGTTGATTATTCTTCTTATTCTTCTAAGTATTTGCCTAAACCGTGATATGTGCAGATTTGGATGTGTCCATAAATTGATGGTGTGGTCTGCAAAATTATGGATAGTTACGATAAAAATCTTATATGTTATTTTACATGATGATCCTTATACATGTTTATGATGTCTTAACTATATACATGTTTATAATTAGCTTACCATACTGGCTATATATACTCTCTTAAATAGAAAAGGAGATTTAGCTTACCATGTATAGCTTCCTAAGATCACTCTAGTTCACGATTGAAAACTCAGTAATTACCTGTGCTATGTATCTCTACGTGTTTTGTTAATTGATTGTTGATGTTTTCATTAGCTTGTTCTACAAATTTGGGTTGAAAGTTTTTGGTGCGACTCTTTGTTGATTGCTTTTGGAATCCATTGATGGATAGTTGTGAGAAAAAGTTTCAATTTGATAATTGTGGTCGATTAGTCCCACGTGTAAAAGCAAGCAAGGCTATAAAGTACCTACATATAGCCTTTTTCCTTGAAGTGATGGTTGTAAGTAACTTAAATTATTTGATCGACATGTTATTGGATACTCGTGGAGCATTGTTAATGCCTGAGGGGTTGTCTATAAATGTAGATGCTTTTTAAAAATTTACATGAGCTAAATTGTTAGTGATGTTGATATGACTCCTACAATGGGCTGCATGCTTATATCGTTGATTATTCTTCTTATTCTTCTAGGTGTTTACCTAAACCGTTATATGTGGAGATTTGGATGTGTCCATAAATTGATGGTGTGGTCCGCAAAATTATTGATAGTTACGATAAAAATCTTATATGTTATTTTACATGATGATCCTTATACATGTTTATGATGCCTTAACTATATACATGTTTATAATTAACTTACCATGCTGGCTATATATATCTCGTAAATAGAAAAGGAGATTTAGCTTACCATTTATAGCTTCCTAAGATCACTCTAGTACACGATTGAAAACTCAGTAATTAGTTGTGCTATATGTCTCTACGTGTTTTGTTAATTGATTGTTGATGTTTTCATTAGCTTGTTCTGCAAATTTGGGTTGGAAGTTTTTGGTGCGACTCTTTATTGATTGCTTTTGGAATCCATGGATGGATAGTTAGAAAAAGTTTTAATTTGATAATTGTGGTCGATTAGTCCCACGTGTAAAATCAAGCAAGGCTATAAAGTAACTACATATAGCCTTTTTTCTTGATGTGATAGTTGTAAGTAACTTAAATTATTTGATCGACATGTTCTTGGATACTCGTGGAGCATTGTTTATGCCTGAGGGCTTGTCTATAAATATAGATGCTTTTTAAAAATTTACATGAGCTAAATTGTTAGTGATGTTGATATGACTCCTGCAATGGGCTGCATGCTTATATCGTTGATTATTCTTATTCTTCTAGGTATTTGCCTAAACCGTGATATGTGGAGATTTGGATGGGTCCATAAATTGATGGTGTGGTCTGCAAAATTATTGATAGTTACGATAAAAATCTTATATGTTATTTTACATGATGATTCTTATACATGTTTATGATGCCTTAACTATATACATGTTTATAATTAGCTTACCATACTCTCTTAAACAGAAAAGGAGATTTAGCTTACCATGTATAGCTTCCTAAGATCACTCTAGTTCACGATTGAAAACTCAGTAATTACCTGTGCTATATATCTCTACGTGTTTTGTTAATTGATTGTTGATGTTTTCATTAGCTTGTTCTGCAAATTTGGGTTGAAAGTTTTTGGTGCGACCCTTTATTGATTGCTTTTGGAATCCATGGATGGATAGTTGTGAGAAAAAGTTTCAATTTGATAATTGTGGTCAATTAGTCCCACGTGTAAAATCAAGCAAGGCTATAAAGTACCTACATATAGCCTTTTTCCTTGATGTGATAGTTGTAACTTAAATTATTTGATCGACATGTTCTTGGATACTCGTGGAGCATTGTTTATGCCTGAAGGCTTGTCTATAAATGTAGATGCTTTTTAAAAATTTACATGAGCTAAATTGTTAGTGATGTTGATATGACTCCTGCAATGGCTGCATGCTTATATCGCTGATTATTCTTCTTTCATAGCTGTATATCCCTTGATTATCTCTCTCGGATTTTCATTATTGTTTAGGCCTAGGATTAAGGGATCTGATTATGTTTATTAGACCCTAAAATTAAGGGATTTGATCATCCTTGTTGTGTGTGTGTGTGTGGGTGGGTGTAACTCTCTTAGTGAAAGAAACAGAAAGCATTTTAGAAATTCTCTTGTATTATCTTGTCATCAACACACTTCTTGAATACTATAAGGGTGTAGCTTAGAATAGGCTAAAATGTAAGGTATCTCCTCAACTAAGTTTCTACATATTATTACATAAGCTATGATTTCAGCTGAAAATTTCCCTCACATTAAACTAATTCATATAGGTGAGATGGCAGATAATAATAAAACATGGTCTAGAGAACACAATTATTTAAGAATTATTTGGGTATTTTATTTCCTACTTTGGTATGACCTAGTGTAGGATTTGGGGACCTGAATAGGCACCCATTTTTTCGAGTCGTAATGCTAGATGCTTGTCGAGTGAAATTTGATTTTTTGCATGTTTCCTTACTCTTGTGGATATGTCGACTTCTACTTTCCTTGTAGATTCAAGAAAGCTTCTTGTGGATTTCTAGGTTTCTTTTCTTCACTAATTGTTGGGTGATTTTTTGTTTTTGTTTTCCTTAAATCCTTTGGTAAGCTTGCGTTGCAGTCTTTTGTTTTGATATGCGTGATTTTAATCAGCATTTCAATTTTGTCTGTTGTTTCATCTGTTCAGAATGACGGCACAATTATTTTTATCAATAGTGATGCACATCGTTCACGTGTTTGCTCTTTATGCCTATGTTTTGTGTTAACACATGCTCCTGCCCGTTATATTTTCCTAGATCTTTGTCGTGCTTTCCTAGGATACCAATAAGGCTGTTATATGTTTTGCTGGCAATGATAGTTTGTTTTTAAACCTTGGATGTGTCTTTATACTGTGATTGTGCGATGCTCTTATTAGCGTTTCTTTAATGGGTGCTGGTAAGGATTATGAGTGTTATTTTTATCAATAGATGCACATAATTCACATAATTTGCCCTTTATGCCCATGTTTTGTGTTAACACATGCTGCTGCTTATAATTTTTTCCCAGATCATTTTCGTGCTTTTCTAGGCTGCCAATAAGGCTCTTACGTGTTCTATTGGCAATGATAGTTTGTTTTTAAATTTTGATGACTCTTCATAGTGTGACTGTGCGATGCTCTTATTAGCGTTTCTGTAATCGATGTTGGAAAGCATTATGAGCATTATTCAATTAGGAAAAAATTGTTGCTCCTATAACTTGACTACACTTATTGGAGAAATCAATTGAGAATATAATTGATTTGGCGACTGCCTTTATTTTTAACAAAACTAGTTTCCATTATATTCATGCAATGACTGGTTTTCTACTTTATTATGCATGGTGGATTGAATGGGTTCCCTTATAGATGCCTTATCTAATGAATTCATTTTCATTGGAGATGCCTTTGTGATGGATGGTTTCTGCACAATTGTGTTGGTTCATTTACATTTTCATTGTGTCACTTTCTACATGCAACCATTGATTTATTTAATTTTTATCTTGAGAGAATATATGACCTGAGTGCATTTGAGTAGTTAAGGCCAAATGATGAGTTTGGGATCTTTTGGTGAGTACACCTGCGCAACATTCATAGCGTTCCAATATTGTTTACCTTTAGGAACCCCATTAAGCTCTTTTGCTTCTATTCCTCACAGCTCATTTTGTTACATCACTTTTAGTCACTAATGTACTTGGATAGCAACCATGATTATTGATTTGAATGTTTTGTGCTCTAACCTTTTCAATTGTTAAGTCATCTTAATAGAGAGGTTCTCCGTATTGTTGCACATTTTGCCCAAACACTGTTGATTTTTCTTTTCCCATTTTTACTATGTTCTTTGTCTGCTCGGCTTTTTGGATTAGTTCAAGTAATCCTCACTTGGCTTCTTGCATCATTCCTATAACAACCCGTGACATCACGCAAGTAATTTACCTATTCTATTCTATTATGTTAAATATTCTCTCTTATACTGTGTTCCTAATCTGCTAGACGATATGGCATAATCACTAGCAGTCTCTTGACCTTCTGCCATGGACACTTTATCGTTTAAATGATGTACTTCATATCAGTATGTCTTTCGAGCAACTTATTTCAGATGGATTCTAGAGACTAATTTCACAACTAATCTACAGCTTCTTATTTCTTTACTCAAGACTGCTCAAGGTCACCTAATGGTAAGAAAGAGATGTCTGTTTTTCTTGTCGTGTCATTTGACCATATGAATCCAGAATTTTTTGCAAGTTTGTAGACTTTGTTTTACGGCCTTTTCCATTTTTTTTTTGCAGCTTGTAATTCATGGTGGTTGTACGCTGTAATAGTTGGTGGAATTGAAAAACGGAGAGACTTACAATGGGCATTTGGTCAATTGTGATGCTTGGATGAACATCCATCTCCGTTTAGCTTTAATTTTCTTTAACGCTAATATCCTTAATCTGTTTTAGAATCCAAAATTTCCCCTCCCTTTTCATGCGTTCATTTTATGTTCTTGACCCTGGCTTTTCTTGCAGGTTGCTTGATTTTTCTTGTGTTAACTGCTGCTCCCTCTTTCTTCACTGAAGACTGCTCAAGGCCACCCAATGGTAAGAAAGAGATGTCTGTTTTTCTTGTCGTGTCATTCGACCATATGAATCCAGAATTTTCTGCAAATTTGTAGACTTTGTTTTACGACCTTTATCATTTTTTTTATGCAGCTTTTAATTTATAGTGGTTGTATGCTGTAACAGTTGGTGGAATTGAAAAACGGAGAAACTTACAATGGGCATTTGGTCAATTGTGATGCTTGGATGAACATCCATCTCCGTTTATCTTTAATTTTCTTAAACCCTAATATCCTTGATCTGTTTTAGATTTCAAAATTTCCCATCCCTTTCCATGCGTTCATTTTATGTTCTTGACACTGGCTTTTCTTGCAGGTTGCTTGATTTTTCTTTTTTGCTCCAAAAAACATGGTAACCATCTCAACTGTCTTTGATTTGAAAACTTTCTATCTTTCTCCTGTTTTCTTTGACACTCTTAATTTTATTTTTCATGTGTTAACTGCAACTTCCTCTTTCTTTCCTCAAGACTGCTCAGGCCACCCAATGGTAAGAAAGAGATGTCTGTTTTTCTTCTCGTGTCATTTTACCTTATGAATCCAGATTTTTGTGCAAATTTGTAGACTTTGTTTTACGGCCTTTATCATTTTTTTTATGCAGCTTGTAATTCATGGTGGTTGTATGATGTAACAGTTGGTGGAATTGAAAAACGGAGAGACTTACAATAGGCATTTGGTCAATTGTGATGCTTGGATGAACATCCATCTCTGTTTAGCTTTAATTTTCTTTAACTCTAATATCCTTAATTTGTTTTAGATTCCAAAATTTGCCATCCCTTTCCATGCGTTCATTTTATGTTCTTGACCCTGGCTTTTCTTGCAGGTTGCTCGATTTTTATTTTTGCTCTAAAAACCATAGTAACCATCTCAACTGTCTTTGATTTGAAATCTTTCTATCTTTCTCTTGTTTTCTTTGACACTCTTAATTTTATTTTTCTTGTGTTAGCTACCGCTTCCTCTTTCTTTACTGCAAGACTGCTCAAGGCCACCCAATAGTAAGAAAGAGATGTCTGTTTTTCTTGTAGTGTCATTTGACCATATGAATCCAGAATTTTCAGCAAATTTGTAGACTTTGTTTTACGGCCTTTTCCATTTTTTTATGCAGCTTGTAATTGATGGTGGTTGTATGCTGTAAGGGTTGGTGGAATTGAAAAAATGAAAGACTTACAATGGGCATTTGGTCAATTGTGATGCTTGGATGAACATCCATCTCCGTTTATCTTTAATTTTCTTTAACCCTAATATCCTTGATCTGTTTTAGATTCCAAAATTTCCAGTCCCTTTCCATGCGTTCATTTTATGTTCTTGACCCTGGCTTTTTTTGCAGGTTGCTTGATTTTTCTTTTTGGCTCTAAAAAACATGGTAACCATCTCAACTGTCTTTGATTTGAAAACTTTCTGTCTTTCTCCTGTTTTCTTTGACACTTAATTTTTTTCTTCTTTTGTTAAATGCATCTTCCTCTTTCTTTTCTCAGGACTGCTCAAGGCCACCCAAAGGTAAGAAAGAGATGTCTGTTTTTCTTGTCGTGTCCTTTGACTATATGAATCTAGAGTTTTCTGCAAATTTGTAGACTTTATTTCACGGCCTTTATCTTTTTTTTTTATGCAGCTTGTAATTTATGGTGGTTGTATGGTGTGTAAGAGTTGGTGGAATTAAAAAAAGGAAAACTTTCATTGGGCATTTGGTCAATTGTGATGCTTGGATGAACATCCATCTCCGTTTAGCTTTAATTTTCTTTAACCCTAATATCCTTGATCTGTTTTAGATTCCAGAATTTCCCATCCCTTTCCATGCGTTCATTTTATGTTCTTGACCCTCTCTTTTCTTGCAGGTTGCTTGATTTTTCTTTTTTGCTCTAAAAAACATGGTAACCATCTCAACTGTCTTTGATTTGAAAACTTTCTGTCTTTCTCCTGTTTTCTTTGACACACTTAATTTTTTTTTTGTTGTGTTAACTGCAGCTTTCTCTTTCTTTACTCAAGACTGCTCAAGGCCACCCAATCGTAAGAAAGTTGTCTGTTTTTCTTGTCATGTCATTTGACCATATGAATCCAGAATTTTCAGCAAATTTTTAGACTTTGATTTATGACCTTTTTCATTTTTTTATGCAGCTTGAAATTCATGGCGGTTGTATGTCGTAACAAATGGTGGAATTGAAAAACAGAGACTTACAATGGACATTTGGTCAATTGTGATGCTTGAATGAACATCCAACTCCGTTTAACTTTAATTTTCGTTAACCTTAATATCCTTGATCTGTTTTAGATTCCAAAATTTCCCATCCCTTTCCATACGTTCATTTTATGTTCTTGACCCTGGCTTTTCTTGCAGTTTGCTTGATTTTTCTTTTTAGGTCTAAAAGCATGGTAACCATCTCAACTGTTTTTTATTTGAAAACATCTTTCTCCTGTTTTCTTTGATGCACTTAATTTTTTTTTTCTTTTGTTAGCTGCAGCTTCCTCTTTCTTTACTCAAAAGTGCTCAAGGCCACCCAATGGTAAGAAAGAGATCTTTGTTTTTCTTGTCCTGTCATTTGACCATATGAATCTAGAATTTTCTGCAAATTTGTAGACTTTGTTTTATGATCTTTTTCAAATTTTTTTATGCAGCTTGTAATTCATGGTGGTTGTATGATGTAACAGTTGGTGGAATGGAAAAATGAAGACTTACTATGGGCATTTGGTCAATTGTGATGCTTGGATGAACATCCATCTCCGTTTAGTTTTAATTTTCCTGAACCCTAATATCCTTGATCTGTTTTAGATTTCAAAATTTGCCATCCCTTTCCATGCTTTCATTTTATGTTCTTGACCCCAGCTTTTCTTGCAGGTTGCTTTATTTTTCTTTTTGGATCTAAAAAACATGGTAACCATCTCAACTGTCTTTGATTTGAAAACTTTCTGTTTTTCTCCTGTTTTCTTTGACACTTAATTTTTATTTTTGTTGTGTTAATTGCAGCTTCCTCTTTCTTTACTCAAGACTACTCAAGGCCACCCAATGGTAAGAAAGAGATGTCTGTTTTTCTTGTCGTGTCATTTGACCTTATGAATCCAGAATTTCCTGCAAATTTGTAGGCTTTGTTTTACGCTCTTTTTTGTTTTTTTTATGCAGCTTGTAATGGTGGTTGTATGTTGTAGCAGTTGGTGGAATTGAAAAACGGAGAGACTTATGATGAGCATTTGGTCAATTGTGATGCTTGGATGAACATCCATCTCCGTTTAACTTTAATTTTCCTTAACCCTAATATCCTTGATCTGTTTTATATTCCAAAATTTGCCATCCCTTTCCATGCATTCATTTTATGTTCTTGACCCTAGCTTTTCTTGCAGGTTGCTTGATTTTTCTTTTTTACTCTAAAAAACATGGTAACCATCTCAACTGTCTTTGATTTGAAAACTTTCTTTCTCCTGTTTTCTGACACTTTATTTTTTTTTCTTGTATTAACTGTTGCTTCCTATTTCTTAACTCAACACTGCTCAAGGCCACCCAATGGTAAGAAAGAGATGTCTGTTTTTCTTGTCGTGTCATTTGACCATATGAATCTAGAATTTTCTGCAAATTTGTAGACTTTGTTTTACGACCTTTATCATTGTTTTTCTGGAGCTTATAATTCATGGTTGTTGCATGCTGTAACAGTTGATGGAATTATAAAAAGGAGAGTACAATGGGCATTTGTTCAATTGTGATGCTTGGATGAACATCCATCTCCGTTTAGCTTTAATTTTCTTTAACCCTAATATCGTTGATCTGTTTTAGATTCCAAAATTTGCCATCCCTTTCCTTGCATTCATTTTATGTTCTTGACCCTGGCTTTTTTTGCAGGTTGCTTGATTTTTCTTTTTGGCTCTAAAAAACATGGTAACCATCTCATTTGTCTTTGATTTGAAAACTTTCTATCTTTCTCCTGTTTTCTTTGACACTCTTAATTTTTTTTTCGTGTTACCTGCAGCTTCCTCTTTCTTTACTCAAGATTGCTCAAGGCCATCCAATGGTAAGAAAGAGATGTCTGTTTTCCTTGTAGTGTCATTTGACCATATGATTCCTGAATTTTCTGCAAATTTGTAGACTTTGTTTTACGGCCTTTATCATTTTTTTTATGCAGCTTGTAATTCATAGTGGTTGTATGCTGTAACAGTTGGTGGAATTGAAAAACAGAGAGACTTACAATGGGCATTTGGTCAATTGTGATGCTTGGATGAACATCCATCTCCGTTTAGCTTTAATTTTCCTTAACCCTAATATCCTTGATCTATTTTAGATTCCAAAATTTGCCATCCCTTTACACGCTTTCATTTTATGTTCTTGACCCTGGCTTTTCTTGCAGGTTGCTTGATTTTTCTGTTTTGCTCTAAAAAACATGGTAACCATCTCAACTGTCTTTGATTTGAAAACTTTTTATCTTTCTCCTGTTTTCTTTGACACTCTTATTTTTTTTTTCTTGTGTTAAGTGTTGCTTTCTATTTCTTTACTCAAGACTGCTCAAGGCCACCCAATAGTAAGAAGGAGATGTTTGTTTTTCTTGTCGTGTCATTTGACCATATGAATCCAGAATTTTTTTCAAATTTGTAGTAGACTTCCTTTTATAGCCTTTTCCTTTTTTTTTTATGCAGCTTGTAATTCATGGTGGTTCTATGATGTAATAGATGGTGGAATTGAAAAACGGAGAAACTTACAATGGGCATTTGGTCAATTGTGATGCTTGGATGAACATCCATCTCCGTTTAGCTTTAATTTCGTTAACCCTAATATCCTTGATTTGTTTTAGATTCCAAAATTTGCCATCCCTTTCCATGCTTTCATTTTAGGTTCTTGAATTTGCAAGTGGCTTGATTTTTCTTTTTGGCTCTAAAAAACATGGTAACCATCTCAACTGTCTTTGATTTGAAAACTTTCTATCTTTCTCATGTTTTCTGACACTTATTTTTTTTTTCTTGTGTTAGCTGCAGCTTTCTCTTTCCTTACTCAAGACTGCTCAAGGCCACCCAATGGTAAGAAAGAGATGTCTGTTTTTCTTGTCGTGTCATTTGACCAGATGAATCCAGAATTTTCTGCAAATTTGTATACTTTGTTTTACGCTCTTTTACAATTTTTTATGCAGCTTGTAATTCATGGTGGTTGTATGTTGTAACCGTTGGTGGAATTGAGAAACGGATAGACTTCCGATGGGCATTTGGTATATTGTGATGCTTAGATGAACATCCATCTCTGTTTAGCTTTAATTTTCTTTAACCCTAATATCCTTGATCTGTTTTAGATTCCAAAATTTGCCATCCCTTTCCATGCTTTCATTTTAGGTTCTTGACCTTGCAAGTTGCTTGATTTTTCTTTTTGGCTCTAAAAAACATGGTAACCATCTCAACTGTCTTTGATTTGAAAACTTTCTATCTTTCTCCTGTTTTCTGACACTTATTTTTTTTTCTTGTGTTAGCTGCAGCTTCCTCTTTATTTACTCAAGACTGCTCAAGGCCACCCAATGGTAAGAAAGAGATGTCTGTTTTTCTTGTCGTCTCATCTGTTTTTCTTTATTTACTCAATGAGCAACTTCAGCAGTTCAGCCATATGAACAAGAAGGCACTAGATCAACATGAGGTAAGTGACGAGGCACTCCAGAAAAGGCAAGCTGAACTTGAGGCAAGTGACGAGGTACTATGGTACTGGATTTTAATGCTTAAATATCTTCTGTTTTACTTATTGTTTTTAACGTGGGATTATAATTGTAGTTTTGTGAGTATGAAAATGATATTTCTCTCATTCTTGATGCATGAGTACAGTATGTATATATACAGGTCTAGAATTAATCTAAATCCCTAGAATCAAGCTATAATTGAATGTATATAAATCAGCCCTGCAATCAGCCCTATAACTGACAGCCCTATAGTTGACTTACTCTATTTAGAACAATAATCAATCCTATAATTGATTTACTATATTTAAAACAATAATTTACTTACCTTTACTTCAACGACAAACATAAGCAGTAAAAAAGCAGACTGAGCTTGAGCTTCATGTGAAAGACCTGCTAGAGAGAATTTCAGGACATATCCAAGCCAAGGTATCAAACTCTAGCAAAGAGAAAAATGCTAATTATTTTTTGGGGATAAAGAATGTTGAATGCTTTTATTTAACATGTGCCTTGCTTTCAGGATGATGCTATGATTTAACGTGTGCTATGCTAAAATGTAAGGTATCTCCTCAACTAAAATTTTCCATATTGTTATCTAAGCTATAATTTCAGCTGATAGGGCCTCACATTAGGTTTTTATCCTCTTCTTTCAATAAACTAATGCATACAAATAACATGGTAGATAATAATAAAACACAGTCTAGTAGATGAAGAATTTGCAAATAAGTAATTATAACATTATTATTTAAGAATTATTTGGATATTTTGTTACTTAAATTAATTTGTAAGGGAATTTATACCTGCTTTCATTTGACCTAGTGTAGGGTTTGGGGGACCTATATAGGCACACATATTTTTGAGTCTTAATACTATATGCTTGTCGAGTGAAATTTGATTTTTTGTAATTTTACTTGTTTCCTTACTCTTGTGGATATCAACTCTTCTACTTTCATTGTAGATTCCTCATAATTCATTTTATTACATCACTTTTTATCACTACTATAATCAGATAGCAACCATGATTATCGATCTGAATGTTTTGTGCTCTAGCCCTTTCAATTGTTAAGACATCTTAATAGAAAGCTTCTCCATATGGTTTCACATTTGACTTGAACACTATTGATTTTTCTTTTCCTATTTTTACTAGGTTCTTTGTCTGCTTGGCTTCTTGGATTAGTTCAGGTATTCCTCACTTGGCTTCTTGCATCATTCTTATAACAACCCGTGACATCACATAGGTAATTT
Organism: Populus nigra; assembly: GCF_951802175.1. Lineage (NCBI taxonomy): Eukaryota > Viridiplantae > Streptophyta > Magnoliopsida > Malpighiales > Salicaceae > Populus > Populus nigra. Next base: position 7,791,978 of record NC_084862.1, on the reverse strand, counting down.
ACGTATAATGTTAAATATTTTCTCTCTTAGAGTTGTGTTCCCAATTTGCCAGACGGTCTGGCATAATCACTAGCAGTTTCTTGACCTTCTGCCCTGGTCACTTTATCGTTTGAATGATGCACTTTATATCAATATGTATTTTGAGCAACTTATTTCATGTGGTGGTTGGGTATAATAACATATCAAGTCTAATAATTAGGCACCTTAATGCTTTGAAATGAGGGCAAGCCACTTTTTTCCCCTAGGATTTGTGCAGGTTAGTTCTCCATCGAGCTTGTTCTAACTGAAATAGTATTGATACAACAAAAACTTTGATTTGAGTTTTGAGTTTTGGTCTACACACGATTGAAAACTCAGTAATTACCTGTGCTATATATCTCTACGTGTTTTGTTAATTGATTGTTGATGTTTTCATTAGCTTGTTCTGCAAATTTGGGTTGAAAGTTTTTGGTGCGACTCTTTATTGATTGCTTTTGGAATCCATGGATGGATAGTTGTGAGAAAAAGTTTCAATTTGATAATTGTGGTCGATTAGTCCCACGTGTAAAAGCAAGCAAGGCTATAAAGTACCTACATATAGCCTTTTTCCTTGATGTGATAGTTTTAAGTAACTTAAATTATTTGATTGACATGTTCTTGGATACTCGTAGAGCATTGTTTATGCCTGAGGGCTTGTCTATAAATGTAGATGCTTTTTAAAAATTTACATGAGCTAAATTGTTAGTGATGTTGATATGACTCCTGCAATGAGTTGCATGCTTATATCGTTGATTATTCTTCTTATTCTTCTAAGTATTTGCCTAAACCGTGATATGTGGAGATTTGGATGTGTCCATAAATTGATGGTGTGGTCTGCAAAATTATGGATAGTTACGATAAAAATCTTATATGTTATTTTACATGATGATCCTTATACATGTTTATGATGTCTTAACTACATACATGTTTATAATTAGCTTACCATACTTGGTATATATACTCTCTTAAATAGAAAAGGAGATTTAGCTTACCATGTATAGCTTCCTAAGATCACTCTAGTTCACGATTGAAAACTCAGTAATTACCTGTGCTATGTATCTCTACGTGTTTTGTTAATTGATTGTTGATGTTTTCATTAGCTTGTTCTGCAAATTTGGGTTGAAAATTTTTGGTGCGACTCTTTGTTGATTGCTTTTGGAATCCATGGATGGATAGTTGTGAGAAAAAGTTTCAATTTGATAATTGTAGTCGATTAGTCCCACGTGTAAAAGCAAGCAAGGCTATAAAGTACCTACATATAGCCTTTTTCCTTGATGTGATGGTTGTAAGTAACTTAAATTATTTGATCGACATGTTATTGGATACTCGTGGAGCATTGTTAATGCCTGAGGGGTTGTCTATAAATGTAGATGCTTTTTAAAAATTTACATGAGCTAAATTGTTAGTGATGTTGATATGACTCCTGCAATGGGCTGCATGCTTATATCGTTGATTATTCTTCTAGGTATTTACCTAAACCGTTATATGTGGAGATTTGGATATGTCCATAAATTGATGGTGTGGTCTGCAAAACTATGGATAGTTACGACAAAAATCTTATATGTTATTTTACATGATGATCCTTATACATGTTTATGATGCCTTAACTATATACATGTTTATAATTAGCTTACCATGCTGGCTATATATATCTCGTAAATAGAAAAGGAGATTTAGCTTACCATTTATAGCTTCCTAAGATCACTCCAGTACACGATTGAAAACTCAGTAATTACCTGTGCTATATGTCTCTACGTGTTTTGTTAATTGATTGTTGATGTTTTCATTAGCTTGTTCTGCAAATTTGGGTTGAAAGTTTTTGGTGCGACTCTTTGTTGATTGCTTTTGGAATCCATGGATGGATAGTTGTGAGAAAAAGTTTCAATTTGATAATTGTGGTCGATTAGTCCCACGTGTAAAAGCAAGCAAGGCTATAAAGTACCTACATATAGCCTTTTTCCTTGATGTGATAGTTGTAAGTAACTTAAATTATTTGATCGACATGTTATTGGATACTCGTGGAGCATTGTTTATGCCTGAGGGCTTGTGTATGAATGTAGATGCTTTTTAAAAATTTACATGAGCTAAATTGTTAGTGATGTTGATATGACTCCTGCAATGGGCTGCATGCTTATATCGTTGATTATTCTTCGTATTCTTCTAAGTATTTACTTAAACCGTGATATGTGGAGATTTGAATGTGTCCATAAATTGATGGTGTGGTCTGCAAAACTATGGATAGTTACGATAAAAATCTCATATGTTATTTTACATGATTATCCTTATACATGTTTACGAAGCCTTAACTATATACATGTTTATAATTAGCTTACCATGCTGGCTATATATATCTCGTAAATAGAAAAGGAGATTTAGCTTACCATTTATAGCTTCCTAAGATCACTCCAGTACACGATTGAAAACTCAGTAATTACCTGTGCTATATGTCTCTACGTGTTTTGTTAATTGATTGTTGATGTTTTCATTAGCTTGTTCTGCAAATTTGGGTTGAAAGTTTTTGGTGCGCCTCTTTATTGATTGCTTTTGGAATCCATGGATGGATAGTTGTGAGAAAAAGTTTCAATTTGATAATTGTGGTCGATTAGTCCCACGTGTAAAATCAAGCAAGGCTATAAAGTACCTACATATAGCCTTTTTCCTTGATGTGATAGTTGTAAGTAACTTAAATTATTTGATCGACATGTTCTTGGATACTCATGGAGCATTGTTTATGCCTGAGGGCTTGTCTATAAATGTAGATGCTTTTTAAAAATTTACATGAGCTAAACTGTTAGTGATGTTGATATGACTCCTGCAATGGGCTGCATGCCTATATCGTTGATTATTCTTCGTATTCTTCTAAGTATTTACCTAAACCGTGATATGTGGAGATTTGAATGTGTCCATAAATTGATGGTGTGGTCTGCAAAATTATGGATAGTTACGATAAAAATCTTATATGTTATTTTACATGATGATCTTTATACATGTTTATGATGCCTTAACTATATACATGTTTATAATTAGCTTATATGTTATTTTACATGATGATCCTTATACATGTTTATGATGCCTTAACTATATACATGTGTATAATTAGCTTACCAAACTGGCTATATATACTCTCTTAATCAGAAAAGGAGATTTAGCTTCCCATGTATAGCTTCCTAAGATCACTCTAGTTCATCATTGAAAACTCAGTAATTACCTGTGCTATATATCTCTACGTGTTTTGTTAATTGATTGTTGATGTTTTCATTAGCTTGTTCTGCAAATTTGGGTTGAACGTTTTTGGTGCGACTCTTTATTGATTGCTTTTGGAATCCATGGATGGATAGTTGTGAGAAAAAGTTTCAATTTGATAATTGTGGTCGATTAGTCCCACGTGTAAAATCAAGCAAGGCTATAAAGTACCTACATATAGACTTTTTCCTTGATGTGATGGTTGTAAGTAACTTAAATTATTTGGGTATTTTATTTCCTACTTTGGTATGACCTAGTGTAGGATTTGGGGACCTGAATAGGCACCCATTTTTCGAGTCGTAATGCTAGATGCTTGTCGAGTGAAATTTGATTTTTTGCATGTTTCCTTACTCTTGTGGATATGTCGACTTCTACTTTCCTTGTAGATTCAAGAAAGCTTCTTGTGGATTTCTAGGTTTCTTTTCTTCACTAATTGTTGGGTGATTTTTTGTTTTTGTTTTCCTTAAATCCTTTGGTAAGCTTGCGTTGCAGTCTTTTGTTTTGATATGCGTGATTTTAATCAGCATTTCAATTTTGTCTGTTGTTTCATCTGTTCAGAATGTCGGCACAATTATTTTTATCAATAGTGATGCACATCGTTGACGTGTTTTCTCTTTATGCCTATTTTTTGTGTTTACACATGCTCCTGCCCGTTATATTTTCCTAGATCTTTTTCGTGCTTTCCTAGGATGCCAATAAGGCTGTTATATGTTTTGCTGGCAATGATAGTTTGTTTTTAAACCTTGGATGTGTCTTTATACTGTGACTGTGGGATGCTCTTATTAGCGTTTCTATAAATTTTGCGGTATCTTGACAAGATGTTTATCACGAAGATGATAATTGTGACGATGATGGACGTCATGAAGCAAATCTAGAGGGAAATATGTTACTGTGAAAATGAAGGTATGAAGCAAATCTAGAGGGAAATGTGTTTATTTTTTTGCAGAAAGGAGGAGATAGAAATAAGAAAGGATATTATATAACATGATGCCTTAATTGCTCTCTTACCAACTCAATCACAACTTATTGATCAATTTTTTTGGATATCATCAACCATTTGTAACCAAAAAGGAAATGGACATCATTTAACAAGGAAAAAAATATATAAGAAATTTTATTGTAATGCAAAATTTTCTTTGTTTAACTTCTAGGTTGCTAAACTCTGCTAGTTGCTTTTGACTATAGTTGGTTGATGGTAGTAACAGGCTCATGCTTTTTTGGTAAAATAAAATATGGTTTTAGTTATACCATTACTTTATGGATTTTGGTTATCCACTATGGCTAATAATCTTTTATTATATCTGCAGTTTAAGAGCATTTTTGAATTTTTTTTTTGTTGCTCAACTTTGTGGTTTCGTTTAATCTATTTTTTTTTTTCCTGGTGGTGTTCTACTTTCAGGAATATCATGTATCGGGTATTCCATTGGTAATATTGTTTTTGTTTGCTTGCCATGTTCCAAGTTTGAGGGTTCACTTGGATTGGGGTAATGGCAGTTGGGTTTGTTCGAAGAAGAGGGTTTGCTAATTATATAAGTGTTCTTTTCTCGACAAGGAAACATTATCATTAATATCTTATGTTTTGTAGGTTAACTTGTTAAATTGCTGCATTCATTAGCGAAAAGAGGGAGGGGCATGGCTATTATGCGCTTGAAAAACGTATTTTACGGGATTGGTAAGAGAGTGTTGTTTGGTCTATACGGATTTTCTTATCCAAAACTTGGATAGCGCAACCTCATACACCCAGCCCATTTCAGTTCGAAAGTTAATTATGTTGATAAGTTTGTTTTTCATTGTGATTTATTATTTATATTTAATCTTATTCATTTGTTTTTTTGTCTACTATGTAATATATTGATATCAAAATTATGTTATGGGCTTACAGTTTGTTTCTTTAGTAGCCATTCGTTTTGTATTGAGTGATCTCTTCCACAACCTATGCAATGATGATGGGCATCAACTACTCGATGTATGTTTCATCATGAGATTGAGGTATTTTCTCAATGTCACCCTTTTAAGTTTGTATTCTAATGATTGCTGTTATTTAACAGGAAGGTGCAGGGGATCAAGTTTTATTTGCTTTCATTGAGATTGTGTTGATAATTCCGACAATCGCATCTCGGTAATACTTCATAACCTACTTCCTTTTCTTTTCTGAAGTATGGAGTGTAAATAATGGTCTAGATCTTATTATGAAAGGAGAATTAGTTGTTATGTAATGAGGCATAATTTTTTTTGAGTAGTTTAGAAAGTCAAACTGTGGCAACCATTGAATGGGATAACAATCTAGGATCCTGCCACTATCCTTCCATCCATGCATGAAATTGGAAACCTTGTAATGCTTTATGGGGGGCCCCGAAAAGTGCTCTATATTTGCAGGCATACAATTTTTTTTATCTATGTTCTTCATCCCTCCCAACCCTCAAAAGATGAAAGGAAACCTGATTACTCTTTTCTTATTCGAAAGTGCTCAATCTACGTGTTGTTCTTTTTGAACATTGTTATCACATAGATGTTGTCTTCAATTACTACCTCTTCAACTTTATCGATCTTGACGCATTGTTTAAACTTAACTGATGTCATGCCTAGTCCTCACTCTTATGGAAGCTAAATGGGTTGGGTTGGAAGTCTCTATTTCACTTGTTCAGTGTCTAAATCAACCAACCAGGACCATCTTCACTGTTGATGGCCAACTCAAACAGCAAGTTGCTGGCATGGCTATTTTGTGATAGTAAATGGATGATACACTTTTTATGGGTTACCTTGTTATTGAAGTTTAGTTATTGTTGGGTGTGTGTCATGAGAGAATTATGTAAAAGGAAAAATATGATTAGTGCTTCCATGTTGCTATGTTATTTTAATATGACTGCAAAATGCTTTATACAATGCTTTATAAAATGGCTATTTTGCGTTCAACTTTTGTTTTCTTCTTGTCCTCTCATTTGTTAACATGTTTTCACTTATCAACATGTTGATAAGGAGGAATTGCATCTCCGTAGAAAAGAATCAATGTTCTTTATACACTCTATTTCTCACTGCCTTTTGCTCTGTTTCTAGAAGATCAATGACAGAAAGTCTAATAATTTTTAGGAAAACTTAAGTTACGAATTTAGTGGAAAGTGGTGGGTTCTCTCACTCCAATCCATACAATGTAGTGCATTAAGGAATGGTTTGACTCTTTGAACCTTTTGTTATTGCTGATAGATACCATCATTGACATTGATGAAAGACTCTAGTTTCGTTCTATAACTAGCAGCTAGCCTGGTTTCCCTGTATAATTAGTTCCTTGTACAAACCAATAGTTGGCCCTATATGTAATGGTTACCTAGTGAAAATTAATTCATTTTGAATTCTAACCATTCTATAATGATATCAAAGCACCCACTCATAGTTCTCTCTCTCAATCATAGTCTTAGTCCTTATGGAGAAGTCAAATAATGTTTGTGTCATATTCATTAGCAAAAATTATACTGCTTGGGATTTTCAATTGAAGACTTTTCTCAAAGGTCAAGAGCTGTATTTTCTTTCCTTATCTTGATGGTTCTTTCTATGCCAAAATAGCACTTTTATTTGGTAGAAGGAATTTTTCTTTGTGCAGTGTCTTTCTTTCATAAACGGTTTTGGCAACTTGCAGTATAATGGAGTGTGAAAAGCAGGTGAGCATCCTTTATCGAAAAACAAGGTCGGGCAACCCATTTTCCAGCAAAGCTATTCGTGACAAAAGGCTGTAAATGGAAAATGATGATTTACGTCTTTTTTCTTCAAATTGGCTCAAGCAAGAGTTTAGATTAGTCTATTCTGATACTTTAACATCAATGTAGATGCATGCTGGTGTTGTCAGAATCTTTCTATAGGTGGCACTTTCTTATCTCATGCTCATCATTTAATTAGGAAAGGACCAGGCCCTCTTATCAGATAATTCCATGATCAAAACACAATGTTAAGGGTTTTTTTTTTTTGAATTGTTTGGGTATCTTTAGTAAACTGGACTTAACAAGAGTTATATCTAAAGAAATGATTAGCCTTTCTAGCATATTATTTGTTCAAGTTCATAGGAACTCTGAATTGTGAATTTGCTTTATCCTGTTTTTATGTGGTAAATGACTAACTATGAATTTGCTCTAGTCTGAGTTTTAATTTTTTGTTCTTGGCTTTTTATGTATTATTGTCTTGTAATCATTATTTTAAATCTATTTATCTTGCCTGATTTGCCAGCCAATATCTATGTTGAAATCCTAGAAGATGATGTTTTGGTCTTGCCTCTACATGTACTTGGTACTTACTGAGATAGGTCATGTTTGCATGCTTCCACTTAAGCTTTCATCTTTTGAGAAGTGACATGCTTTCTTTTATTGGAACATATAGGTATAAGTAGAGTGTGAAAGAGTTGCATAAAATGCTTCATAGGTGCAATGAGCAACTTCAGCCATGTAAACAAGAAGGCACTAGACCAACATGTAAATATCACTGAGAAACAGGAGAAACTCCAGAAAAGTCAAGTTGAACTATGGTGCTGGATTTTATTGCTTAAATATCTTATGTTGTACTTATTGTTTTTAACATGATATTAAGATTTATGTATCTTGACTTCAATGAGATTATGTTTTATTACTTCAATGCTTGTGTGCAGAAAATCATAGAACTGATATTTGTTTTAGATCAGCGAGACAATGAATATTGCACTGTCAAAGGAGTTGTTGAGCACTTTAGCGAAGTATTCTTTGAACTCGTGCAAGGTGGTCGTGGTCATTTGGCTATGATGAAGAAAAAGGTTAGTTAAAGGAGCCTTTTATGTCTTTGTTTCATTTGTTCTTTTATTTACTCATATCGTTCATTTTTCCCTTGCTAGTCTTGTGCAATGCCTTGACGTTCTTCCTTTGTCTTTTTATTGTTTTCCAAGTTTAATCAGTATATTTTTTGGTCTTTTAAGTTGAAATTTTGAGATAACCATATGAGTGCATTTTAAAGTTTCATGTCATACATTTGTGGTCAATCTAGATAGCCGTTGAAACAGTTCTATAAATTTTGTGGTATCTTGACAAGATGTTGATCACGAATATGATAATTGTGACGATGATGGATGTCATGAAGCAAATTTGGAGGGAAATATGTTACTGTGAAAATGAAGGTATGAATATGTCGTCGCTATGTTATATGTGTTTATTTTTTTGCAGAAACAAGGAGATAGAAATAAAAAAGTATATTATGTAACATGATGCCTTAATTGCACTCTTTCCAACTTAATCACAACTTATTGATCAATGTTTTTGGATATCATCAACCATTTGTAACCAAGAAGGAAATGGACATCATTTAATGTTTACTATCATAACCATGAGAAGAGATTGTAGTGACTTGTAAATGACATCATGAAAATAGTTATGAATATTATTTTTTGTTATGCTTGAATTGAATTTGGTTTGGAGGCCATTTATCATTGTTCCCATGGATCTTTAGGTGGCAAGTTTCGTTTTGGAACTCATTGTTGCTTATTGCATTGATAAATTTTTGTAATTGATTGTAAGGAACTAAATTTGTTGTCTAAACCCATTATAATTTGGGTGCAAAGGCCACTAAAAGACCACAACTGGAAATGTTTGTCATACATATTGAACTGCTACTCTGCAACTTAATGTTGAGAGTTGTACGCATGTGGTCTCTATAAATTTGTCTAGAATGACATATATTCATTACATAGGATAGTTGGCCCAAAGAGCACTTCTAAAATGGTGATTGCTCATCTTTAGAGGTATCAGTTCAGTGATTTAGTTTTAAATTGTTCATGTTTGTAAAATTCCTGTAATTTGTTAGATTTTATTGTTGCTTTTATTTTTGTCGTTGCAATTTGTGGAATGATTTCCTCGAAGCACAACATGTTTTGACAATAAATTTCTAATCCTTCTTCTTTTCAACTCGATTTAATAGGAGTTCACATCTTTACATGCAAAAGTCACTGCACTAGAGCATGATCTTCATAAATCTTGTCAAGAGGCCTCTAATAATCATGATCTCTGTTGCCAGTTAGAAAAGGTATTGTTATACCATTACTTTATGGATTTTGGTTATCCATTATGGCTAATAATTTTTTATTTTATCTGCAGTTTAAGAGCATTTCTGGATTTGTTTTTTGTTGCTCAGCTTTGTTGTTTGGTTTAATCTATTGTTTTTTTTTTTCTGGTGGTGTTCTATTTTCAGGAATATCATGTATCGGGTATCATATTGGTAATATTGTTTTGATTTGCTTACCATGTTCCAAGTTTAAGGGTTCACTTAGATTGGGGGTAATGGCAATTGGGTTTCTTCAAAGAAGAGGGTTTCCTGATTATCTTATGTGTTCTTTTCTCGACAAGGAAACATTATCATTAATATCTTATGTTTTGTAGGTTAACTTGTTGAATTGCTGCATTCATTAGGGAAAAGAGGGAGGGGCTTGGCTATTATGTGCTTGAAAAGCGTATTTTACGGGACTGGTAAGAGTGTGTTTGGTCTGTAAGGATTTCCTTATCCAAAACTTGGATAGCGCAACCCCATACACCTAGCCCATTTCAGTTCGAAAGTTAATTGTGTTTGTAAGTTAGTTTTTCATTGTGATTATTTTTTTATATATGTTATCTTATTTATTTGTTGTGTGTCTACTATATAATATATTGAGTGATGAGTGTTTTAAATTTATGGACTGAAGGATTATTCCTTTTTTATGTGTTAATAGTCAAATTTATCTCTTGCATTGCTATCCAAGAAAACAATGCACTTAACGAGCTTTTGTTCTAGGGTCCCTTAACTTTCCCTCTAAAAAACTACATGGATTAGGGCATTTCTATGCAGCGTCCGTGGCAAAGATTTTCAAATGAGTGTTTACTGTTATATTGCAACTACTAGAGAAATGTAACTAGATCAGAAACTTCTTCCCATAAAATATAGAATTCTTCTAAAAGAAATTGTTTATCTTGTAATCTAGTGTACTGAGATTAATGTTTAGAAATTATGGTAGTTCCATAAGTCTGTCATTTATTAGAATTATGAACATTTAATATATATATCATCACTTTGTCATCATATAGGTATGTGTGGGGGATCCTTTTACTTGACTCAATCTTTAGAAAAGTAAAGAATTTAACAATATCTTACAAAATCGAGTACCAACTTGATGTTGGAGTATTTTTTGATACTAAGATAAGTAAATAAAATGCAAATTAAAATAAATTATCAACTTTAAATCCCAATTAACACAAATTGGAAGGATTAAATTAAAAATAAAAAAATCAATAACTGAGGAAAAAGGCCAAAATATATATAAAAAAAACTACATGACGCTTTGGATTCCTATTATAACAAGAATCTTCTTCAAATAGACAAAAGACAACAAATAACAAATAATGCCCTCTCCAAGTATGAAAACTTTTGAATTTAATTACTTATCGTAGTTGCACATAATAAACTATGTTAGGAAATCCTAGCAAAAAATGAAAAACTAATAATTAGGTTGATTTCCCTTTATTGCTGTCTATTAGGTTGTTTTCTTTTGTAGTTAGGATTTTATTAAATAATCCCTATCATATAATGAAAACTTTATTTATGCCAATAAGAGTCTTGTATAATTATAAAATCTCTCAAAATTAGTTGTTAAATATCCTTGCATTGTTAGCAAAAAAAATCTTTTTCAAATAGAAAGTCTACAAGATAAAAAAAAAGACAACAACTAACAAAATTCATGTTGTATTTGCTTGCCTGTATCGCAAGATATTCTTGAACTCTATGATTGACCTTAAATTTTAACCCAATATTTACAACTCATGATACGTGCTCTTCTATTTCTCAAAGGTCATATCAGTCCATTGATGACAATGAAAGTCATTGATGTTATTCCTCTCTTATATCATATATAGGAAAAATGCTAGCATTATAGGCCGTAAATGGCTTACAATCAAGATATGTAAAAGCTAAGTATTATTATACCAGTCTCATTTGTTATGATGTAGTTTAAAGCTTGGAATGGTTTTTGAAATAACTAATAATATGGAATTAACAATTTGAGTTTAAAATTTAAAAGAAAAAAAGCATTGTTTGTTTCAAAGCTATCCTCGTGCACTTCAAGTTTGAGTATGTGTGTGTGTGTGTAAAATCTTGGTTTCTATTGTGACTAAAGCCACCCCTTAGCTTTGTCTCTAATGTTAGCCTTCAACTTAGTAGCTTGCAAGCCTAATTGAACTTCTAGGAGATGTGGTGTTTCATCACTTGGATATATGTATAGTTTCAGTATAGTCACTTTGGGAATTTTAGCAATGCTTGATATTTCTCCATTATAGGAGTTAGGTCTATGTAAATTACCATAAATTCATTTTCCAATACAGAACCATGGTTTTGATAGCATCATCTTGTACAAGGACCCTTAACAGATTAGCTATAACGTCCTAACATTCACTAAATAAACTTTGGTCTTTCATGCTTAACCTCTCAAAATAGCCTTTAGCTTGGTGACTTCATTGGTTGTCCTAGTAACATTAAGTGTTGAAGTTAATGCATTTTCCAAGTTTAGACAATTCTCCTCACGATGTTGTAGTGTCTCATAATATTCAACTAGGAAATCCACAAAGGATCGTTAACAGTTTAGCCTTGTTAGAAGCTGACACTAACCTATTTGAAAACATCAAGAATGGTCTGTCAACTTTAACACTGCATAATAAAAGAAACAAAAACATGGTTGTATGCCTCATGTCCTAAAGGTAACCAAAGGATAGGTTTACGTTTCATCTATATGTGAATGGGGTAACCTAGCTTGTAGCGGGTGCGCGAGCGTCGACGCGACGTTGTCTAGCGACAGCAAAGGCTTTTTGTTGTGCCTCCTGTTGTGAGGTGTTGTGTGTTGGGAAGGTTTTTTGGATTTAATTCTAAAATTATGATTAATGTTTAGGAGGTGACACCTAGTATTATGGTCACTAGGAACCTATGGTCTGTGAGAGTCTAGGTAAGGAACTGGTTGTGCAAGGGGAAGAGGCGTTACCCCTAGTACACCCTACCTAAAGTAAGCTACATTGTTGTTTGATTGTTTTTCTAGGCCAGGTTTCTATTCGCTGGTCTTTCCTAAGGTTTAAGGCAGATCTCTCTTCATGAGAAAGTCTCTACCTTATTGGGTTAAATCCTAACCGTTCTAAAATCTGAATTTTAGCATCGTATTTTTACACCTTGTATCTTTAATAACTGAAGGTGTACTCTATCATATAATTTTACACCCCATAGATATTAAAATCTACATCTGGACCCTAAAAAAGGATTGGAAAAAGGTTTTTGATTTTTTGGTCAAACTCTAATGGATGATCATAAACTGGTTATGATATTCATTTTTTTTTTATCTTCAAAACATGAAAAAGATGCAATTTTTTAATGAAAATTTGCTCAAAAATTTTTAAGGATTTGGCCGTACACAAAAAAACAAAATATTTTTTTTTTGAAAAGGGAAAATTAATTTAAACGTTTTTGAGATTTTAAAAAAAAATGTTTTGATTTTTTTTGAAATATTTCGGAGAAAATCAGCTATTTTAATACCGGATTTGTATTTAAAAGTGTAAATATACAACCTGATATTATGCAAAATTTCTAGAAAAATATTTGAGAAAATCACAATTTTTTGAAATGATTTGTTTTTGAAAATTTTTGGATTTTTTTTAAATAAATATAGTCCACTGCATGAATAGTGGACGTGAATTATATAATTCATGCCCACTGTTCACGCTGTGAGCAGAGACAATGGAGAAGAAGAAAAAGAAGAAGAAAGCTACCTGACGCGGTGGTGGTCTGGCCGTGGAGGACGGCATGTGGTGATGAGGCCAACGATTGGAGTTGGTTACAGGTGGCAGAGCAGGAAGAAAGAAGGAGAAGAAAATCTACAGGAGAGAGAGAGAGGCATCAACGGTGTATGCTTTGCCGCTGATGAGGAGTTCACTCGACCACTGGTAGTGGAGACAGTGACGAAATGACGGTGGTTGGAATGGTGGTGGTCGAAGGCCATAGTGGAGAGAGAGGGAGAGGAAAGAGAGAGAGATTGCATAAACAAGGGAAAATGGCTGGTTTTGGCCGCCTTTGGACCTGATTTTCTCCTCCCTCAAGCCATGAAATCTACCTCTATTTATAGGTGGTGAAAGAGGGAAATCATGTCTACACTGGGGAAAAATTACAACCATTGATTCAGTTGGGAAGGATTCCAACCATTGGTTCAAGGGTTTGGCAAATTTGGTGGATGTTAGGTGCATTAAATGCACCTACAAAGGATTTGACCAGACTAGCTTTTTCGAAAAAAAAAATACAGAAGCTAATGAACAGTGACCACACGACACATCGTTTGGTCGTCTTTTTATTTTTTTTACTCAAACGACGTCATTTTAGGTTGAATTAGGGATTTTTACTGATTTTCAATGTAGTTCTCTAGCTTTCAATTGAACCCCTAATTGACCCTAAACTTTTGATTTAATGCAATTAAACCCCCGATGAACTTCAATTGGAACCCCGAAGTTACGTGCCTATTAAGGTATGGTCCTTAGTTTTGGATTCGTTCAATTGAACCCCTAATTGACCATTAAAGTTTCAATTTCTTCAATTTAACCCCTGATTTTTGTTTATTTCACCCCTATAGTTTGGCGCCTTTTATAAAAACGTCATTGGCTGCCAATTTCTTCAATTTAGCCCTTAATTGACCAAAAACTTCAAATTTCTTGCAATTTTGCCCCTGATTTCAATCAATTAACTTGGTAAAAATTAAATTTGGTCTTTTATAATTTTAATATTTTCAATTAAGCCCAATTAGGCTCCCAAACTTAATTTTTCACCAATTAAGCCCCAAATAAAATTAATTTGACCCATTTAAATTATAATTAAGTCCTTGCACTTAATTAAATCCTTCAATTGGATCCAAATTAATTCTTAAACATAATTAAAATTCAATTTGGCCCATGATTAAATCAAATTGGCCTCTTAAAAATTTAATTATGTCATTGGATTTAATTTTTATGCAAATTCGTCCAATAATCATTTAATTTGACCTTGAATTTGATGTTTCTCTCTATTTTGGGGCATAATGGGGGTACAATTAGGTCTTTAATTTCCTTTAAAATTGTAGTTTGATTCCCTGATTTGCTTTCTCCATATTACCAGCCTTTATTATTATTTTTATTTTGAAAAAAATTGATTTTTGGGGAATAACCTAGAATTGGGTTATTAGATAGCTAATCTAACTTCTTCATCAATAATAGGCTCTTATTGTGGGCTCAAGTTCAACCATAATAAGTTAATTGAAACTCTACTTAGGCTACCAGGTTTTCTTTTGTGGTCCCATATATGAGAGCAAATTTCCTATTTAGTTGAGAATTGGTTGTGCGAGCTTTAAGACCTTCTAGTGTCACCTTCATATCTTTAATCTTAGTATAAGGGTCCAAGGTGTGTTCAACTCAAAATTTCTTTAAATGTGGATTGTAGGTGTGTGCAAAGGGGACAACACTTCATATACATGCTAAAGACTAAGAAATGGTACAGAAAAGGCACATAATATATATGCATCATAGGATATCAAAAGATCCGGAATGAATTTCTAAAAACAAGAAAAACATGGGATTTAACCTTCATTTCTTAGTAGAGTCATCATGTTATCACACCGGACTCTTTGTGCAATCATGAAATAAGTGCCTAGAGTTTTGGCTAAGAGGGTGAGAGACCATGGTCACCCTAACATGCCCTCAAGGAGGTTACCACTTATTTTCTAGCTTATGAGAATGATGACACTATAGACACAAATAGCGTAGCCCTCAGAAAATTAGAATCTCACTAATATCTGAAAGCTCACTTGGAATCTCTCCAAATAATGAACAAAAACTTCATAAAACTAAACTGCTTCTAATAGTCAGAATCAGGCTTTAAATAATCGAATTACAAATAACTGAAATTGAAAGATTAAACGACTAACTATCCGTTACATAAACCAACACCCATGTTCCACCACTTGTTCATAAATCAAGAGAAAGTGGGCAATTATTGACAAATAAAGAAAAAAAAGAAGCAGACGCAATCCATAATAATAGAGGTAGTGGGTAATTATTGATAATTAAAGGAAATAAGAAACGCATGCAAATATGTTTAGTTAACTGATTATGGCTGGTCATGTAGTTCTGGTAAATGCATCAGAGAATTCATTATCTTAGTCTGATTAGTGTCCATGCTTCTATCCTAGTATTGTAAAGTATTTATTAGGCCCTTTCTAACGCATGTGATTAGAAAATTAAGATCAAGCTCAATCTCTCACCTATTAAAGCTCAATTGGGAAGGTGTGTAATTTAAGCTTGAAATTAGGGATGATAATAGATATTCATGGATCGGGTTTCGGGTATCCATTATTCAACTATTATTCAATATTCAACAAAAAATAGGAATACATATATATGAAGTATGCATGTATTTAGTCAATGATATATTGTTTGCCTTTAAGCCAAGGGTATTTTTATCTTTTCATACAATAATCAGTCATTATGGATTTGTCTGGGGGTATTTCTGTCCATTCAATATATTTATGAATAGTAAAAGAACCAAAATACCCCTGGAATAAATAAAAAAAAAAACTAGCATTGTAAGGCAAGGGTGTTGTCTTTTTCTTTTTTAGAATATAATAAGATTACGTATGTAACTTTAAGGACATAAATATTATGCCATTGAAACAAGGGTTTTGGTGTCTTTTTCTCACTGTTTTTTTTTTGTAATTATTGATTTGGTTGATGGTTATAACGTAATTTACCATTTAATTGATGATTTTTAAATGCAAAAAGTTGTTGGCGCGTGGACGACGCTCCACACTTTGGGCGGCGCGTGCACCATCTCCTGGTAGTGTAAAATAAGCTTTCGTCATCTCATTTGGTTCTCCTTCGTGTTCTCTTCCTTTATTGGTGGCACATGGCATCTAAAGGTGGTTGGTTTGTCGCCCATGGCCCTTCCTATTTTCCCCCTTCATACTCTTCTAGCCTAAAAAATCAACTCCAATCCCTATGGTTATTGATGTTTTAGATTTAGTCTTTTAAGTTCTGATTTTTTTTTATTTTTCTCTTTTTTTCCTTATTAAAGTTTTATCTTTTTTCAATTTAATCCTTCAATTTTAATTTCTAAATGTAAGTTTTTCAATTCGGTCCTTCTAGTTTCCATTCTTTATTTTTTTTTTCTTTTGCTCTTTTATCAAAGTTTTTATGTATTTCAATTTTATCGATCATAACAGGTTTTTTTAATTTTTTCTTCAATAAGAATAATACTAATTTCAATTTGGTTTCTTTTCTTTGGATTTTTTTTTATTCTGTCCTTTTGTCAAAGTTTATGTGATCTTTAATTTTATCCTTCAAATCTAGTTTATGGTTGTTGTTATTTCAATAATAATACTTTATGTATGGATGTTGCTGTGTTTTTTTTATCTCATTACTTATGGTAAAAGAAAAAAAAGGAATAGCAATGTTAGGAGTGGCCCCATTCAACTCTATTTCTAGCACTTTGTGGGTCTATTGCTTTGCCAATTTAGTTGGTTCAATGATGATGTTTTAAATGCACCCCACTTGCCATGTTAGTTGTTTTCTCGTGTACAAAGCTTTAGGAGAGTTGTGATTGAATTAGTGGATCTTGAAGTTTCATTTTACACTTGCTTTCATTTCCCTTCACGAAAACACCACTCGAATTTTATGTTAATGCACAATGAAAAAAAGTATTGTCGACAGTTGAGGGCAAGGAACATAGCTAGAATATTGCATATGATGTTGTGGGAAGAATCTGGTTGTTTCCTTGATTAAAGGGTGCCGACTCACTTTATGATCCAAGCCCAATAATGGTATCCTGATGTTTTAAATATGAGTCTCGTTTCATTGATGATCTTATTGGCATGTTTCACAAATGTGTATCTCATTTATACACTAATTTCTTTATGTTACAATTTTTTTTTTGTTTGGCACTTCTTGTCTCACTACCGGCATTGCACAAAGAAAAATATCTGGAAATTCTAGTCAACCGAATATGTATGTACCTCGTGAATGCACTGGAGAAAGAAAAACATTTGCCTCTCTCTCTCTCTCTTATTAGTAATGCATCACAACAAACAAAATTATTTGATCTCTAGTTGTTTTGCTATATAGGATTAGAATTAAGGTTAGGGTTTTGATTTTTTAAATTGTAAGAGATTCAATTTGTAGATAGATGGGTTTATAGGTGTTTATGCTGCCTCTCATTGTTAAGATTAACTTGTGAATCCAGACGGTATAATTTTAGTGAAAAGACCATATAATTTCAAGGAGTACATTTTAAATCTTGTTGCTGAAGATTTTTTTCTTCTAGACTTTGACTTGTTTTCTCATCAACTATTATATAATCATAGAAATATCTATTTCTAACTCTCGTTCTATTTCCCTGCATTGCATTTTTATCTTTTCAAGGGACTCATTATTGTTTTTCTAATTTTTTTTTTGCTTTTAACAGTCAGTAATGATGGTATTACTAGTTCATCTCTTTAAGTTTGAAAACATAAAATAGACTAAAAGTTTGATTGAATCAAGCAATGCACCAATTTGAGCTGAACTGAATTGTATTATTCTTGTTTATCTCTATGTGCCTAGTTAGGCAGACACATATTGAAAGTAACATCAAGATTAAAGCCTAGAATCATAATTTAGAAGTCTTTGACTCTTGGTAATTTGAGGGTGGTGAAATAGCACAGACGAGTTGGGTCCTACCGACCTTAGAAATCCAAGGTAAATATGTGTTGACCTAAGCTATGACGAGCTGAAACATACCGACTTTATAAATCCAGGGCAAATATATACTAACATGAGTATCGATAGGCCAGGGACCTACTGACCTGAGAAATCCAATGTAAAATACCTACCCACCCGAGCTTTCCCGAAATGAAATCTACTAACCCTAAAAATCAAAGGCAAAATATTTACCTACGCGAGTCCCGATAGAACAGGACTTACTAACCCTAGAAATCCAAGGTGACGTAAAATTAACAAAATAAGGTTTATAACAAAATACCTACCTACTCTTCCAGTCCTACGAACTCCACTAGCAGTTGGTCTTCTCCTAGGTGCCTCTCCTGATTATCATTAAGATTAAGAATAAACTAAAACTGCTCAGTTAAGTATTTCACAGTAAATACTGAGTAGT
This sequence comes from Populus nigra, assembly GCF_951802175.1. Taxonomy (NCBI): domain Eukaryota; kingdom Viridiplantae; phylum Streptophyta; class Magnoliopsida; order Malpighiales; family Salicaceae; genus Populus; species Populus nigra. The sequence goes on along the minus strand of NC_084862.1, from coordinate 7,773,552 downwards.
CTTCATTTTCTTTTTTTTTCTTTTTTTTCTGTTTTTCATTTTTTTTTCATTTTTTTTTGTTTTTTATGCTTTTATATGGTTATTTTTTTTGCATTTTTTTGTGTGTTTTTATGAATTTTTTTTGTTTAATTTTTTTTGTTAATGTTAATTTTTTTTATTTAGTTATTAGATTTTCATGACACGGATCCCGAGTTTGACGAGTTAACCTGAATTTTTTTTTTTGCTTTTTTAATTAATAACATATACTAAAACTGTTCAGTTTTTCACTGTGTTGTTGTCTTTTTTTTTTCTTTTTAATTAATTTATTTATTTAGTTTGTTGATGTTAAATTTTTTTCTATTTAGTTATTAGACTTTCATGACATGGATCTCAGGTTTGACGGGTTAACTTAGTTAATTTAGATTTTTTTTCTTTTTCTTTATTAGTTTTTTTCTTCTTATAATTTTTTTTCTTTTATTATTTATTTTTATTTAATATTTTTTTTATTTAATTTAGTTCATCAATATTAAATTTTTTTCTATTTAGTTATCGAATGATGCCTTTAGTTTTTCTTTTTGCTTTTTTGCTGTTTTTATGCCTTTAACTGTGGACTGCGCACTGGAGTACACAGTGAAATGACTGATGCCTTTTTGTTTGTTTTTTTCCTTTTTAATTAATTTTTTTATAATTTAGTTTGTTAATGTTCAAACGGGTTAACCTGGTTTGACAAGTTAGCCCAGTTAATTTTGTGTTAACCTGTCAATTTTGTTTTCTATTTAGTTATCAAACTTTCACGACATGAATCCAAGGTTTGAAGGGTTAACCCAGTTAATTCATATTTTTTTCTTTTTCTTCATTAATTTTTTTCTTCCTTTTGGTTTTTTTTTTGTTTTTTTCTTTTTAATTATCACACTTTTATGACACGACCTTACATCCAGAAGTACATCCAAGACTATTGGGTCTGGTATTGTAGTCAGACCCTCTTAAACTTGGGTCATGCAAGTTTAATGTTATTATTAATATTATAAATATTACTCTTGGATCAAGCGTTGCAGCCACACCCAAGACTCTTGGGTATGGCTTTGTAAAAAGATCTAATATTTTTATATCTTAATTTTTTTAATATTTTTATGCAAAAATTATTGACCCGCGGCATCGCGCGGATCATGCAACTAGTAAACATACTAATAAGTATCATATTATGTAAATTTTCACATTACTTTAATCTCACTTGTACAATTCAGCATCATTATTTCTTTTTTTTTTCCTTTCATTGACACATCATTATATCAATATGAATTTAACTACATGAATTTCTTAATTTATAAATCCTCCATCAGAGATATTTACTTCTTATCAATTCCCTTTTGTTATCCTCTATTCATTTCACATTCAACTATTTATTTACTAACAACTAACTTATGTATTCAAATACTAGTTCTTAAATTCCCTAAATTTTCGTGTATAATCCTTACGCTACCGGCATTCAAATTTATTCTTCTAATAACCAAAAAGTTGATAATTAGTTAAGGGATTTATTCCAAGGTTTGCCTAAATCTTCTAATAACCAATTAACCATAACAATGAGAAAAAATCGCCCTTGACAAGTTTTGTATGGATTGCGCATCTTGTACTTGTATACTCGTGGTAACATTAAATATCATTGCAAGAAAACAAAATCAACAAAAAATATATGAGAATTTACAAAATTACCATTATTTTTTATTTATTGATTAAAGAGCCCTTGCAATATTAATATGACAACTTTGCCATCAAATTAATATTAAACTCTGTCAAAAAAATATATAAAGGAACTATAACTTGGTATTTCGCGTGCGCAGGCAATACAAAATCAACTCCAATTTCATATTTTTCAACAACACAAACCTAAAAAGATGGACAAACTAGCACCCTTTATCACTACTCCATGATTTTGAATCCTCAAAATTAAATCAAATCATTGGGCATGATTGACTTAATTTGTCGAGGAAGAGAGCAAACTATTGCAATTTCCAAGAGATGATATTGGCCATGGATGTTGCTTGGTTAATATGATCACCATTTCATGCATGTGTTGTCTTTATCTTTGGAATTGAAATATGACAGTGCCTTTAATTGCCACAACAGAAGCTCCCAAGTCCACGCTTTTAACAAGATCCATCTTTTATAATGACCTCATAAACATAAGCTCCCAAGTCCAAGAGTAGTTGCTGCACTCTTTCAACATGTCAATTTAGTGTTGCCATATGCAAAGTGGTTATGCGTCCATCAACAAAATCCCAAGAAAAGAAATGAAAATGACCACCTCTGTAAACATCATCAGCTTGAAATTTTTTATTTTTTCTCTTGGTGATGTTGAACCACTTTCTGATGACTATTTTCTTGCACTAGGAGAGCTCCACCCAACAAACACAAAAAACCAATTAACCAATGACATCCAAAAAATCATCATAATTGCTCAATAAAAAAAAAAGCAAGTGAAAAAACATAGATACTTCGTGCATATGAAAATGAATAGAAAAACCTAGATTTTTTGGGAGTTTCCACATGTCATTTTTCACTATTAATTCACCTGGCTATTATTCTTTTACTTTCTGCCCCTCCCCGGTTCCCAGGCTTTACGTAGTGTCACTAAAAAAAGGTCACTCACTCAAAGAAATAAAACTCCAAAATTGGAATTCTCCTTCCATGATTTATGAGCTTTCAACATATCTCATTAATTTAGGTTTAGATAATCAAGAGAAGAGAAGATTAGTGTTTAAAGATAGAAACTTCATCTAATTGATTTTTATGATATCTATTATAAGAAAAGCTAAATGGTGTGCCGTTTTTACTGCAATTTAATTACTGTTTATCCTTTCACATTTCACTATGGATTACCGTAGTGAAATCTTTTAAAATTTTCAATTTGATCCCAAAGCTTCTCTTTTGCACAATTGAGTCATTTTGAGCCAAAATTAGAACTCCATAGCATGTTTTTTAGGGGTGGGGGTTGGAATTGAAAGCTAGGAAACTGAAGTGACAAAAGCGGGTAAAATTAATAGCAGGTATGCAATTTGTTTGAGAATTTCATTGTCGTCCACCATTTTTTTAAGCATTTAGGTATCCGGTTCCTATAATTTTCAAAAAATATATTTTGACACCAAACTTTATTTTTCTCTTTTCTTAGTCCTTTTATTATAGAGGAGACAAAGGGGATCGTCAAATCCCGATTTAGAGAGAGAAAGTTATTGTTGGGGAAGCTTTAGGCCACCAAAACATTCAGTGTTTGTGTTAAAAGGTTCCATATAATAAGAGGACTTTAAATTATGTGTTTTCTTATCTTGAAAACACCAAAAAAACAAATCCGAGCCCAAGAAGATTTTTGATTTCTAGTTGATTTTATGTTTCAGGCTAGTTTTTTTTGTGTTTTTATAGGTCATGGTTAGGTTTAACAAGGTTCATAGGGTGTTGGTAAAAAAAAGTTGAAAATGAGTTTTTAAAAGGAAAAAAAACAATGGACCTTGATTTTCTTGCCACTCCAGTGGCATGATTCTGGGATTTCAAACAACACTTCATCTTTTTTTATATTTTTAAAGCATCGGGGCAGATGAGATGTCATCTGCACCTTTAACTTAAAAAAAAAACATTATAGGCCCATGTGCGCAGGCCTGAACTAGTAGGCCTGCATGCGATCGTATTGAGTTGATGTTTGATTTTGCGATTGTCTATTTTTGTTATCATATAATTTTGAAAAAAAAACAAATTATAATCCCATTGGAGCCCATACCCCGGTTCGCAGGTTTGATGTGCTAGTCCCAGTTACTTGATTTATAGGTTTGATTTAGAGGTTTGTTTTTTGTTTTTGGTTCTTTAATTATTTTTAATTTGTTTCTCAATTTTACCCTTCAATATTAGATTGGTTTGAAAATAAACCACATGATTTATTTTTGTTTGCTTTTTATAAAGATTATTTATATAAGCTAGTGCTCAATTTTATGACAATATATTTTTATCATACAATTAATAAAAAATTGTATAAAAACTTATTAAACTCAATGGAATCCATGACATGGGTCATTAGGCTCAGATTCAATATGTTCTTGTCTCAATAATTTTTTTAAAATAATTATGATATTGAAGTTTTTTTACAAGCTAAATCATGTTTTTACTAGTAATTAAGTTTATATTTGAACTCATGAAATCAATTATTTTTGTTCGGGACCAACTTCAGCGTAATTTAGTTTACAACTATATTTAAAGAAATAGGTTATAAGATTTGAAAATTAATCTTTTAAATCATATTTAATTATACAACTAAAAATTTATTAGCACTTTTAATATTTTAAAAAATTAACAGAACCCGAAACAACAAATAAAATAGTACATACACAAGGTTAATTTAGGGTGTAATTTTTGGAGCTAATAATTATAATTCCAACCAAATTACAGAATCCTTAATTTACAATCCCGTAATTGACAAAACAATATCAAGGGCTGTCTTAATAGAAAACCAACCTTAATTTTTTTGAAAAAAATTCCCGAGCTCTACCTTCTCTGTTGAATTCAACCATCAACAACGGTATCCTCTCTCTCTCTCTCTCTAAAAAAATAAATGAAAATACCACTTTCTCTCTGGAAATAGTCTTTCTCTTTTACTCTTCAAAACGCTCTCTCCGTCTCTCTCATTATTATAGGATTTACCATTGTTTGATTCAGCGATCGACTAAAATTAGAGAGAGAGGTGAAACTGCAAGGTGGAATGTTTGAAACCGCAATGCTGGAGTTTTTAGTGCCGAGAGATCTAGGTGACGGTGGCGGCTTTGATATTTTTGATTGCGGCGTACTGATCTTTCTTGTGGAGGTGGCAGAGATGGTGGTGGTGATTTAGGAGAATTCTTGACATGGCATTGATGATAAAGACAAGGATAGCTTACGGGTTATATTTTTGTTAATCTTGATTATTATATTTTTTAAACTTTGATTTGTTCATTCGATGAGATTTTTTTTAATGTGCTGAGATAGATTTTTGTGGTTTTTAGTTTGTTTTCATGAATTCAATTTCGTGTGAATCTTGATATCTTAACGTTAATATTTTTTCATATGTTTTTTAGGTTTTAAATGTATGATTTTATTCTTTCTTTATTTTTATTTGATTTTTTATTAATTTAGATAATTAGTGTTACCGTTGTAGATTGTCTGCATGCCTGAAGATTTTTTTCATGAATTTTGTGCGGGCAACGGAATCCTTTGAAAAAGTCCAATCTTTTTTCAAAAGAATAAAACAAAATAAAACTCTGATGTGCAATTGGTAGGAAAGAGGAGAAAAAAGAAGAAGAAAAAGAAGAGAAGGTTTGGAAGTGAATGAAAAGGAAGAAGAAAATGTCAGTACTGAACATGGTAATGGATAGGTGGAGGCCTCAATTAGATGCGATCCTCTCCACCTTCGTGTCCATCTACCCTCACGAAACCTTACCTCTCCTTAACTTCTCTTCCTGCTTTTTCTTCGTAATGATAATAATTAAATCTTGTTCTTCTTTTGTTTTGTTCTTTAAATCAATATCAAGAATTCATAAATTAATTTTAGTGTTTCTCGTTGCAGATTTTGAGTGCATCTTTTGTAGTGTTACCATTGCGGGATGAAGGTGCAATCTCTCTAGGTTTATCGAAGCTTCCAGCTCTCTTTATCGGATCCTTATTCCTCACCTTGATTGCTGCTCCTTTATCAACTCTCCTTTTCTCTTTCCCTAATTTCTCTAAATCCAAGGTTGGTTACCATTTCCCTTTTTTCTTTCATTATTATTGTGATTGTAATAATAAAATCACTGAAATGGGTTTTGATTTTCAATCATTAATTCTTGAGATTTCATGCCCCCCACCACCACCAGGCTTTGTTTTTGATACACAGGTTTTTTAGCGTTTCTCTTGTTCTCTTGTTCTTTCCATGGCATTTCTCTTCCTCTGCTTCTGCTGAGTTTTCGCTCTTCAAGTCAAAGGTATTTTTTATTATTATTTTTAATTACCAACAGTTTTTTTGTCTTAATTTCTGAGTAAATTGTCTCTTTTTTTTAATGATTAGGGTACTGTTGCTATATCAACTGAATTGAAAGAGGGTTTGAAGGTTGATGATGACAGAACCAGGTGTACATATTCTGGAAGTTGGGATGATCATGGATGGTTTTATATTTCTGTCAGAATTGGATTGTTTCTCTGGGTATGATGAGTTTGAAAGCTTCTATTGGTTTTAGTTATTTCCTAAATTAAATGTTGACTGATTGCCTTGTGATTTGACTTTTTGAGTTTCTTCTATGGTTGGAATTTTTTTCTTTTTTTTGAAGGTTGCGCTGCTTAATCTTATTACCATATCGTCGACTTGGGCTAGGGTTATTGATGTGATGGATAGTGAGGTTAGATGCTGCAACGTGGAGACCTTAAAATCATCATGGTTTTATATTCTGCATTTGACATTTCGGTTGTATTCAGTCAGGTTCAAGATTGTTTGGGTTCATTGGTGCTGGTGCTACACTTGGTCAGCTATTTGGATCGTTGTTTGCTACATCAATGGCTTGGTTGGGTCCCTGTATGTATGCTTCGGAAAATGAGATTGTTTAGTGTCTGAGTTTCTGTTTGTTTGAATTTGGTTTTAAATGATTGGTTGGTTCAATGCAATTGCAGTCTTACTTCTATTTGCTGCTTTGTTGATGGAACTAGCTGCACAGTCATCAAAAGGGATCGACAAGGATGTATCCCATCTTCCTCATGAATTATCTCCCATATGGTCAGCCATTAGTAGTGATGACTTGTTACTGTCTGTTTAGTAGTGATGACTTGTTACTGTCTCTTAGTTCATGGATAATCAATGTCCTAGTTTTGTACAAACTGTTCTTTCGGAGTGAATGCAAATTCTTGTTGTTTGTATCTGATGCATTTCTTTTACCCTTTTCTTTTCTCTATGGAGCCTTCACTTCTAGTCAAAACATTTGAACAGTCTGGATGATCCACTAGTACTTTTTTAGCTTCTTAGACTACATGCTACTCACCTGTCAAGAAAAAAAAATGTATTCATGTAGGTCATATTATTTTGCATCTCCGGAAGAGTGAAAGAGCTTTTCAGGTGCTTTCATGTAGCTTATTGGGATGCTTTTGCTTTTTAGAAAAGTTGATGCTGATCAGCATAGTGAGGCTGATGGACGATCATCACCAGCTTTCAAAGTCTCTTCTCCAAAGTCTCCTTCATCCAGGATGAGGCCTCAGCTTTGGGTCATCTTAGATGGGTTTCGGCTTGTATTATCTTCAACTTATTTGTTGAATGTGTCTCTATTCCTGTGGCTGAGTGCAGTTATTTCGTCATTCTTCTATTTTCAGGTAAAATGGAACTCTGCTCCTGTTCATGTACTCTGAATTTCTAAATCACCCTTTCCAAACCAGATTTTATGATTTGACTGAATAGGAAGTAAACTAATTTAGAGAACTATCTATAATTTATCTTGCTTTTTGTTGATTTTGTTATTATTAACCATGAGAAAAGCAAGAGGGAAGAGGAAGAGTGGATTGAAAGTAAAAAAGGATCAGACCGTGTTTTTTATAGATGCACTCTGTTTCTCAGTTTGTCAGAGATAACAAGATGCTTATCCTTATCGTATAACTCAGTGGATCTCACATTATCAATTTTTTTCGGCTTTTTATTTATTTATTTTGTAATCCTTATGGCTTAAAACTTAGCAACATAACTAAGTGTCGCTCTCTTCCACTCTTAACCCTTCCGATCTTGGGTATGACTGGGATTTTAATCTCAGGTTTACTGTATGACGGTTCATGCCAAGTGACTACCACTATGATAGCCGGAATATCTGCCAATTTTGCTGTCATATGCTGGCTAATTTTATTTTTTGATATCTGAAACTTATTTCTTAAACATTTATATACCCGCATAGAATATGTACAAGTAACATGAACCAGAATAAGTAATTATTGGAGCTGGGATTCCACTACAAGTAAATTCAAATTTAGGGAGCTTAAACTTTGTAGGCTTGACTATTGATATAAAATGATTTGATTTGTTGCCATTGCTCTAGATATGATTTATCCTCATCTATATATGAATTATGCGTATTTCCTCTCACTAATGAATCCTTGTTTTCTTTTGTAGAAAGTAACAGTAATTGCCATGACTGTTTCAAGCTCTCTTGGAAGAAGAAAATTGTTTGCCCAGATAAATAGCTTCATTGCTGTTTTTATCCTTGCTGGACAACTTACTTTAACAGTAAGCTAATAACCAAATATATTTCTTCAATGTTTTGATGTTCTGACTGGTTGTAAAACCAAGAAAATAGATAATACTTATTGGAGTTCCATTATTAAGGAAATCAGTTGCAGAATTATGATCAAATTTAACAGGCATCTTGCTCTAATTAGTTGTTACTGAGTTTCCCCCGAAGCAATTTTAATCTTTGTATTCCCAAGCCTCAGAGAGGGTAATTTCTGAAAATAAAATAAATTAAAATAATCTCATGGTTTGTTTGGATGTGGTGGATATAAAGAACATGCATGGTACCTTTATGCAATTGAATCTGAAATTTGTCCCCGTAAAAAATGTAAAGAAGGAAGCTTCGTAGAAGAGATCCGGTACCAAAATGTTTTTAGAAATGATATTCTTTTACACTAATTCAATCTTGAATCCTTAACAAATTGCATGATCTGTAGCAGAGAAATTCATTATGTCAGGTTCTGGTGGTTATTACTGTCTGTTCATTGGGATCTGCAATTACTTTCCTTAATTCTGCTTGATAAATTTCTGCAAGTAATATTTTCTGTGTTTGTGCATCTCTGGGGACAAAACTGCAGTGTTCATTGCATTTCACATTATTAGAGTTCCTGTTTATAATTTGTTGTGCTTTCGCTTATCAAATCAAACACAGGGACGCATCCTTACTTTAGCTGGGGTTACTGCAGCAATATGCTCTGCTCCGGTTGCTGCCTTCTCAAATTTGGTTGCTATTGCTGTTTGGCCAACTTGGGTAGCAGTTGCCATCTGTGAGACTGTACGGAAGGTTTGTCACCATTGGTCCCTTGCCTGCAGTGAAACAGCATTGTGGGTTGTATTTCTTTCTTTCTTCCTTTCCCAGTTATTCTATTTGAATATAATAATGCTTATGTATCCAATTATCTAGAGTATTATTTGGGTGAATGCACTTTCCTCTTAAATTGTTGAGAACACTTGGAAGTATGTCCCATTCATTTTGAGGCCTCACGGTTTGGTTTTACCCTTACTTGCGGGTGGTTACTTATGTAGTGACCAGGCCTGGAAGAGAACTTCTGTTTACTGTGGTCACTCAAGAAGAGAAATACAAAGCTAAGGTTAGTAGATGTTTCTGCACTAGTAAGTTTTATGTATCCCTGATTGAATTGGGCTATTAATACCAGATTTTGTTAACAAGCAGTAATGTCGTTGCTTACTTATCGATCTCCAATCTTTTCTCCCCTTTTGGCAGAAATTTCGTTTCATGTCTGATGTCATTTTTATGAAATCCCTTGAGACTCTTTTAGGCATGCATGAGTACACTTACCTTTGCAATTGATGCAAATAACATGGATTTCACGCATTTCTTGTTTGATATTACCATTAGATTTTGAATAATTGCTTGCATGTCTTCTACTGCATTATGTCAACCAGCACTATGTCTTACCACAGGTTTGCATAGATGTCATTGTTCAACGGCTCGGAGATGCTACAGCTGCAGGAATGTACAAACTACTATTCAGCACTCTTCATGGGAGGACATCAACTGTGTCTCTTTATGCTCTGCCTGTACGTATATAACCATCAAATTTTATAGATTAATTATTATGGTGGTTATTGATCCAACCTTTTTAATTCCAACGTAGTTCTGCACCACATCAAGTAATGCTCTGAAAATGCCATTTCATTTGTTATGATTATGTTTTTCAACCAAGAATAATGCAAGGTTTTGTTAATCGTCTTTGTGCTGCAGATCTGTTTACTTTGGATTTTTACAGCATTCCATTTAGGACAGCGGCAAGCTCAACTTGCAAAGCTCCAGGCCGTCTAAACTTTTTTAGGTTTTTGAAGAATGATTTTATGTACAGTTATTGAACAAAGGAAACAAAGATAAATAATTCCTTTGTATCATTTCCTCTTTGGGATTATAATTTTATAGGCTGATAGTTAATGGCTGGTAGAGCATGTCTCACTATGTCAAATGCATGTACGATGATGTTTCCTTGTGCTAATACTGCTCCAACTTTACTCGGTTCAAGGCATGGTAACTCGACTTCTTTAGAACACAATTCACCAGCAAAACATTGCAATTTTACTAAATGCTAAGTTGAGTTGCAGTTGGTTGATCTGTGCAGATCACAGGCAATTGTATCAGTGGAAAAAAAGTGCTGCTGTGTGGTGGTTACACAGTCGTGAATAAATTTGATTCTATCAACTTAGCTCAAGACACAAGATTGCACCTCTGAAATAGGATTTCAATCTTTGTAAGAGCTGTTCACCTGTCATCTTTTCCTCCCATCTAGCGCCAATTGGGGTGACCAAGAACCACATTATCTGTCATCATAGCGCAAAAAAACATAAAATAAAAAAGATTTGTACCTAACACCCAAGATCCCAGGCCATAAACAGGGATAGCCGTAGACATTGTCCAGGGCGGTTTTCTCGTTCGCTAGCTATCCACTGTAAAGCTCGAACATCGATTCTTTTTATGAACAGTGAACAATACCTCAACAAGAGCGTGTCCCTACTCCCAGTTAACAATGAAGTAACATTGTCGGGGAGGGATACTGAAGATTGATATTTGATAAATCCTCCAAGATTATTATTACACCTGCACTAATTCACGGAGTTTCCCAATATTAGGTACATAAGTACCATTATTGTACATTTGGATACAGGTAAAGCTTCCATTACTGCTATTAAACTGTGCTAATCGGAGTTCCTCTGCTTCACTTTTTTTCATTTATTTTAACAAAGTGCACAGGTTCCAAGCTCATCTCTAGCCATGAGCTACCATTTGCCTCCCCTGCAAGTTCCCTCGTCCCATGAAACCAGCCCTTTGCAGTTGATTGATTTGAGTTTCTCCTCGTAGCGGCTTTATCAAATGAAATTATCCTGGGTCAACATGATTCAACCAGTCAGAATGTACATCAGCAAGGTTTCAACTTTCATATGATAAAATAAGGGGGAGTATAATTATATAAATTATGCATGCTTTGTTTTGGCAATGGCTAGAAGGATAACTGAAATTAGTCCCTACCATGCATGCAAATAACTGACTTTTGTGCAGGATGATACAAAGAACATGCATGGTACCTTTATGCAATTGAATCTGAAATTTGTCCCTGTAAAACATGTAAAGAAGGAAGCTTCATAGAAGAATTCCGGTACCAAAATGTTTTTAGAAATGATATTCTTTTACACTAATTCAATCTTGAATCTTTAACAAATTGCATGATCTGTAGCAGAGAAATTCATTATGTCAGGTTCTGGTGGTTATTACTGTCTGTTCATTGGGATCTGCAATTACTTTCCTTAATTGTGCTTGATAAATTTCTTCAAGTAATATTTTCTGTGTTTGTGCATCTCTGGGGACAAAACTGCAGTGTTCATTGCATTTCACATTATTAGAGTTCTCGTTTATAATTTGTTGTGCTTTCGCTTATCAAATCAAACACAGGGACGCATCCTTACTTTTGGTGGGGTTACTGCAGCAATATGCTCTGCTGCGGTTGCTGCCTTCTCAAATTTGGTTGCTATTGCTGGTTGGCCAACTTGGGTAGCAGTTGCCATCTGTGAGACTGTACGGAAGGTTTGTCACCATTGGTCCCTTGCCTGCAGTGAAACAGCATTGTGGGTTGTATTTCTTTCTTTCCCAGTTATTCTATTTGAATATAATAATGCTTATGTATCCAATTATCTAGAGTATTATTTGGGTGAATGCACTTTCCTCTTAAATTGTTGAGAACACTTGGAAGTATGTCCCATTCATTTTGAGGCCTCACGGTTTGGTTTTACTTACTTACAGGTGGTTACTTATGTAGTGACCAGGCCTGGAAGAGAACTTCTGTTTACTGTGGTCACTCAAGAAGAGAAATACAAAGCTAAGGTTAGTAGATGTTTCTGCACAAGTTTATTTGATTGATTATGGATCTGTGATGCAGGAAAAGAGTCATGTTCTCTCTTACCCTGAAGTATTACTTGTACCTTTGACAACTCCTGATTTTAGCATGCCGTAAAATGTCATCACAATTACATGCACTGTATTTGCTCTGTATTCTGGGTCACTTATCAATGTACTTGGATGAAGGGTTGGAGAGGAGGAAAGATTCCTTGAAAGCAAAGGTAACTTTTGTCTCTTGGATTGTGTTTGTTGTGACTAGAATATGGTCTATGAATGGCCCTCTCTCATGGATTAATTCAATATTTACAATCTAAATATGGGTGATGGTGAATCAACAAGACTCTTAAGTTGCTGGATTGGATGCTAGTTATATGATGATATCCACAAATTAAAATCTGTGCGTGGTATCCAAGACATTTGTTCTGGGCTGATCATTTTCAATCCTAGTAAATGACAGTGTCCTTCTCTCAAACAGTTTTCAATTGTTTTGGCTTGGCTCCTGATCTTTATTTTTTTTCGTTCCCCCTATGTGCAGCTTCTGCAAAAACTGGTCGCCTTTATGAAATGGTGTCTAGAATGTCTGCCAAGACTAGAGGAAGATCAAAGGAACCTCCCAAATCACCTTCAGATTCATCACCATTGATGAATTCTAAATTAATACTTAAAGTCTTGTTCGTGGGTGCACTTGCAGTTGCATGGCGATATTATTTTGAATGACAACACCAGAAGGTAAGTAGAATGATCTTTTCTAGCATTAAACCACGTGCTGTCCTCCTCTATAATTTGGAAATCTGTTTTTATACAGTTTTGGTGAGCAGATCATCCCCATAAGCATCATCACCAATCCATCCCTGATTGATTCTTTCATCCATTTCAGATGTACCTTTTTCCAAGTGAAAAAATTTAAAAACTAAGATCATTAAGTTGCAGTGTACGTATCTGGAAGGAAACAGTCTATGAAATGCCAAAAGCTTTAGCACATAGACCTCAATGTTAATCTCAAATTAAATCAGGAACTCAATCAAGCATAATAACAAGCAAGTGAAATGGCGAATGCATAATAATTTGAAGATTAGTCCAACCTATTGAATTTCATCCATCCTTATCATGATGTTTGATTGAGCATCTATATGATCTTTAGTGTTAGATAATCATATCACTGAGTTTCTTGTAAACTTTAATCTAGGTTTGTTTGATTTTAAGTGTGTTTTGTAATGCAAGGTGTTTTTTTTTAATTTAAAATCTATAAAAAATAATATTCTTTTTTTTAAAATTTTTTTTTTGACATTAATGAATCAAGATACCTAAAAAATCACCTCAATTTAATATTTTTTAAAATAAAAAAACAATTTAAAAAGCAATTCTAACAACTCCAAAAGAGAACTTTTATTGATTTAAAGAAACGGTACATCAACAGTTTTTCTAAAAACACTACCTAAAAGCAAAACCATTCAAGTTGATTCCATCTCCTTCAATCTTGGAAAGAAATGCAGATTGTCGTGCAATTTTTTTTTAATGTTATGCATTTTTCCTTTGTTTTTCAAGTTATGAAAAGAAATAAATGAAATAAAATTATTTAAAGCATGTTTCATTTTTTTTTTCTTGTGTTAACTGCAGCTTCCTCTTTCTTTATTCAAGACTGCTCAAGGCCACCCAATAGTAAGAAAAAGATGTCTGTTTTTCTTGTCGTGTCATTTGACCATATGAATCCAGAATTTTCTGCAAATTTGTAGACTTTGTTTTACGCTCTTTTCTGTTTTTTTTATGCAGCTTGTAATGGTGGTTGTATGTTGTAACAGTTGGTGGAATTGAAAAACGGAGAGACTTACGATGAGCATTTGGTCAATTGTGATGCTTGGATGAACATCCATCTCCGTTTAGCTTTAATTTTCGTTAACCCTAATATCCTTGATCTGTTTTAGATTCCAAAATTTCCCATCCCTTTCCATGCGTTGATTTTATGTTCTTGACCCTGACTTTTCTTGCAAGTTGCTTTATTTTTCTTTTTGGTTCTAAAAAACATGGTAACCATCTCAACTGTTTTTGATTTGAAAACTTTCTATCTTTCTCCTGTTTTCTTTGACACACTTAATTTTTTTTTTGTGTTAGTTGCAGCTTCCTCTTTCTTTACTCAAGACTGCTCAAGGCCACCCAATGGTAAGAAAGAGATGTTTGTTTTTCTTGTCGTGTCATTTGACCATATGAATCCAGAATTTTCTGAAAATTTGTAGACTATGTTTTACAAACTTTTCTATTTTTTTTATGCAGCTTGTAATTCATGGCCATTCTTCCAGGTGTTTCTAGAGTGGCTTGTTTACAAGATAGGATGGATAGACTTATTGGCTGAAGTCACAACACAAGAACTTTGAACTGTGAATTTGCTTTATTGTTTCTTCACGTGATAAATGACTAGTCTGAGCTTCAGTTTTTTGTTCTTGGCTTTTAATGTATTGTTAAACTATTGTGTCTTGTAATTAATGTTTGAAATCTATTTATCTGATTTGCCAGCCGATATCTTTATTGAAATCCTAGACGATGATGTTTTGGTCTTGCCCCCACATGTACTCGGTACATACTGAGATAGGTGATGTTTCTATGCTTCCACTTAAGCATTCATCTTTTGAGAAGTGACATGCTCTCTTTTATTGGAACATATAGGTATAACTGGAGTGTGAAAGAGTTGCATAAAATGCTTCATTGGTGCAATGAGCAACTTCAGCAGTTCAGCCATATGAACAAGAAGGCACTAGATCAACATGAGGTAAGTGACGAGGCACTCCAGAAAATACAAGTTGTACTTGAGGCAAGTGACGAGGTACTATGGTATTGGATTTTAATGCTTAAATATCTTCTGTTTTACTTATTGTTTTTAATGTGGGATTATAATTTACTTATCTTTACTTCAACGACAAACATAAGCAGTAAAAAAGCAGACTGAGCTTGAGCTTGATGTGAAAGACCTGCTAGAGAGAATTTCAGAACATATCCAAGCCAAGGTATCAAACTCTAGCAAAGAGAAAAATGCTAATTATTTTTTGGGGATAAAGAATGTTGAATGCTTTTATTTAACATGTGCCTTGCTTTCAGGATGATGCTATGATTTAACGTGTGCTATGATAAAATGTAAGGTATCTCCTCAACTAAAATTTTTCACATTGTTATCTAAGCTATAATTTCAGCTCATAGGGCCTCACATTAGGTTTTTATCCTCTACTTTCAATAAACTAATGCATACAAATAACATGGTAGATAATAATAAAACACAGTCTAGTAGATGAAGAATTTGCAAATAAGTAATTATAAAATTATTATTTAAGAATTATTTAAGAATTGTGCTCTAGCCTTTTCAATTGTTAAGACATCTTAATAGAAAGCTTCTCCATATGGTTTCACATTTGACTTAAACACTATTGATTTTTCTTTTCCTGTTTTTACTAGGTTCTTTGTCTGCTTGGCTTCTTGGATTAGTTCAGGTATTCCTCACTTGGCTTCTTGCATCATTCTTATAACAACCCGTGACATCACATAGGTAATGTACGTATAATGTTAAATATTTTCTCTCTTAGAGTTGTGTTCCCAATTTGCCAGACGGTCTGGCATAATCACTAGCAGTTTCTTGACCTTCTGCCATGGTCACTTTATCGTTTGAATGATGCACTTTATATCAATATGTATTTTGAGCAACTTATTTCATGTGGTGGTTGGGTATAATAACATATCAAGTCTAATAATTAGGCACCTTAATGCTTTGAAATGAGGGCAAGCCACTTTTTTCCCCTAGGATTTGTGCAGGTTAGTTCTCCATCGAGCTTGTTCTAACTGAAATAGTATTGATACAACAAAAACTTTGATTTGAGTTTTGAGTTTTGGTCTACACACGATTGAAAACTCAGTAATTACCTGTGCTATATATCTCTACGTGTTTTGTTAATTGATTGTTGATGTTTTCATTAGCTTGTTCTGCAAATTTGGGTTGAAAGTTTTTGGTGCGACTGTTTATTGATTGCTTTTGGAATCCATGGATGGATAGTTGTGAGAAAAAGTTTCAATTTGATAATTGTGGTCGATTAGTCCCACGTGTAAAATCAAGCAAGGCTATAAAGTACCTACATATAGCCTTTTTCCTTGATGTGATAGTTGTAAGTAACTTAAATTATTTGATCGACATGTTCTTGGATACTCGTGGAGCATTGTTTATGCCTGAGGGCTTGTCTCTAATTGTATATGCTTTTTAAAAATTTACATGAGCTAAATTGTTAGTGATGTTGATATGAGTCGTGCAATAGGCTGCATGCTTATATCGTTGATTATTCTTCTAAGTATTTACCTAAACAGTGATATGTGGAGATTTGGATGTGTCCATAAATTGATGGTGTGGTCTGTAAAATTATGGATAGTTACGATAAAAGTCTTATATGTTATTTTACATGATGATCCTTATACATGTTTATGATGCCTTGACTATATACTTGTTTATAATTAGCTTACCATACTGGCTATATATACTCTCGTAATCGTGTACTAGAGTTATCTTAAGAAGCTATATATATACTCTTGTAAATAGAAAAGGAGATTTAGCTTACCATGTATAGCTTCTTAAGATAACTCTAGTACACGATGGAAAACTCAGAAATTACCTATGCAATATATCTCTACGTGTTTTGTTAATTGATTGTTGATGTTTTCATTAGCTTGTTCTGCAAATTTGGGTTGAAAGTTTTTGGTGCGACTCTTTATTGATTGCTTTTGGAATCCATGGATGGATAGTTGTGAGAAAAAGTTTCAATTTGATAATTGTGGTCGATTAGTCCCACATGTAAAAGCAAGCAAGGCTATAAAGTACCTACATATAGCCTTTTTCCTTGATGTGATAGTTGTAAGTAACTTAAATTATTTGATCGACATGTTCTTGGATACTCGTGGAGCATTGTTTATGCCTGAGGGCTTGTCTATAAATGTAGATGCTTTTTAAAAATTTACATGAGCTAAATTGTTAGTGATGTTGATATGACTCCTGCAATAGGCTGCATGCTTATATCGTTGATTATTCTTCTAAGTATTTACCTAAACAGTGATATGTGGAGATTTGGATGTGTCCATAAATTGATGGTGTGGTCTGTAAAATTATGGATAGTTACGATAAAAGTCTTATATGTTATTTTACATGATGATCCTTACACATGTTTATGATGCCTTAACTATATACATGTTTATAATTAGCTTACCATACTGGCTATATATACTCTCGTAAATAGAAAAGGAGATTTAGCTTACCATGTATAGCTTCCTAAGATCACTCTAGTACACGATTGAAAACTCAGTAATTACCTGTGCTATGTATCTCTACGTGTTTTGTTAATTGATTGTTGATGTTTTCATTAGCTTGTTCTGCAAATTTGGGTTGAAAGTTTTTGGTGCACCTCTTTATTGATTGCTTTTGGAATCTATGGATGGATAGTTGTGAGAAAAAGTTTCAATTTGATAATTGTGGTCGATTAGTCCCATGTGTAAAAGCAAGCAAGGCTATAAAGTACCTAGATATAGCCTTTTTCCTTGATGTGATAGTTGTAAGTAACTTAAATTATTTGATCGACATGTTCTTGGATACTCGTGGAGCATTGTTTATGCCTGAGGGCTTGTCTATAAATGTATATGCTTTTTAAAAATTTACATGAGCTAAATTGTGAGTGATGTTGATATGAGTCGTGCAATAGGCTGCATGCTTATATCGTTGATTATTCTTCTTATTCTTCTAAGTATTTACCTAAACAGTGATATGTGGAGATTTGGATGTGTCCATAAATTGATGGTGTCGTCTGCAAAATTATGGATAATTACGATAAAAATCTTATATGTTATTTTACATGATGATCCATATACATGTTTATGATGCCTTAACTATTTACATGTTTATAATTAGCTTACCATACTGGTTATATATAATCTCGTAAATAGAAAAGGAGATTTAGCTTACCATGTATAGCTTGTAAGATAGGATGGATAGACTTATAGTCACAACACAAGAACTTTGAACTGTGAATTTGCTTTATTGTTTCTTCACGTGATAAATGACTAGTCTGAGCTTCAGTTTTTTGTTCTTGGCTTTTAATGTATTGTTAAACTATTGTGTCTTGTAATTAATGTTTGAAATCTATTTATCTGATTTGCCAGCCGATATCTTTACTGAAATCCTAGACGATGATGTTTTGGTCTTGCCCCCACATGTACTCGGTACTTACTGAGATAGGTGATGTTTCTATGCTTCCACTTAAGCATTCATCTTTTGAGAAGTGACATGCTCTCTTTTATTGGAACATATAGGTATAACTGGAGTGTGAAAGAGTTGCATAAAATGCTTCATTGGTGCATTGAGCAACTTCAGCAGTTCAGCCATATGAACAATAAGGCACTAGATCAACATGAGGTAAGTGACGAGGCACTCCAGAAAAGGCAAGCTGAACTTGAGGCAAGTGACGAGGTACTATGGTACTGGATTTTAATGCTTAAATATCTTCTGTTTTACTTATTGTTTTTAACGTGGGATTATAATTGTAGTTTTGTGAGTATGAAAATGATATTTCTCTCATTCTTGATGCATGAGTACAGTATGTATATATACAGGTCTAGGATTAATCTAAATACCTAGAATCAAGCTATAATTGAATGCATATAAATCAGCCCTGCAATCAGCCCTATAACTGACAGCCCTATAGTTGACTTACTCTATTTAGAACAATAATCAATCCTATAATTGATTTACTATATTTAAAACAATAATTTACTTATCTTTACTTCAACGACAAACATAAGCAGTAAAAAAGCAGACTGAGCTTGAGCTTGATGTGAAAGACCTGCTAGAGAGAATTTCAGGACATATCCAAGCCAAAGTATCAAACTCTAGCAAAGAGAAAAATGCTAATTATTTTTTGGGGATAAAGAATGTTGAATGCTTTTATTTAACATGTGCCTTGCTTTCAGGATGATGCTATGATTTAACGTGTGCTATGCTAAAATGTAAGGTATCTTCTCAACTAAAATTTTCCACATTGTTATCTAAGCTATAATTTCAGCTGAAATGGCCTCACATTAGGTTTTTATCCTCTACTTTCAATAAACTAATGCATACAAATAACATGGTAGATAATAATAAAACACGGTCTAGTAGATGAAGAATTTGCAAATAAGTAATTATAACATTATTATTTAAGAATTATTTGGATATTTTGTTACTTAAATTAATTTGTAAGGGATTTTATACCTGCTTTCATTTGAACTAGTGTAGGATTTGGGGGACCAATATAGGCACACATATTTTTGAGTCTTAATACTATATGCTTGTCGAGTGAAATTTGATTTTCTGTAATTACTTGTTTCCTTACTCTTGTGGATATCAACTCTTCTACATTCGTTGTAGATTCCTCATAATTCATTTTATTACATCACTTTTTATCACTACTATAATCAGATAGCAACCATGATTATCGATCTGAATGTTTTGTGCTCTAGCCTTTTCAATTGTTAAGACATCCTAATAGAAAGCTTCTCCATATGGTTTCACATTTTGACTTAAACACTATTGATTTTTCTTTTCCTGTTTTTACTAGGTTCTTTGTCTGCTTGGCTTCTTGGATTAGTTCAGGTATTCCTCACTTGGCTTCTTGCATCATTCTTACAACAACCCGTGACATCACGTAGGTAATTTACGTATTATGTTAAATATTCTCTCTTAGAGTTGTGTTCCCAATTTGCCAGACGGTCCGGCATAATCACTAGCAGTCTCTTGACCTTCTGCCCTGGTCACTTTATCGTTTGAATGATGCACTTCATATCAATATGTATTTTGAGCAACTTATTTCATGTGGTGGTTGGGTATAATAACATATTAAGTCTAATAATTAGGCACCTTCATATCAATATGACGTGGTGGCTTTAATAAAGAAGTTGAAGTTTTCTCCTAATTTTCCCCTAGGATTTGTACAGGTTAGTTCTCCATCGAGCTTGTTCTAACTGAAATAGTATTGATACAGCAAAAACTTTGATTTGAGTTTTGAGTTTTGGTCTACACACGATTGAAAACTCAGTAATTACCTGTGCTATATATCTCTACGTGTTTTGTTAATTGATTGTTGATGTTTTCATTAGCTTGTTCTGCAAATTTGGGTTGAAAGTTTTTGGTGCGACTGTTTATTGATTGCTTTTGGAATCCATGGATGGATAGTTGTGAGAAAAAGTTTCAATTTGATAATTGTGGTCGATTAGTCCCACGTGTAAAATCAAGCAAGGCTATAAAGTACCTACATATAGCCTTTTTCCTTGATGTGATAGTTGTAAGTAACTTAAATTATTTGATCGACATGTTCTTGGATACTCGTGGAGCATTGTTTATGCCTGAGGGCTTGTCTGTAAATGTAGATGCTTTTTAAAAATTTACATGAGCTAAATTGTTAGTGATGTTGATATGACTCCTGCAATGAGCTGCATGCTTATATTGTTGATTATTCTTCTTATTCTTCTAAGTATTTGCCTAAACCGTGATATGTGGAGATTTGGATGTGTCCATAAATTGATGGTGTGGTCTGCAAAATTATGGATAGTTACGATAAAAATCTTATGTTATTTTACATGATGATCCTTATACATGTTTATGATGTCTTAACTATATACATGTTTATAATTAGCTTACCATACTGGCTATATATACTCTCTTAAATAGAAAAGGAGATTTAGCTTACCATGTATAGCTTCCTAAGATCACTCTAGTTCACGATTGAAAACTCAGTAATTACCTGTGCTATGTATCTCTACGTGTTTTGTTAATTGATTGTTGATGTTTTCATTAGCTTGTTCTGAAAATTTGGGTTGAAAGTTTTTGGTGCGACTCTTTATTGATTGCTTTTGGAATCCATGGATGGATAGTTGTGAGAAAAAGTTTCAATTTGATAATTGTGGTCGATTAGTCCCACGTGTAAAAGCAAGGCTATAAAGTACCTACATATAGCCTTTTTCCTTGATGTGATGGTTGTAAGTAACTTAAATTATTTGATCGACATGTTATTGGATACTCGTGGAGCATTGTTTATGCCTGAGGGGTTGTCTATAAATGTAGATGCTTTTTAAAAATTTACATGAGCTAAATTGTTAGTGATGTTGATATGACTCCTGCAATGGGCTGCATGCTTATATCGTTGATTATTCTTCTTATTCTTCTAAGTATTTGCCTATACCGTGATATGTGGAGATTTGGATGGGTCCATAAATTGATGGTGTGGTCTGCAAAACTATGGATAGTTACGATAAAAATCTCATATGTTATTTTACATGATTATCCTTATACATGTTTATGAAGCCTTAACTATATACATGTTTATAATTAGCTTACCATGCTGGCTATATACATCTCGTAAATAGAAAAGGAGATTTAGCTTACCATTTATAGCTTCCTAAGATCACTCCAGTACACAATTGAAAACTCAGTAATTACCTGTGCTATGTATCTCTACGTGTTTTGCTAAATGATTGTTGACCTTTTCATTAGCTTGTTCTGCAAATTTGGGTTGAAAGTTTTTGGTGCGACTCTTTATTGATTGCTTTTGGAATCCATGGATGGATAGTTGTGAGAAATAGTTTCAATTTGATAATTGGGGTCGATTAGTCCCACGTGTAAAATCAAGCAAGGCTATAAAGTACCTACATATAGCATTTTTCCTTGATGTGATAGTTGTAACTTAAATTATTTGATCGACATGTTCTTGGATACTCGTGGAGCATTATTTATTCTTGAAGGCTTGTCCATAAATGTAGATGCTTTTTAAAAATTTACATGAGCTAAATTGTTAGTGATGTTGATATGACTCCTGCAATGGGCTGCATGCTTATATCGTTGATTATTCTTCTTTTATAGTTGTATATCTCTTGATTATCTCTCTCAGATTTTCATTATTGTTTAGGCATAGGATTAAGGGATCTGATTATGTTTATTAGACCCTAAAATTAAGGGATTTGATCATTCTTGTGTGTGTGTGTGTAGGTGGGTGTAACTCTCTTAGTGAAAGAAACAGAAAGCATTTTAGAAATTCTCTTGTATTATCTTGTCATCAACACACTGCTTGAATACTATAAGGGTGTAGCTTAGAATAGGCTAAAATGTAAGGTATCTCCTCAACTAAGTTTCTACATATTATTACATAAGCTATGATTTCAGCTGAAAATTTCCCTCACATTAAACTAATTCATATAGGTGAGATGGCAGATAATAATAAAACATGGTCTAGAGAACACAATTATTTAAGAATTATTTGGGTATTTTATTTCCTACTTTGGTATGACCTAGTGTAGGATTTGGGGACCTGAATAGGCACCCATTTTTTCGAGTCGTAATGCTAGATGCTTGTCGAGTGAAATTTGATTTTTTGCATGTTTCCTTACTCTTGTGGATATGTCGACTTCTACTTTCCTTGTAGATTCAAGAAAGCTTCTTGTGGATTTCTAGGTTTCTTTTCTTCACTAATTGTTGGGTGATTTTTTGTTTTTGTTTTCCTTAAATCCTTTGGTAAGCTTGCGTTGCAGTCTTTTGTTTTGATATGCGTGATTTTAATCAGCATTTCAATTGTCTATTGTTTCATCTGTTCAGAATGTCGGCACAATTATTTTTATCAATAATGATGCACATCGTTCACGTGTTTGCTCTTTATGCCTATTTTTTGTGTTAACACATGCTCCTGCCCGTTATATTTTTCTAGATCTTTTTCGTGCTCTCCTAGGATGCCAATAAGGCTGTTATATGTTTTGCTGGCAATGATAGTTTGTTTTTAAACCTTGGATGTGTCTTTATACTGTGATTGTGGGATGCTCTTATTAGCGTTTTTTTAATGGGTGCTGGTAAGGATTTGAATGTTTTGTGCTCTGGCCTTTTCAATTGTTAAGTCATCTTAATAGAGAGGTTCTCCGTATGGTTGCACATTTTGCCCAAACACTGTTGATTTTTCTTTTCCCATTTTTACTACGTTCTTTGTCTGCTTGGCTTTTTGGATTAGTTCAAGTAATCCTCACTTGGCTTCTTGCATCATTCCTATAACAACCCGTGACATCACGCAAGTAATTTACCTATTATATTCTATTATGTAAAATATTCGCTCTTATACTGTGTTCGCAATCTGCTAGACGATATGGCATAATCACTAGCAGTCTCTTGACCTTCTGCCATGGACACTTTATCGTTTGAATGATGTACTTCATATCAGTATGTCTTTCAAGCAACTTATTTCAGATGGATTCTAGAGACTAATTTCACAACTAATCTGAAATGACAAAAACAAAAGTTGGAAGCCTTATCCTTTGCAAGGTTTGAAATGTTATATGGTGAAGCTATATTGAAGAGGTAAGAACTAAATGATGCTAACTCATTAGCTGAAGTCATAACTGGAGAACTCTAAAGTGAGCTTGTCTTATGTTGTACTTATTGTTTTTAACGTGAGATAATGATTTATGTGTCTTTACTTCATCGAGATTATGTTTTTTTTTTACTTCAATGCAATCATAGAACTTATATTTGTTTTAGATCAGCAAAACAATGAATCGATGGATCATACTTTCAAAGGAGTTGTTGAGCACTTCAGCGAAGTATTCTTTGAACTTGTGCAAGGTGGTCATGGTCATTTAGTTATGATGAAGAAAAAGGTTACTTAAAGGAGCATTTAATGTCTTTGTTTCATTTGTTCTTTTCTTTACTCCTATCGTTCATTTTTCCCTTGCTAGTAAGCAATGCCTTGAAGTTCTTCCAATGTCTTTTTATTGCTTTCCAAGTTTAATCACTATATTTTTTGGTCTTTTATGTTGAAATTTTGAGATAACCATATGAGTGCATTTTAAAGTTTCATGTCATACATTTGTGGTCAATCTAGATAGCCATTGAAACAGTTGTATAAATTTTACGGTATCTTAACAAGATGTTTATCACGAAGATGATAATTGTGACGATGATGGACGTCATGAAGCAAATCTAGAGGGAAATATGTTACTGTGAAAATAAAGGTATGAAGCAAATCTAGAGGGAAATGTGTTTATTTTTTTGCAGAAAGGAAGAGAGAGAAATAAGAAAGGATATTATATAACATGATGCCTTAATTGCTCTCTTACCAACTCAATCACAACTTATTGATCAATTTTTTTGGATATCATCAACCATTTGTAACCAGAAAGGAAATGGACATCATTTAACAAGGAAAAAAATATATAAGAAATTTTATTGTAATGCAAAATTTTCTTTGTTTAACTTCTAGGTTGCTAAACTCTGCTAGTTGCTTTTGACTATAGTTGGTTGATGGTTGTGAGAGAGGTTCAGTAACAGGCTCATGCTTTTTTGGTAAAATAAAATATGGTTTTAGTTATACCATTGCTTTATGGATTTTGGTTATCCACTATGGCTAATAATCTTTTATTTTATCTGCAGTTTAAGAGCATTTTTGGATTTTTTTTGTGTTGCTCAACTTTGTGGTTTCGTTTAATCTATTGTTTTTTTTTTCCTGGTGGTGTTCTACTTTCAGGAATATCATGTATCGGGTATTCCATTGGTAATATTGTTTTTGTTTGCTTGCCATGTTCCAAGTTTGAGGGTTCACTTGGATTGGGGTAATGGCAGTTGGGTTTGTTCGAAGAAGAGGGTTTGCTAATTATATAAGTGTTCTTTTCTCGACAAGGAAACATTATCATTAATATCTTATGTTTTGTAGGTTAACTTGTTAAATTGCTGCATTCATTAGCGAAAAGAGGGAGGGGCATGGCTATTATGTGCTTGAAAAACGTATTTTACGGGATTGGTAAGAGAGTGTTGTTTGGTCTATACGGATTTTCTTATCCAAAACTTGGATAGCGCAACCTCATACACCCAGCCCATTTCAGTTCGAAAGTTAATTATGTTGATAAGTTTGTTTTTCATTGTGATTTATTATATATATTTAATCTTATTCATTTGTTTTTTTGTCTACTATGTAATATATTGATATCAAAATTATGTTATGGGCTTACAGTTTGTTTCTTTAGTAGCCATTCGTTTTGTATTGAGTGATCTCTTCCACAACCTATGCAATGATGATGGGCATCAACTACTCGATGTATGTTTCATCATGAGATTGAGGTATTTTCTCAATGTCACCCTTTTAAGTTTGTATTCTAATGATTGTTGTTATTTAACAGGAAGGTGCAGGGGATCAAGTTTTATTTGCTTTCATTGAGATTGTGTTGATAATTCCGACAATCACATCTCGGTAATACTTCATAACCTACTTCCTTTTCTTTTCTAAAGTATGGAGTGTAAATAATGGTCTAGATCTTATTATGAAAGGAGAATTAGTTGTTATGTAATGAGGCATAATTTTATTTGAGTAGTTTAGAAAGTCAAACTGTGGCAACCATTGATTGGGATAACAATCTAGGATCCTGCCACTATCCTTCCATCCATGCATGAAATTGGAAACCTTGTAATGCTTTATGGGGGGGCCCGAAAAGTGCTCTATATTTGCGGGCATACAATTTTTTTTATCTATGTTCTTCATCCCCCCAACCGTCAAAAGATGAAAGGAAACCTGATTACTCTTTTCTTATTCGAAAGTGCTCAATCTACGTGTTGTTTTTTTTTAATATTGTTATCACATAGATGTTGTCTTCAATTACTACCTCTTGGAATCTTCAACTTTATCGATCTCGACTCGTCGTTTAAACTTAACTGATGTCATGTCTAGTCCTCACTCTCATGGAAGCTAAATGGGTTGGTTTAGAAGTCTCTATTTCACTTGTTCAGTGTCTAAATCAACCAACCGGGCTTCACTGTTGATGGCCACCTCAAATAGCAAGTGGCTGGCATGGCTATTTTGTGATAGTAAATGGATGATACACTTTTTATGGGTCAGCTTGTTATTGAAGTTTATATATTGTTGTGTGTGAGTCATGAGAGAATTCTGTAGAAGGAAAAATATGATTGGTGCTTCCATGTTGCTATGTTATTTTAATATGACTGCAAAATGCTTTAGATTTGCAGGCATATAAATTTTTTTATCTATTTTCTTCATCCCTCCCAACCCTCAAAAGATGAAAGGAAACCTGATTACTCTTTTCTTATTCGAAAGTGCTCAATCTACGTGTTGTTCTTTTTGAACATTGTTATCACATAGATGTTGTCTTCAATTACTACCTCTTGGAATCTTCAACTTTATCGATCTTGACGCATTGTTTAAACTTAACTGATGTCATGCCTAGTCCTCACTCTCATGGAAGCTAAATGGGTTGGGTTGGAAGTCTCTATTTCACTTGTTTAGTGTCTAAATCAACCAACCAGGACCATCTTCACTGTTGATGGCCAACTCAAACAGCAAGTTGCTGGCATGGCTATTTTGTGATAGTAAATGGATGATACACTTTTTATGGGTTACCTTGTTATTGAAGTTTAGATATTGTTGGGTGTGTGTCTTGAGAGAATTATGTAAAAGGAAAAATATGATTAGTGCTTCCATGTTGCTATGTTATTTTAATATGACTGCAAAATGCTTTATACAATGTTTTATAAAATGGCTATTTTGCGTTCAACTTTTGTTTTCTTCTTGTCCTCTCATTTGTTAACATGTTTTCACCTATCAACATGTTGATAAGGAGGAATTGCATCTCCGTAGAACAATTGCTTCTCCGTAGAAAAGAATCAATGTTCTTTATACACTCTATTTCTCACTGTCTTTTGCTCTATTTCCAGAAGATCAATGACAGAAAGTCTAATAATTTTTAGGAAAACTTAAGTTACGAATTTAGTGGAAAGTGGTGGGTTCTCTCACTCCAATCCATACAATGTAGTGCATTAAGGAATGGTTTGACTCTTTGAACCTTTTGTTATTGCTGATAGATACCATCATTGACATTGATGAAAGACTCTAGTTTCCTTCTATAACTAGCAGCTAGCCTGGTTTCCCGGTATAATTAGTTCCTTGTACAAACCAGTAGTTGGCCCTATATGTAATGGTTACCTAGTGAAAATTAATTCATTTTGAATTCTAACCATTCTATAATGATATCAAAGCACCCACTCATAGTTTTCTCTCTCAATCATAGTCTTAGTCCTTATGGAGAAGTCAAATAATGTTTGTGTCATATTCATTAGCAAAAATTATACTGCTTGGGATTTTCAATTGAAGACTTTTCTCAAAGGTCAAGAGCTGTATTTTCTTTCCTTATCTTGATGGTTCTTTCTATGCCAAAATAACACTTTTATTTGGTAGAAGGAATTTTTCTTTGTGCAGTGTCTTTCTTTCATAAACGGTTTTGGCAACTTGCAGTATAATGGAGTGTGAAAAGCAGGTGAGCATCCTTTATCAAAAAACAAGGTCGGGCAACCCATTTTCCAGCAAAGCTATTCGTGACAAAAGGCTGTAAATGGAAAATGATGATTTACGTCTTTTTTCTTCAAATTGGCTCAAGCAAGAGTTTAGATTAGTCTATTCTGATACTTTAACATCAATGTAGATGCATGCTGGTGTTGTGAAAATCTTTCTATAGGTGGCACTTTCTTATCTCATGCTCATCATTTAATTAGGAAAGGACCATGCCCTCTTATCAGATAATTCCATGATCAAAACACAATGTTAAGGGTTTTTCTTTTTTGTTTTCTTTTTTGAATTGTTTGGGTATCTTTAGTAAACTGGACTTAACAAGAGTTATATCTAAAGAAATGATTAGCCTTTCTAGCATATTATTTGTTCAAGTTCATAGGAACTCTGAATTGTGAATTTGCTTTATCCTGTTTTTATGTGGTAAATGACTAACTATGAATTTGCTCTAGTCTGAGTTTTAATTTTTTGTTCTTGGCTTTTTATGTATTATTGTCTTGTAATCATTATTTTAAATCTATTTATCTTGCCTGATTTGCCAGCCAATATCTATGTTGAAATCCTAGCAGATGATGTTTTGGTCTTGCCTCTACATGTACTTGGTACTTACTGAGATAGGTCATGTTTGCATGCTTCCACTTAAGCTTTCATCTTTTGAGAAGTGACATGCTTTCTTTTATTGGAACATATAGGTATAAGTAGAGTGTGAAAGAGTTGCATAAATGCTTCATAGGTGCAATGAGCAACTTCAGCCATGTAAACAAGAAGGCACTAGACCAACATGTAAATATCACTGAGAAACAGGAGAAACTCCAGAAAAGTCAAGTTGAACTATGGTGCTGGATTTTATTGCTTAAATATCTTATGTTGTACTTATTGTTTTTAACGTGAGATTAAGATTTATGTATCTTTACTTCAATGAGATTATGTTTTATTACTTCAATGCTTGTGTGCAGAAAATCATAGAACTGATATTTGTTTTAGATCAGCGAGACAATGAATATTGCACTGTCAAAGGAGTTGTTGAGCACTTTAGCGAAGTATTCTTTGAACTCGTGCAAGGTGGTCGTGGTCATTTGGCTATGATGAAGAAAAAGGTTAGTTAAAGGAGTCTTTTATGTCTTTGTTTCATTTGTTCTTTTATTTACTCATATCGTTCATTTTTCCCTTGCTAGTCTTGTGCAATGCCTTGGCGTTCTTCCTTTGTCTTTTTATTGTTTTCCAAGTTTAATCAGTATATTTTTTGGTCTTTTAAGTTGAAATTTTGAGATAACCATATGAGTGCATTTTAAAGTTTCATGTCATACATTTGTGGTCAATCTAGATAGCCGTTGAAACAGTTCTATAAATTTTGTGGTATCTTGACAAGATGTTGATCACGAATATGATAATTGTGACGATGATGGATGTCATGAAGCAAATTTGGAGGGAAATATGTTACTGTGAAAATAAAGGTATGAATATGTGGTCGCTATGTTATATGTGGTCGCAGAAAATAAAGGTATAAAAGGTATTGTTATACCATTACTTTATGGATTTTGGTTATCCATTATGGCTAATAATTTTTTATTTTATCTGCAGTTTAAGAGCATTTCTGGATTTGTTTTTTGTTGCTCAGCTTTGTTGTTTGGTTTAATCTATTGTTTTTTTTTCTGGTGGTGTTCTATTTTCAGGAATATCATGTATCAGGTATCATATTGTTAATATTGTTTTGATTTGCTTACCATGTTCCAAGTTTAGTGGTTCACTTAGATTGGGGGTAATGGCAATTGGGTTTCTTCAAAGAAGAGGGTTTCCTGATTATCTTATGTGTTCTTTTCTCGACAAGGAAACATTATCATTAATATCTTATGTTTTGTAGGTTAACTTGTTGAATTGCTGCATTCATTAGGGAAAAGAGGGAGGGGCTTGGCTATTATGTGCTTGAAAAGCGCATTTTACGGGACTGGTAAGAGAGTGTGTTTGGTCTGTAAGGATTTCCTTATCCAAAACTTGGATAGCGCAACCCCATACACCTAGCCCATTTCAGTTCGAAAGTTAATTGTGTTTGTAAGTTAGTTTTTCATTGTGATTATTTTTTTATATATGTTATCTTATTTATTTGTTGTGTGTCTACTATATAATATATTGAGTGATGAGTGTTTTAAATTTATGGACTGAAGGATTATTCCTTTTTTATGTGTTAATAGTCAAATTTATCTCTTGCATTGCTATCCAAGAAAACAATGCACTTAACGAGCTTTTGTTCTAGGGTCCCTTAACTTTCCCTCTAAAAAACTACATGGATTAGGGCATTTCTATGCAGCGTCCGTGGCAAAGATTTTCAAATGAGTGTTTACTGTTATATTGCAACTACTAGAGAAATGTAACTAGATCAGAAACTTCTTCCCATAAAATATAGAATTCTTCTAAAAGAAATTGTTTATCTTGTAATCTAGTGCACTAAGATTCATGTTTAGAAATTATGGTAGTTCCATAAGTCTGTCATTTATTAGAATTATGAACATTTAATATATATATCATCACTTTGTCATCATATAGGTATGTGTGGGGGATCCTTTTACTTGACTCAATCTTTAGAAAAGTAAAGAATTTAACAATATCTTACAAAATCGAGTACCAACTTGATGTTGGAGTATTTTTTGATACTAAGATAAGTAAATAAAATGCAAATTAAAATAAATTATCAACTTTAAATCCCAATTAACACAAATTGGAAGGATTAAATTAAAAATAAAAAAAATCAATAACTGAGGAAAAAGGCCAAAATATATATAAAAAAAACTACATGACGCTTTGGATTCCTATTATAACAAGAATCTTCTTCAAATAGACAAAAGACAACAAATAACAAATAATGCCCTCTCCAAGTATGAAAACTTTTGAATTTAATTACTTATCGTAGTTGCACATAATAAACTATGTTAGGAAATCCTAGCAAAAAATGAAAAACTAATAATTAGGTTGATTTCCCTTTATTGCTGTCTATAAGGTTTTCTTTTGTAGCTAGGATTTTATTAAATAATCCCTACCATATAATGAAAACTTTATTTATGCCAATAAGAGTCTTGTATAATTATAAAATCTCTCAAAATTAGTTGTTAAATATCCTTGCATTGTTAGCAAAAAAAATCTTTTTCAAATAGAAAGTCTACAAGATAAAAAAAAAGGACAACAACTAACAAAATTCATGTTGTATTTGCTTGCCTGTATCGCAAGATATTCTTGAACTCTATGATTGACCTTAAATTTTAACCCAATATTTACAACTCATGATACATGCTCTTCTATTTCTCAAAGGTCATATCAGTCCATTGATGACAATGAAAGTCATTGATGTTATTCCTCTTTTATATCATATATAGGGAAAATGGTAGCATTATAGGCCGTAAATGGCTTACGATCATGAAATAAGTGCCTAGAGTTTTGGCTAAGAGGGTGAGAGACCATGGTCACCCTAACATGCCCTCAAGGAGGTTACCACTTATTTTCTAGCTTATGAGAATGATGACACTATAGACACAAATAGCGTAGCCCTCAGAAAATTAGAATCTCACTAATATCTGAAAGCTCACTTGGAATCTCTCCAAATAATGAACAAAAACTTCATAAAACTAATCTGTTTCTATTAGTCAGAATCAGGCTTTAAATAATCGAATTACAAATAACTAAAATTGAAAGATTAAACGACTAACTATCAGTTACATAAACCAACACCCATGTTCCACCATTTGTTCATAAATCAAGAGAAAGTGGGCAATTATTGACAAATAAAGAAAGAAAAGAAGCAGACGCAATCCATAATAATAGAGGTAGTGGGTAATTATTGATAATTAAAGGAAATAAGAAACGCATGCAAATATGTTTAGTTAACTGATTATGGCTGGTCATGTAGTTCTGGTAAATGCATCAGAGAATTCATTATCTTAGTCTGATTAGTGTCCATGCTTCTATCCTAGTATTGTAAAGTATTTATTAGGCCCTTTCTAACGCATGTGATTAGAAAATTAAGATCAAGCTCAATCTCTCACCTATTAAAGCTCAATTGGGAAGGTGTGTAATTTGAGCTTGAAATTAGGGATGATAATAGATATTCACGGATCGGGTTTTGGGTATCCATTATTCAACTATTATTCAATATTCAACAAAAAATAGGAATAGATATA
Organism: Populus nigra; assembly: GCF_951802175.1. NCBI lineage: Eukaryota > Viridiplantae > Streptophyta > Magnoliopsida > Malpighiales > Salicaceae > Populus > Populus nigra. The sequence continues at coordinate 7,741,920 of NC_084862.1, read as the reverse complement.
TATGAAGTATGCATGTATTTAGTCAATGATATATTGTTTTCCTTTAAGCCAAGGGTATTTTTATCTTTTCATACAATAATCAGTCATTATGGATTTGTCTGGGGGTATTTCTGTCCATTCAATATATTTATGAATAGTAAAAGAACCAAAATACCCCTGGAATAAAAAAAACTAGCATTGTAAGGCGAGGGTGTTGTCTTTTTCTTTTTTAGAATATAATAAGATTACGTATGTAACTTTAAGGACAGAAATATTATGCCATTGAAACAAGGGTTTTGGTGTCTTTTTCTCACTTTTTTTTTGTAATTATTGGTTTGGTTGATGGTTGTAACGTAATTTACCATTTAATTCATGATTTTTAAATGCAAAAAGTTGTTGGCGCGTGGACGACGCTCCACACTTTGGGCGGCGCGTGCACCATCTCCTGGTAGTGTAAAATAAGCTTTTGTCATCTCATTTGGTTCTCCTTCGTGTTCTCTTCCTTTATTGGTGGCACATGGCATCTAAAGGTGGTTGGTTTGTCGCCCATGGCCCTTCCTATTTTCCCCCTTCATACTCTTCTAGCCTAAAAAATCAACTACAATCCTTATGGTTATTGATGTTTTAGATTTAGTCTTTTCAGTTCTGATTTTTTTTTATTTTTCTCTTTTTTTCCTTATTAAAGTTTTATCTTTATTTCAATTTAATCCTTCAATTTTAATTTTTAAATGTAAGTTTTTCAATTCGGTCCTTCTAGTTTCCATTCTTTTCTTTTTTTTTTTGCTCTTTTATCAAAGTTTTTATGGATTTCAATTTTATCGATCATAACAGGTTTTTTTAATTTTTTCTTCAATAAGAATAATACTAATTTCAATTTGGTTTCTTTTCTTTTGATTTTTTTTATTCTGTCTTTTTGTCAAAGTTTATGTGATCTTTAATTTTATCCTTCAAATCTAGTTTATGGTTGTTGTTATTTCAATAATAATACTTTATGTATGGGTGTTGCTGTGTTTTTTTATCTCATTACTTATGGTAAAAGAAAAAAAAAAGGAATAGCAATGTTAGGAGTGGCCCCATTCAACTCTATTTCTAGCACTTTGTGGGTCTACTGCTTTGCCAATTTAGTTGGTTCAATGATGATGTTTTAAATGCACCCAACTTGCCAGGTTAGTTGTTTTCTCGTGTACAAAGCTTTAGGGGAGTTGTGATTGAATTAGTGGATCTTGAAGTTTCATTTTACACTTGCTTTCATTTCCCTTCACGAAAACACCACTCGAATTTTATGTTAATGCACAATGAAAAAAAGTATTGTCGACAGTTGAGGGCAAGGAACATAGCTAGAATATTGCATATGATGTTGTGGGAAAAATCTGGTTGTTTCCTTGATTAAAGGGTGTTGACTCACTTTATGATCCAAGCCCAATGATGGTATCCTGATGTTTTAAATATGAGTCTTGTTTCATTGATGATCTTATTGGCATGTTTCACAAATGTGTATCTCATTTATACACTAATTTCTTTATGTTACAATTTATTTTTTTTGTTTGGCACTTCTTGTCTCACTACCGGCATTGGACAAAGAAAAATATCTGGAAATTCTAGTCAACCAAACATGTATGTACCTCGTGAATGCACTGGAGAAAGAAAAACATTTGTCTCTCTCTCTCTCTCTTATTAGTAATGCATCACAACAAACAAAATTATTTGATCTCTAATTGTTTTGCTATATAAGATTAGAATTAAGGTTAGGGTTTTGATATTTTAAATTGTAAGAGATTCAATTTGTAGATAGATGGGTTTATAGGTGTTTATGCTGCCTCTCATTGTTAAGATTAACTTGTGAATCCAGACGGTATAATTTTAGTAAAAAGACCATATAATTTCAAGGAGTACATTTTAAATCTTGTTGCTGAAGATTTTCTTCTTCTAGACTTTAACTTGTTTTCTCATCAACTATTATATAATCATAGAAATATATATTTCTAACTCTCGTTCTATTTCCCTGCATTGCATTTTTATCTTTTCAAGGGACTCATTATTGTTTTTCTATTTTTTTTTTTTTTTGCTTTTAACAGTCAGTAATGATGGTATTACTAGTTCATCTCTTTAAGTTTGAAAACATAAAATAGACTAAAAGTTTGATTGAATCAAGCAATGCACCAATTTGAGCTGAACTGAATTGTATTATTCTTGTTTATCTCTATGTGCCTAGTTAGGCAGACACATATTGAAAGTAACATCAAGATTAAAGCCTAGAATCGTAATTTAGAAGTCTTTGACTCTTGGTAATTTGAGGGTGGTGAAATAGCACAGACGAGTTGGGTCCTATCGACCTTAGAAATCCAAGGTAAATATGTGTTGACCTAAGCTATGACGAGCTGAAACATACCGACTTTATAAATCCAGGGCAAATATATAACATGAGTATCGATAGGCCAGGGACCTACTGACCAGAGAAATCCAATGTAAAATACCTACCCACCCGAGCTTTCCCGAAATGAAATCTACTAACCCTAAAAATCAAAGGCAAAATATTTACCTACGCGAGTCCCGATAGAACAGGACTTACTAACCCTAGAAATCCAAGGTGACGTAAAATTAACAAAATAAGGTTTATAACAAAATACCTACCTACTCTTCCAGTCCTACGAACTCCACTAGCAGTTGGTCTTCTCCTAGGTGCCTCTCCTGATTATCATTAAGATTAAGAATAAACTAAAACTGCTCAGTTCAGTATTTCACAGTGTAAGTTTACAGTGAAACATTGAGCAGTCTTTATTTTCTTTTTTTTTTCTTTTTTTTCTGTTTTTCATTTTTTTTGTTTTTTTTTGTTTTTTATGCTTTTATATGGCTTCTTTTTTTGCTTTTTTTGTGTGTTTTTATGAATTTTTTTTTGTTAATGTTAATTGTTTTTATTTAGTTATTAGAATTTCATGACACGGATTCCGAGTTTGACGAGTTAACCTGAAATTGTTTTTTTGCTTTTTTAATTAATAACATATACTAAAACTGTTCAGTTTTTCACTGTGTTGTTGTCTTCTTTTTTTTTCTTTTTAATTAAATTTTTTATTTAGTTTGTTGATGTTAAATTTTTTTCTATTTAGTTATCAGACTTTCATGACATAGATCTCAGGTTTGACGGGTTAACTTAGTTAATTTAGATTTTTTTTCTTTTTCTTTATTTGTTTTTTTCTTCTTATAATTTTTTTTGTTTTATTATTTCTTTTTATTTAATATTTTTTTATTTAATTTAGTTCATCAATATTAAATTTTTTTCTATTTAGTTATCGAATGATGCCTTTAGTTTTTCTTTTTGCTTTTTTGCTGTTTTTATGCCTTTAACTGTGGACTGCGCACTGGAGTACACAGTGAAATGACTGATGCCTTTTTGTTTGTTTTTTTCCTTTTTAATTAATTTTTTTTATATAATTTAGTTGGTTAATGTTCAAACGGGTTAACCTGGTTTAACGAGTTAGCCCAGTTAATTTTGTGTTAACCTGTCAATTTTTTTTTCTATTTAGTTATCAAACTTTCACGACATGAATCCAAGGTTTGAAGGGTTAACCCAGTTAATTCAGATTTTTTTCTTTTTCTTCATTAATTTTTTTCTTCCTTTTGGTTTTTTTTTTTGTTTTTTTCTTTTTAATTATCACACTTTTATGACACGACCTTACATCCAGAAGTACATCCAAGACTATTGGGTTTGGTATTGTAGTCAGACCCACTTAAACTTGGGTCATGCAAGTTTAATGTTATTATTAATATTATAAATATTACTCTTGGATCAAGCGTTGCAGCCACACCCAAGACTCTTGGGTATAACTTTGTAAAAAGACCTAATATTTTTAGATCTTAATTTTTTTTAATATTTTTATGCAAAAATTATTGACCCGCGGCATCACGCGGATCATGCAACTAGTAAACATACTAATAAGTATCACATTATGTAAATTTTCACATTACTTTAATCTCACTTGTACAATTCAGCATCATTATTTATTTTTTTTCCTTTCATTGACACATCATTATATCAATATGAATTTAACTACATGAATTTCTTAATTTATAAATCCCCCATCAGAGATATTTACTTCTTATCAATTCCCTTTTGTTATCCTCTATTCATTTCACATTCAACTATTTATTTACTAACAACTAACTTATATATTCAAATACTAGTTCTTAAATTCCCTAAATTTTCGTGTATAATCCTTACGCTACCGGCATTCAAATTTATTCTCCACATATACTTTTAATTTTATTAAATTAACTTTCCATGTTGTTTTATATTCATATTTGGGTTAAATCAAATCCAAATTTTATAAATTTTATGTCCATGTATAAATTCTAAGATAAAATTCCTATACGCCAATCTTTATAAAAAATTCTTAATACATAAACATACCTAACATTAATTTCAAAATGTTTATAACTAACTATTATCTCTCTATTATCACCATCCTAGTAACACACACACACACACACAAATTATCACAATTATCCAATTCTTCCGCAAACAATACATGGCCAACCCTATATAAGGTTCAATTGTTTTCATAATATGATCTTCAATTGTTTATGAATTTTTATTAAATATATTAATCTAACTCAATTTATCAATTGTAAACCATTAATGTAGTTTTAATCCACAATATACTAACAAGAAAATCAATTAAAATTTGACAGTTAATTTAATCCAATTATAATCATCATCCACACATCTTCATATGCTAAATACATACAATAATTAAACATTCACTTTAGCTCCATAATTTCCTCACTTTTTATCTATTATGGTCGGCTATAATTTAACCAAAATACCAAAATCTTGTTCTTCAGTTACTCATTATTTGAGTCATTCCTATTCTAATCTTCTCCAACTACATCATTCCATTATAATTTTATAATTCCCTCAATTTTCATCCAAGAATCCTAATTGAAATTTGAGAATTTTACATAAAAATTCATTTCTCTCTACTTTAACTTGCACAATTGAGTTTAAAACTCCTTACCGTACAATCAAATGAACTTCGAATGTTAACCCCGATCAATATTTTTCCACCTTTTCTCTTTTTTTGCTCACTTTTTTTACTTACAGAGCTGCTCATACGAGTGATGTAAGTTTTTAAATTAACATTGAAATACAAAAATACATTGAAATCACTTAAATTGACATTTTTACAAGTGATGTCCTCTAAAAATAAACACTCCATGATTGCAAAACTAGCATCAAATTAACAACTAAACCAAGGGTAGCTATTTTGTATAAGTGCATGCATACACACACATCCAAATGTTCATATAACATACAAAACCTCTAATTTATATGCAGTTCATATCACCTAATGCAGCATTATTAAAAATATCTTAGATGCATATATATATATATATATATATATATATATATATATATATATATATATATATATATATATGCGCTACAATTATTTAGATTTGGATAAGACACTTGAAATGATTTTAAAGGTCTTTACGTATAGAAATATTAATAAACACAAACGCTAATATGCTAACCGACACACTCACTTTAAGGAACGCTTCCACAGACCCGCCGCTCACACTCAGAAGAAAAGTAGAATAAAAAGGAAAGCCTCCATAACAGCATGTATGAATGGAGAAATTAAGTGCGTCCAAGAAACTGTAACCAAAAGTACTAATATTTACATTTAAAGTAATCCTCCAATATAAATGTAAAATTAATGTTTTTCTTATAAAAAAAGTTCGTAAGATGAAAAATGCATAATAGTTAGAGGACTCACATGAGAAAGAATTTAGTCTATATAGACCATGTTAAAAAAATTACTGTTTATCCTTTCGCATTTCACTATGGATTACCGTAGTGAAATCTTTTAAAATTTTCAATTTGATCCCAAAGCTTCTCTTTTGCACAATTGAGTCATTTTGAGCCAAAATTAGAACTCCATAGCATGTTTTTTAGGGGTGGGGGTTGGAATTGAAAGCTAGGAAACTCAAGTGAAAAAAGCGGGTAAAATTAATAGCAGGTATGCAATTTGTTTGAGAATTTCATTGTCGTCCCCCATTTTTTTAAGCATTTAGGTATCCGGTTCCTATAATTTTCAAAAAATATATTTTGACACCAAACTTCATTTTTCTCTTTTCTTAGTCCTTTTATTATAGAGGAGACAAAGGGGATCGTCAAATCCCGATTTAGAGAGAGAAAGTTATTGTTGGGGAAGCTTTAGGCCACCAAAACATTCAGTGTTTGTGTTAAAAGGTTCCATATAATAAGAGGACTTTAAATTATGTGTTTTGTTATCTTGAAAACACCAAAAAAACAAATCCGAGCCCAAGAAGATTTTTGATTTCTAGTTGATTTTATGTTTCAGGCTAGTTTTTTTTGCGTTTTTATAGGTCATGGTTAGGTTTAACAAGGTTCATAGGGTGTTGGTAAAAAAAAGTTGAAAATGAGTTTTTGAAAGGAAAAAAACAATGGACCTTGATTTTCTGGGCACTCCAGTGGCATGATTCTGGGATTTCAAACAACACTTCATCTTTTTTTATATTTTTAAAGCATCGGGGCAGATGAGATGTCATCTGCACCTTTAACTTAAAAAAAAAAACATTACAAGCCCATGTGCGCAGGCCTGAACTAGTAGGCCTGCATGCGATCATATTGAGTTGATGTTTGATTTTGCGATGGTCTATTTTTTTTATCATATAATTAAATAAAAAATAATTTTGAAAAAAAAAACAAATTATAATCCCATTGGAGCCCATACCCCGGTTCGCAGGTTTGATGTGCTAGTCCCAGTTACTTGATTTATAGGTTTGACGAGTTCACCCACTAGACCAACAGGCTTTGTTTTTTGTTTTTTGTTCTTTAATTATTTTTAATTTGTTTCTCAATTTTACCCTTCAATATTAGATTGGTTTGAAAATAAACTACATGATTTATTTTTGTTTGCTTTTTATAATGATTATTTATATAAGCTAGTGCTCAATTTTAAGACAATATATTTTTATCATACAATTAATAAAAATTTATATAAAAACTTATTAAACTCAATGGAATCCATGACATGGGTCATTAGGCTCAGATTCAATATGTTCTTGTCTCAATAATTTTTTAAAAATAATTATGATATTGAAGTTTTTTTACAAGCTAAATCATGTTTTTACTAGTAATTAAGTTTATATTTGAACTCATGAAATCAATTATTTCTGTTCAGGACCAACTTCAGCGTAATTTAGTTTACAACTATATTTAAAGAAATAGGTTATAAGATTTGAAAATTAATCTTTTAAATCATATTTAATTATACAACTAAAAATTTATTAGCACTTTTAATATTTTAAAAAATTAACAGAACCCGAAACGGCAAATAAAATAGTACATACACAAGGTTAATTTAGGGTGTAATTTTTGGAGCTAAGGGTGTAATTTTTGGAGCTAATAATTATAATTCCAACAAAATTACAGAATCCTTAATTTACAATCCCGTAATTGACAAAATAATATCAAGGGTTGTCATAATATAAAACCAACCTTAATTTTTTTGAAAAAATTTCTCGAGCTCTACCTTCTCCGTTGAATTCAACCATCAACAACGATCTCCTCTCTCTCTCTCTCTCTAAAAAAATAAATGAAAATACCACTTTCTCTCTGGAAATAGTCTTTCTCTTTTACTCTTCAAAACGCTCTCTCCTGCTCTCTCATTATTATAGGATTTACCATTGTTTGATTCAGTGATCGACTAAAATTAGAGAGAGAAGTGAAACTGCAAGGTGGAATGTTTGAAACCGCAATGCTGGAGTTTTTAGTGCCGGGAGATCTAGGTGACGGTGGCGGCTTTGATATTTTTGATCGCGGCGTACTGGTCTTTCTTGTGGAGGTGGCAGAGATGATGGTGGTGATTTAGGAGAATTCTTGACATGGCATTGATGATAAAGACAAGGATAGCTTACGGGTTATATTTATGTTAATCTTGATTATTATATTTTTTAAACTTTGATTTGTTCATTCGATGAGATTTTTTTTAATGTGCTGAGATAGATTTTTGTGGTTTTTAGTTTGTTTTCATGAATTCAATTCGTGTGAATCTTGATATCTTAACGTTAATTTTTTTTCATATGTTTTTGGGTTTTAAATGTATAATTTTATTCTTTCTTTATTTTTATTTGATTTTTTATTGTTTTAGATAATTAGTGTTACCGTTGTAGATTGTCTGGATGCCTGAAGATTTTTTTCATGAATTTTGTGCGGGCAACGGAATCCTTTGAAAAAGTCCAATCTTTTTTCAAAAGAATAAAACAAAATAAAACTCTGATGTGCAATTGGTAGGAAAGAGGAGAAAAAAGAAGAAGAAAAAGAAGAGAAGGTTTGGAAGTGAATGAAAAGGAAGAAGAAAATGTCAGTACTGAACATGGTAATGGATGGGTGGAGGCCTCAATTAGATGCGATCCTCTCCACCTTCGTGTCCATCTACCCTCACGAAACCTCACCTCTCCTTAACTCCTCTTCCTGCTTTTTCTTCGTAATGATAATAATTAAATCTTGTTCTTCTTTTGTTTTGTTCTTTAAATCAATATCAAGAATTCATAAATTAATTTTAGTGTTTCTCGTTGCAGATTTTGAGTGCATCTTTTGTAGTGTTACCATTGCGGGATGAAGGTGCAATCTCTCTAGGTTTATCGAAGCTTCCAGCTCTCTTTATCGGATCCTTATTCCTCACCTTGATTGCTGCTCCTTTATCAACTCTCCTTTTCTCTTTCCCTAATTTCTCTAAATCCAAGGTTGGTTACCATTTCCCTTTTTTCTTTCATTATTATTGTGATTTTAATAATAAAATCACTGAAATGGGTTTTGATTTTCAATCATTAATTCTTGAGATTTCATGCCCCCCACCACCACCAGGCTTTGTTTTTGATACACAGGTTTTTTAGCGTTTCTCTTGTTCTCATGTTCTTTCCATGGCATTTCTCTTCCTCTGCTTCTGCTGAGTTTTCGCTCTTCAAGTCAAAGGTATTTTTTATTATTATTTTTAATTACCAACAGTTTTTTTGTCTTAATTTCTGAGTAAATTGTCTCTTTTTTTTTAATGATTAGGGTACTGTTGCTATATCAACTGAATTGAAAGAGGGTTTGAAGGTTGATGTTGACAGAACCAGCAGTACATATTCTTGAAGTTGGGATGATCATGGATGGTTTTATATTTCTGTCAGAATTGGATTGTTTCTCTGGGTATGATGAGTTTGAAAGCTTCTATTGGTTTTAGTTATTTCCTAAATTAAATGTCGACTGATTGCCTTGTGATTTGACTTTTTGAGTTTCTTCTATGGTTGGAATTTTTTTCTTTTTTTTGAAGGTTGCGCTGCTTAATCTTATTACCATATCGTCGACTTGGGCTAGGGTTATTGATGTGATGGATAGTGAGGTTAGATGCTGCAACGTGGAGACCTTAAAATCATCATGGTTTTATATTCTGCATTTGACATTTCGGTTGTATTCAGTCAGGTTCAAGATTGTTTGGGTTCATTGGTGCTGGTGCTACACTTGGTCAGCTATTTGGATCGTTGTTTGCTACATCAATGGCTTGGTTGGGTCCTTGTACGTATGCTTCGGAAAATGAGATTGTTTAGTGTCTGAGTTTCTGTTTGTTTGAATTTGGTTTTAAATGATTGGTTGGTTCAATGCAATTGCAGTTTTACTTCTATTTGCTGCTTTGTTGATGGAACTAGCTGCACAGTCATCAAAAGGGATCGACAAGGATGCATCCCATCTTCCTCATGAATTATCTCCCATAAGGTCAGCCATTAGTAGTGATGACTTGTTACTGTCTGTTTAGTAGTGATGACTTGTTACTGTCTCTTAGTTCATGGATAATCAATGTCCTAGTTTTGTACGAACTGTTCTTCCGGAGTGAATGCAAATTCTTGTTGTTTGTATCTGATACATTTCTTTTACCCTTTTCTTTTCTCTATGGAGCTTTCACTTCTAGTCAAAACATTTGAACAGTCTGGATGATCCACTAGTACTTTTTTAGCTTCTTAGACTACATGCTACTCACCTGTCAAGAAAAAAAAATGTATTCATGTAGGTCATATTATTTTGCATCTCTGGAAGAGTGAAAGAGCTTTTCAGGTGCTTTCATGTAGCTTATTGGGATGCTTTTGCTTTTTAGAAAAGTTGATGCTGATCAGCATAGTGAGGCTGATGGACGATCATCACCAGCTTTCAAAGTCTCTTCTCCAAAGTCTCCTTCATCCAGGATGAGGCCTCAGCTTTGGGTCATCTTAGATGGGTTTCGGCTTGTATTATCTTCAACTTATTTGTTGAATGTGTCTCTATTCCTGTGGCTGAGTGCAGTTATTTCGTCATTCTTCTATTTTCAGGTAAAATGGAACTCTGCTCCTGTTCATGTACTCTGAATTTCTAAATCACCCTTTCCAAACCAGATTTTATGATTTGACTGAACAGGAAGTAAACTAATTTAGAGAACTATCTATAATTTATCTTGCTTTTTGTTGATTTTGTTATTATTAACCATGAGAAAAGCAAGAGGGAAGAGTAAGAGTGGATTGAAAGTAAGAAAGGGATCAGACCGTGTTTTTTATACATGCACTCTGTTTCTCAGTTGGTCAGAGATAACGCTTATCCTTATCGTATAACTCAGTGGATCTCACATTATCAATTTTTTTCGGCTTTTTATTTATTTATTTATTTTGTAATCCTTATGGCTTAAAACTTAGCAACATAACTAAGTGTCGCTCCCTTCCACTCTTAACCCTTCCGATCTTGGGTATGACTGGGATTTTAATCTCAGGTTTACTGTATGACGGTTCATGCCAAGTGACTACCACTATGATAGCCGGAATATCTGCCAATTTTGCTGTCATATGCTGGCTAATTTTATTTTTTGATATCTGAAACTTGTTTCTTAAACATTTATATACCCGCATAGAATATGTACAAGTAACATGAACCAGAATAAGTAATTATTGGAGCTGGGATTCCACTACAAGTAAATTCAAATTTAGGGAGCTTAAACTTTGTAGGCTTGACTATTGATAAAAAATGATTTGATTTGTTGCCATTGCTCTAGATATGATTTATCCTCATCTATACATGAATTATGCGTATTTCCTCTCACTAATGAATCCTTGTTTTCTTTTGTAGAAAGTAACAGTAATTGCCATGACTGTTTCAAGCTCTCTTGGAAGAAGAAAATTGTTTGCCCAGATAAATAGCTTCATTGCTGTTTTTATCCTTGCTGGACAACTTACTTTAACAGTAAGCTAATAACCAAATATATTTCTTCAATGTTTTGATGTTCTGACTGGTTGTAAAACCAAGAAAATAGATAATACTTACTGGAGTTCCATTATTAAGGAAATCAGTTGCAGAATTATGATCAAATTTAACAGGCATCTTGCTCTGATTAGTTGTTACTGAGTTTCCCCTGAAGCAATTTTAATCTTTGTATTCCCAAGCCTCAGAGAGGGTAATTTCTGAAAATAAAATAATCTCATGGTTTGTTTGGATGTGGTGGATATAAAGAACATGCATGGTACCTTTATGCAATTGAATCTGAAATTTGTCCCTGTAAAACATGTAAAGAAGGAAGCTTCATAGAAGAATTCCGGTACCAAAATGTTTTTAGAAATGATATTCTTTTACACTAATTCAATCTTGAATCTTTAACAAATTGCATGATCTGTAGCAGAGAAATTCATTATGTCAGGTTCTGGTGGTTATTACTGTCTTTTCATTGGGATCTGCAATTACTTTCCTTAATTCTGCTTGATAAATTTCTGCAAGTAATATTTTCTGTGTTTGTGCATCTCTGGGGACAAAACTGCAGTGTTCATTGCATTTCACATTATTAGAGTTCCTGTTTATAATTTGTTGTGCTTTCGCTTATCAAATCAAACACAGGGACGCATCCTTACTTTACCTGGGGTTACTGCAGCAATATGCTCTGCTCCGGTTGCTGCCTTCTCAAATTTGGTTGCTATTGCTGTTTGGCCAACTTGGGTAGCAGTTGCCATCTGTGAGACTGTACGGAAGGTTTGTCACCATTGGTCCCTTGCCTGCAGTGAAACAGCATTGTGGGTTGTATTTCTTTCTTTCTTCCTTTCCCGGTTATTCTATTTGAATATAATAATGCTTATGTATCCAATTATCTAGAGTATTATTTGGGTGAATGCACTTTCCTCTTAAATTGTTGAGAACACTTGGAAGTATGTCCCATTCATTTTGAGGCCTCACGGTTTGGTTTTACCCTTACTTGCGGGTGGTTTACTTATGTAGTGACCAGGCCTGGAAGAGAACTTCTGTTTACTGTGGTCACTCAAGAAGAGAAATACAAAGCTAAGGTTAGTAGATGTTTCTGCACTAGTAAGTTTTATGTATCCCTGATTGAATTGGGCTATTAATACCAGATTTTGTTAACAAGCAGTAATGTCGTTGCTTACTTATCGATCTCCAATCTTTTCTCCCCTTTTGGCAGAAATTTCGTTTCATGTCTGATGTCATTTTTATGAAATCCCTTGAGACTCTTTTAGGCATGCATGAGTACACTTACCTTTGCAATTGATGCAAATAACATGGATTTCACGCATTTCTTGTTTGATATTACCATTAGATTTTGAATAATTGCTTGCATGTCTTCTACTGCATTATGTCAACCAGCACTATGTCTTACCACAGGTTTGCATAGATGTCATTGTTCAACGGCTCGGAGATGCTACAGCTGCAGGAATGTACAAACTACTATTCAGCACTCTTCATGGGAGGACATCAACTGTGTCTCTTTATGCTCTGCCTGTACGTATATAACCATCAAATTTTATAGATTAATTATTATGGTGGTTATTGATCCAACCTTTTTAATTCCAACGTAGTTCTGCACCACATCAAGTAATGCTCTGAAAATGCCATTTCATTTGTTATGATTATGTTTTTCAACCAAGAATAATGCAAGGTTTTGTTAATCGTCTTTGTGCTGCAGATCTGTTTACTTTGGATTTTTACAGCATTCCATTTAGGACAGCGGCAAGCTCAACTTGCAAAGCTCCAGGCCGTCTAAACTTTTTTAGGTTTTTGAAGAATGATTTTATGTACAGTTATTGAACAAAGGAAACAAAGATAAATAATTCATTTGTATCATTTCCTCTTTGGGATTTTAATTTTATAGGCTGATAGTTAATGGCTGGTAGAGCATGTCTCACTATGTCAAATGCATGTACGATGATGTTTCCTTGTGCTAATACTGCTCCAACTTTACTCGGTTCAAGGCATGGTAACTCGACTTCTTTAGAACACAATTCACCAGCAAAACATTGCAATTTTACTAAATGCTAAGTTGAGTTGCAGTTGGTTGATCTGTGCAGATCACAGGCAATTGTATCAGTGGAAAAAAAGTGCTGCTGTGTGGTGGTTACACAGTCGTGAATAAATTTGATTCTATCAACTTAGCTCAAGACACAAGATTGCACCTCTGAAATAGGATTTCAATCTTTGTAAGAGCTGTTCACCTGTCATCTTTTCCTCCCATCTAGCGCCAATTGGGGTGACCAAGAACCACATTATCTGTCATCATGGCGGCAAAAAACATAAAATAAAAAAGATTTGTACCTAACACCCAAGATCCCAGGCCATAAACAGGGATAGCCGTAGACATTGTTCAGGGCGGTTTTCTCGTTCGCTAGCTATCCACTGTAAAGCTCGAACATTGATTCTTTTTATGAACAGTGAACAATACCTCAACAAGAGCGTGTCCCTACTCCCAGTTAACAATGAAGTAACATTGTCGGGGAGGGATACTGAAGATTGATATTTGATAAATCCTCCAAGATTATTATTACACCTGCACTAATTCACGGAGTTTCCCAATATTAGGTACATAAGTACCATTATTGTACATTTGGATACAGGTGAAGCTTCCATTACTGCTATTAAACTGTGCTAATCGGAGTTCCTCTGCTTCACTTTTTTTCATTTATTTTAACAAAGTGCACAGGTTCCAAGCTCATCTCTAGCCATGAGCTACCATTTGCCTCCCCTGCAAGTTCCCTCGTCCCATGAAACCAGCCCTTTGCAGTTGATTGATTTGAGTTTCTCCTCGTAGCGGCTTTATCAAATGAAATTATCCTGGGTCAACATGATTCAACCAGTCAGAATGTACATCAGCAAGGTTTCAACTTTCATATGATAAAATAAGGGGGAGTATAATTATATAAATTATGCATGCTTTGTTTTGGCAATGGCTAGAAGGATAACTGAAATTAGTCCCTACCATGCATGCAAATAACTGACTTTTGTGCAGGATGATAGTCGCCCTTCAGACTTTGAGGGCACTAGAGAGAGGGTGTCAGGGCTAGATGAATCTGTGTCTCCTATTTATTTCATCAGGTTTGCTTGCGTTTCACACGTGGTCAAGGCAGGTATTAGTAATTTCACCAGATTAAAATATAATTATTTTGTTTTCACATTTTTATGGATATGCTGAATAGCGAGATGCGCTGCTAATCCATCTAGTAATGATCAGACAAAATAACCTCCAGGAGAGATCCCTTACTTTATCAGATCACAGCCTCAGAATCTTGAACTAGAAATGTTTACCTTAAATGCTTTGCAAGACAACAAAATGTTTACCTTAAATGCTTATGTTCCACGGAGGGAACAGACACGATCTTGAATCAAGTGCCTCTCCCAATCTGCCATATCTTCAAAAGCATATTCTGGTAGACTCTCAAAGGGTTCCTTCCATGGATCATTCTTGGCTAGATCATAAGTAGCTGCTCGTATCGATCTCTTACTGGGTCCACAAGGTCTCTTCGAAGTTAGTGTATCATAAGCTGTATTAAGCTGTCCCATACCAGTAGCAAAAATGACAATCAGAAAAATGTGTTCCAGTTAGCGAATCAATCAATCAAGAAATTGTATCAAAACAATCACTCTAGAAGTCCGATAATATCATGATATCCATACCAAATATAGCCCACAGTTTTGTAAGAAATCATATCAATACAAGTCCGAAATTTAAAATAATAATTTTTGACAAAAATAAATAGTAGAAGAGTTGAGAACTAACATTCATGCAACAAAACCAGAACATGTAAGCTATAGCAACAGCAGGGGCTCTTCCCAGTCCAGCTGTGCAATGTACGTACACTCTGCCTTTTCCCTCAGAAATAGCCCATTCCAACGATGAAACAGCTTTGGGTAATGCACTTCTCAAGGAATCTGGATCGAAATCTGTAGCCTGAAGAAAGAATTATATTTGCAAATTCATCCAGTTAGCACCAAGAAAACACTGGTAAAAAAATAAAACGCAGGCATGAACACATGAAAAATGGTTGAAACATATAATAACTAATTTTGGAAATTAGAGTCTTCTACATGTTTCAATTTTCAATGAGTAGCACTTTCTTACAGGCCTTCTCATATGACGGATTCCAAGTTGTTGACATCTCTGTATAATAGACAGCAAGTCAATGCCCCAATACTCGATGTCCTTGTCCTGCTGCAAGTTTAGAATGTAGGCCACATTCTCCTCATGTCTTAGATGTTCTATATCTTCAGGTTTCTGAGGTTGGGATCCCACAATCACATTATCAGTTATCAATGTGTAGTTCATACCTGAATATAGCATGTCAGTTATCGACTGAATTAAGGAACACAACACACACGGTAAGAAAACTGGAATGCATTTACCATAAAAAGTTGGGGTGCAGGGGAGCCAAAAGTGGAATGCTAATGGTGGAGCCTATACTGCAAGATACATAACTTCTTTGCAATCGTTTAGATTTTAGACTTGTGTTGATGATGGTAGTAGCTCTATCAACAAAACCAAACCTCATTTACAAACTAGTTGATATGGGTGTCCACAGTTCACACTCACACACATCTTTATCAATGATTTCTGTAGCCATTCAAAAGAATACTTGTACAGTGCGGCTTCAGACTTTTCTATTTCCAAGTTAGTCAAAAGGTTAAGCAATTTCAAAACTTGAACCTTTTATTTTAATCCCTACACCTTTAGACCCATGCATGTCGGGCTGTAATAAATAAAACTGATACAAATTTTGTATCAAAAGTCTTCTTTTAAAAAAATGGCTGGGTCGATCCCAACCCTTTTCCATAAGATCTAGACATATATAAAATGCTTTCATTCAGCTGAAAGGTAATATAATAGCAATGATAAGTCATCTTTCTCAGAAGTGACACAGATCATGATTATTTTTTCAAGCTTTTCCCTAAAGTGTGTCTATACAACTATTGATTTGTGATTCTCAATAACTTGCATCCGAAATTAGAGGGTGACAGTGGAAGCATTACCGGGAGCATGGTCAACTCCATTAAAAGATAGAGAGCAAAGAATTCATGGAAAAAGTAACAACCTTTTCTGTGTTAAGCTTCATACTTACGAATGAACTGACAACATAAAATTAAATAAATTAAGGATAAAAGGATGCCATCCAGATTCAGATGCTGCCTAAATTATATAGTCATTGACCATTTCAAAAAATTAA
Source organism: Populus nigra (assembly GCF_951802175.1). Taxonomy (NCBI): domain Eukaryota; kingdom Viridiplantae; phylum Streptophyta; class Magnoliopsida; order Malpighiales; family Salicaceae; genus Populus; species Populus nigra. The sequence continues at coordinate 7,725,426 of NC_084862.1, read as the reverse complement.
AAACCACAGAATGGGTTGTTATTGGATTACTTCAGAATTGAATTCAACAACACAACTTAAAGTATTTAGTATTATGGAAATTTCATTGTATGGCAAAAGCAAGAAGAACCCAGAAAAACATATCCGCCAACCTGCACATTCTCCTTACTTGCAATCCACCAGAGAAAAACAAACTGAAAGTATAAAAGGAACACAAAACACTGACACACAGAAACGGATGAACAAACACAGTACCAAAATCTTAGATGGAAATGAAAGATGAAGATCAAGAGCAAGAAATAATTAGGAACATGGAGGTAAAAGGGAAACTAACTAACCAAGATCATGATGATACTCGTATGGGTTCCTCATCATCCTTTTCATGGCAATATTATACTCTTACATCCTGTTTGTTGAGGTCAATGATAAGTTCTTTCCTGTGGGGTTGTCCTCAACTCCACTCCCATGACTATGAGCTGGTAACTTACAATGGATTCCAGTTCTGCCCATTTTAAAGCAACTCTTAAAGACCATAAAATTGCATGTGGGTTTCTTTCTCATCAACAACAAAATTCTATTTTCAAGTGGGTATGTCGAAACTGTTGAGAGGGAAATGTTGCTGCTAATACCAACCATATTTTCTCTCCTGATGTTTCTCCGAATAGGAATTCGTGGGCGTTAGATTTGCTACTATCAACTTAAGCCACTCGTGACTTCCTTCAGATGAAATTTTAAGGAGGAAAAAAAAGAGAGTTTTACGTCAATTTGGTACTCAGATTATTGTAAGATGTGCAATTGAATCCTCATGTGTGTGTTTTTCCTTACCTTTTTGCAATCAAGTTCGTGTATTTGTTTGCAATTAATTTTTACCACAAGTACATGGCGCACAGTAACTTCCCCTCTTATTTCAATTGTTTTATATACTTTATCCAGCTAAATTTGCGTTAGCTTATATCTATTGAGTGATTGTTTGAAAGCATGACAATTGTCGTTTTTCTTCTCGGTTACAAATATTACTGTTTGGTTGTTGATGCAGACTCCTTTTAAAATACGTTGGTAACTTTAATTGATGCAGACACCTTCTAGAATTTGATTTAAATGGATTGTGACTTAACCCACCAAGAATTTTTCTTGAAAAATCAAAATTATACATAATGATCATCATCACTTTACGTTTATAAGAAATGCAAATAAGTAAAATTAAATCACAATGAAGTTGACGAAATTGATTAATTATTTGAAGAATTTGCAAATTCAATAAAAAATTTAGTATGAGAATCACTCAACCATACAAAAAATAACAAGAATGCTAATTTTTTTTCTTAAAAATAATCTTTTAAAAAAAACAAGTTTCTACAAAATAGTATTTATACTAAAAATAACTCTAAGTCCAATAGGATATCCCTAATAAAAATGGATAAACCTAATAAATAATAATAATTCTATGAATATAAATTTAATTAAAGGCTCTAATATCTCTAAAGGCCTAATAACAACTAAAAGATAAATAAAATAATAGCCTAATTAATTTAAATAAGACTAAAATCTTTTTTATGATCTATTAGAAAAATCAAAGTTTAACTTCAAATTCATGGTTTTCCCTCGTATTAATGAATTAAAAGGTTTTTCATGCATCAATGGAAAATTATGGGTGTCTATTTTCCAATGCAACTGGAATCGTATTAAAATTCTTTTTGTAGCTCAAGTTATGACCAAAACAATATCAAAAAGTCAAACTGACAAATTTAAATGTTTTTATAATGTCTAAATGACCACCTACAAGTCTTTATTGAACATGAAATAAATTAATCAAGGCTTGTACTTTATTATTTATTATCTTCTTGAAATCCACCTTAGCCTATGTGTTTCGAAGCCATTGAAAGCCTTTTTGTAGCTCTAAGTCTTGTCATTGAACCAACTGGAACCTCTAATGTATTTCTTGGTATTGTTTGGATCGCATCATTAAAAGCCTTGATTAATCCAACTAGAATTGAATTAAAATCCCTTTTATAGCTCCAATTTTTACCAAAATAGTAGAGAAAGGTCAAAAGGTAGATTTGAATCTTTTTGTAATTTATGAATGTCCATCTACAAGCCTTTCTTGAATATGAATTAAATTAATCAAGACTTCATTATTTAAACATCTTATTGAAGTCCATCTTAGCACATGTTTCTTGAAGAAGTCAGATACAGCCCTTTTTGAACCTTTTGGTTCTAAATTTTATCTCTAGACCAACTAGAACTTCTAACATATTTTTTAGTATTGCTTGGATTTTATCAATTGTCTTTCTTAAATTGTGGTTTAGAGGGTAGATCTTATCTAAAATGAAGGTGTAATCTCAATTTCATGCAAAGCATAAATCAGAAAACACCAGAGAATTAGAGACATGATTTTTTAATATATTATACAACCAAAAATTTATTAGCACTTTTAATATTTAAAAAAATTAGTTGAACCCGAAACGACAAATAAAATAGTGCATACACAAGGTTAATTTAGTCGTGTAATTTTTCGAGCTAAAAAATATAATTCCAACCAAATTACAGAATGCTTAATTTTTCAAATGAGATTTTAAACAACACTTCGTTTTTTTTTAAAGCATCGGGGCATATGAGATGTCATCTGTATCTTTAACTTTAAAAAAAAAACATTACAGTCTCATGTGCGCAGGCCTGAACTAGCAGGCCTGCACGCGATCGTATTGGGTTGATGTTTTGATTTTGCGATTGTCTATTTTTGTTATTGTATAATTAAATAAAAAATTTATTAGCACTTTTAATATTTAAAAAAATTAGTTGAACCCGAAACGGCAAATAAAATAGAACATACACAATGTTAATTTAGTCGTGTAATTTTTGGAGCTAATAATTATAATTCCAACCAAATTACAGAATACTTAATTTTCCAAATTAATAATAATAACTATAAAAACCACCTTTATATCCATAAAATAATGAGCATTGGCATTTAGCCCGTTGAGCTCTCTCTCCCAAAACTACCCTCCAAAACAACCACACCATACTCTTCAAAGCTTCGACAATCCTGTAATGACAAAACAATATCAAGGGCTGTCATAATAGAAAACAAACCTTAATTTTTTTGAAAAAATTTCCCGAGCTCTACCTTCTCCGTTGAATTCAACCATCAACAACGGTCTCCTCTCTCTCTCTTTCTCTCTCTAAAAAAATAAATGAAAATACCACTTTCTCTCTGGAAATAGTCTTTCTCTTTTACTCTTCAAAACGCTCTCTCCTGCTCTCTCATTATTATAGGATTTACCATTGTTTGATTCAGTGATCGACTAAAATTAGAGAGAGAAGTGAAACTGCAAGGTGGAATGTTTGAAACCGCAATGCTGGAGTTTTTAGTGCCGGGAGATCTAGGTGACGGTGGCGGCTTTGATATTTTTGATCGCGGCGTACTGGTCTTTCTTGTGGAGGTGGCAGAGATGATGGTGGTGATTTAGGAGAATTCTTGACATGGCATTGATGATAAAGACAAGGATAGCTTACGGGTTATATTTATGTTAATCTTGATTATTATATTTTTTAAACTTTGATTTGTTCATTCGATGAGATTTTTTTTAATGTGCTGAGATAGATTTTTGTGGTTTTTAGTTTGTTTTCATGAATTCAATTCGTGTGAATCTTGATATCTTAACGTTAATTTTTTTTCATATGTTTTTGGGTTTTAAATGTATAATTTTATTCTTTCTTTATTTTTATTTGATTTTTTATTGTTTTAGATAATTAGTGTTACCGTTGTAGATTGTCTGGATGCCTGAAGATTTTTTTCATGAATTTTGTGCGGGCAACGGAATCCTTTGAAAAAGTCCAATCTTTTTTCAAAAGAATAAAACAAAATAAAACTCTGATGTGCAATTGGTAGGAAAGAGGAGAAAAAAGAAGAAGAAAAAGAAGAGAAGGTTTGGAAGTGAATGAAAAGGAAGAAGAAAATGTCAGTACTGAACATGGTAATGGATGGGTGGAGGCCTCAATTAGATGCGATCCTCTCCACCTTCGTGTCCATCTACCCTCACGAAACCTCACCTCTCCTTAACTCCTCTTCCTGCTTTTTCTTCGTAATGATAATAATTAAATCTTGTTCTTCTTTTGTTTTGTTCTTTAAATCAATATCAAGAATTCATAAATTAATTTTAGTGTTTCTCGTTGCAGATTTTGAGTGCATCTTTTGTAGTGTTACCATTGCGGGATGAAGGTGCAATCTCTCTAGGTTTATCGAAGCTTCCAGCTCTCTTTATCGGATCCTTATTCCTCACCTTGATTGCTGCTCCTTTATCAACTCTCCTTTTCTCTTTCCCTAATTTCTCTAAATCCAAGGTTGGTTACCATTTCCCTTTTTTCTTTCATTATTATTGTGATTTTAATAATAAAATCACTGAAATGGGTTTTGATTTTCAATCATTAATTCTTGAGATTTCATGCCCCCCACCACCACCAGGCTTTGTTTTTGATACACAGGTTTTTTAGCGTTTCTCTTGTTCTCATGTTCTTTCCATGGCATTTCTCTTCCTCTGCTTCTGCTGAGTTTTCGCTCTTCAAGTCAAAGGTATTTTTTATTATTATTTTTAATTACCAACAGTTTTTTTGTCTTAATTTCTGAGTAAATTGTCTCTTTTTTTTTAATGATTAGGGTACTGTTGCTATATCAACTGAATTGAAAGAGGGTTTGAAGGTTGATGTTGACAGAACCAGCAGTACATATTCTTGAAGTTGGGATGATCATGGATGGTTTTATATTTCTGTCAGAATTGGATTGTTTCTCTGGGTATGATGAGTTTGAAAGCTTCTATTGGTTTTAGTTATTTCCTAAATTAAATGTCGACTGATTGCCTTGTGATTTGACTTTTTGAGTTTCTTCTATGGTTGGAATTTTTTTCTTTTTTTTGAAGGTTGCGCTGCTTAATCTTATTACCATATCGTCGACTTGGGCTAGGGTTATTGATGTGATGGATAGTGAGGTTAGATGCTGCAACGTGGAGACCTTAAAATCATCATGGTTTTATATTCTGCATTTGACATTTCGGTTGTATTCAGTCAGGTTCAAGATTGTTTGGGTTCATTGGTGCTGGTGCTACACTTGGTCAGCTATTTGGATCGTTGTTTGCTACATCAATGGCTTGGTTGGGTCCTTGTACGTATGCTTCGGAAAATGAGATTGTTTAGTGTCTGAGTTTCTGTTTGTTTGAATTTGGTTTTAAATGATTGGTTGGTTCAATGCAATTGCAGTTTTACTTCTATTTGCTGCTTTGTTGATGGAACTAGCTGCACAGTCATCAAAAGGGATCGACAAGGATGCATCCCATCTTCCTCATGAATTATCTCCCATAAGGTCAGCCATTAGTAGTGATGACTTGTTACTGTCTGTTTAGTAGTGATGACTTGTTACTGTCTCTTAGTTCATGGATAATCAATGTCCTAGTTTTGTACGAACTGTTCTTCCGGAGTGAATGCAAATTCTTGTTGTTTGTATCTGATACATTTCTTTTACCCTTTTCTTTTCTCTATGGAGCTTTCACTTCTAGTCAAAACATTTGAACAGTCTGGATGATCCACTAGTACTTTTTTAGCTTCTTAGACTACATGCTACTCACCTGTCAAGAAAAAAAAATGTATTCATGTAGGTCATATTATTTTGCATCTCTGGAAGAGTGAAAGAGCTTTTCAGGTGCTTTCATGTAGCTTATTGGGATGCTTTTGCTTTTTAGAAAAGTTGATGCTGATCAGCATAGTGAGGCTGATGGACGATCATCACCAGCTTTCAAAGTCTCTTCTCCAAAGTCTCCTTCATCCAGGATGAGGCCTCAGCTTTGGGTCATCTTAGATGGGTTTCGGCTTGTATTATCTTCAACTTATTTGTTGAATGTGTCTCTATTCCTGTGGCTGAGTGCAGTTATTTCGTCATTCTTCTATTTTCAGGTAAAATGGAACTCTGCTCCTGTTCATGTACTCTGAATTTCTAAATCACCCTTTCCAAACCAGATTTTATGATTTGACTGAACAGGAAGTAAACTAATTTAGAGAACTATCTATAATTTATCTTGCTTTTTGTTGATTTTGTTATTATTAACCATGAGAAAAGCAAGAGGGAAGAGTAAGAGTGGATTGAAAGTAAGAAAGGGATCAGACCGTGTTTTTTATACATGCACTCTGTTTCTCAGTTGGTCAGAGATAACGCTTATCCTTATCGTATAACTCAGTGGATCTCACATTATCAATTTTTTTCGGCTTTTTATTTATTTATTTATTTTGTAATCCTTATGGCTTAAAACTTAGCAACATAACTAAGTGTCGCTCCCTTCCACTCTTAACCCTTCCGATCTTGGGTATGACTGGGATTTTAATCTCAGGTTTACTGTATGACGGTTCATGCCAAGTGACTACCACTATGATAGCCGGAATATCTGCCAATTTTGCTGTCATATGCTGGCTAATTTTATTTTTTGATATCTGAAACTTGTTTCTTAAACATTTATATACCCGCATAGAATATGTACAAGTAACATGAACCAGAATAAGTAATTATTGGAGCTGGGATTCCACTACAAGTAAATTCAAATTTAGGGAGCTTAAACTTTGTAGGCTTGACTATTGATAAAAAATGATTTGATTTGTTGCCATTGCTCTAGATATGATTTATCCTCATCTATACATGAATTATGCGTATTTCCTCTCACTAATGAATCCTTGTTTTCTTTTGTAGAAAGTAACAGTAATTGCCATGACTGTTTCAAGCTCTCTTGGAAGAAGAAAATTGTTTGCCCAGATAAATAGCTTCATTGCTGTTTTTATCCTTGCTGGACAACTTACTTTAACAGTAAGCTAATAACCAAATATATTTCTTCAATGTTTTGATGTTCTGACTGGTTGTAAAACCAAGAAAATAGATAATACTTACTGGAGTTCCATTATTAAGGAAATCAGTTGCAGAATTATGATCAAATTTAACAGGCATCTTGCTCTGATTAGTTGTTACTGAGTTTCCCCTGAAGCAATTTTAATCTTTGTATTCCCAAGCCTCAGAGAGGGTAATTTCTGAAAATAAAATAATCTCATGGTTTGTTTGGATGTGGTGGATATAAAGAACATGCATGGTACCTTTATGCAATTGAATCTGAAATTTGTCCCTGTAAAACATGTAAAGAAGGAAGCTTCATAGAAGAATTCCGGTACCAAAATGTTTTTAGAAATGATATTCTTTTACACTAATTCAATCTTGAATCTTTAACAAATTGCATGATCTGTAGCAGAGAAATTCATTATGTCAGGTTCTGGTGGTTATTACTGTCTTTTCATTGGGATCTGCAATTACTTTCCTTAATTCTGCTTGATAAATTTCTGCAAGTAATATTTTCTGTGTTTGTGCATCTCTGGGGACAAAACTGCAGTGTTCATTGCATTTCACATTATTAGAGTTCCTGTTTATAATTTGTTGTGCTTTCGCTTATCAAATCAAACACAGGGACGCATCCTTACTTTACCTGGGGTTACTGCAGCAATATGCTCTGCTCCGGTTGCTGCCTTCTCAAATTTGGTTGCTATTGCTGTTTGGCCAACTTGGGTAGCAGTTGCCATCTGTGAGACTGTACGGAAGGTTTGTCACCATTGGTCCCTTGCCTGCAGTGAAACAGCATTGTGGGTTGTATTTCTTTCTTTCTTCCTTTCCCGGTTATTCTATTTGAATATAATAATGCTTATGTATCCAATTATCTAGAGTATTATTTGGGTGAATGCACTTTCCTCTTAAATTGTTGAGAACACTTGGAAGTATGTCCCATTCATTTTGAGGCCTCACGGTTTGGTTTTACCCTTACTTGCGGGTGGTTACTTATGTAGTGACCAGGCCTGGAAGAGAACTTCTGTTTACTGTGGTCACTCAAGAAGAGAAATACAAAGCTAAGGTTAGTAGATGTTTCTGCACAAGTTTATTTGATTGATTATGGATCTGTGATGCAGGAAAAGAGTCCTGTTCTCTCTAAAACTAAAGTATTACTTGTACCTTTGACAACTCCTGATTTTAGCATGCCGTAAAATGTCATCACAATCACGTGCACTGTATTTGCTCTGTATTTTGGGTCACTTATCAATGTACTTGGACGAAGGGTTGGATAGGAGGAAACATTCCTTGAAAGCAAAGGTAACTTTTGTCTTTTGGATTGTGTTTGTTGTGACTAGAATATGGTCTATGAATGGCCCTCTCTCATGGACTAATTCAATATTTACAATCTAAATATGGTTGATGGTGAATCAACAAAACTCTTAAGTTGTTGGATTGGATGCTAGTTATATGATGATATCCTCAAATTAAAATATGTGCGTGGTATCCAAGACATTTGTTCTGGGCTGATCATTTTCAACTTATGAAAAAGAAATAAATTAAATAAAATTATTTAAAGCATGTTTAATTTTTTTTTCTTGTGTTAACTGCTGGTTCCTCCTTCTTTACTCAAGACTGCTCAAGGCCATCCAATGGTAAGAAAGAGATGTCTGTTTTTCTTGTCGTGTCATTTGACCATATGAATCAAGAATTTTCTGCAAATTTGTAGACTTTGTTTTACGATCTTTTTCATTTTTTTCATGCAGCTTGTAATTCATGGCGGTTGTATGCTGTAACAGTTGGTGAAATTGAAAGAAGGAGAGACCTACAATGGGCATTTGGTCAATTGTGATGCTTGGATGAACATCCATCTCCGTTTAGCTTTAATTTTCTTTAACCCTAATATCCTTGATCTGTTTTAGATTCCAAAATTTCCCATCTCTTTCCATTCTTTCATTTTATGTTCTTGACCCTGGCTTTTCTTGCAGGTTGCTTGATTTTTCTTTTTGGCTCTAAAAAACATTGTAACCATCTCAACTGTCTTTGATTTGAAAACTTTCTATCTTTCTCCTGTTTTTTTGACAATCTTATTTTTTTTTCTTGTGTTAACTGCTGGTTCCTCTTTCTTTACTCAAGACTGCTCAAGGCCACCCAATGGTAAGAAAGAGATGTCTGTTTTTCTTGTCGTGTCATTTGACCATATGAATCAAGAATTTTCTGCAAATTTGTAGACTTTGTTTTAGACCTTTTTCATTTTTTTCATGCAGCTTGTAATTCATGGCCCTTCTTCCAGGTGTTTTTGATACGATGGATAGACTTATTGGCTGAAGTCACAACACAAGAACTCTGAACTGTGAATTTGCTTTATTGTTTCTTCATGTGATAAATGACTAGTCTGAGCTTCAGTTTTTTTTTCTTGGCTTTTAATGTATTGTTAAACTATTGTGTCTTGTAATTAATGTTTGAAATTTATTTATCTGATTTGCGAGCCGATATCTTTACTGAAATCCTAGACGATGATGATTTGGTCTTGCCCCCACATGTACTCGGTACTAACTGAGATAGGTGATGTTTCTATGCTTCCACTTAAGCATTCATCTTTTGAGAAGTGACATGCTCTCTTTTATTGGAACATATAGGTATAAGTGGAGTGTGAAAGAGTTGCATAAAATGCCTCATTGGTGCAATGAGCAACTTCAGCAGTTCAGCCATATGAACAAGAAGGCACTAGATCAACATGAGGTAAGTGACGAGGCCCTCCAGAAAAGGCAAGCTGAACTTGAGGCAAGTGACGAGGTACTATGGTATTGGATTTTAATGCTTAAATATCTTCTGTTTTACTTATTGTTTTTAATGTGGGATTATAATTTACTTATCTTTACTTCAACGACAAACATAAGCAGTAAAAAAGCAGACTGAGCTTGAGCTTGATGTGAAAGACCTGCTAGAGAGAATTTCAGGACATATCCAAGCCAAGGTATCAAACTCTAGCAAAGAGGAAAATGCTAATTATTTTTTGGGGATAAAGAATGTTGAATGCTTTTATTTAACATGTGCCTTGCTTTCAGGATGATGCTATGATTTAACGTGTGCTATGCTAAAATGTAAGGTATCTCCTCAACTAAAATTTTCCACATTGTTATCTAAGCTATAATTTCAGCTGATACGGCCTCACATTAGGTTTTTATCCTCTACTTTCAATAAACTAATGCATACAAATAACATGGTAGATAATAATAAAACACAGTCTAGTAGATGAAGAATTTGCAAGTAAGTAATTATAAAATTATTATTTAAGAATTATTTAAGAATTGTGCTCTAGCCTTTTCAATTGTTAAGACATCTTAATAGAAAGCTTCTCCATATGGTTTCACATTTGACTTAAACACTATTGATTTTTCTTTTCCTATTTTTACTAGGTTCTTTGTCTGCTTGGCTTCTCGGATTAGTTCAGGTATTCCTCACTTGGCTTCTTGCATCATTCTTATAACAACCCGTGACATCACATAGGTAATGTACGTATAATGTTAAATATTTTCTCTCTTAGAGTTGTGTTCCCAATTTGCCAGACGGTCTGGCATAATCACTAGCAGTTTCTTGACCTTCTGCCATGGTCACTTTATCGTTTGAATGATGCACTTTATATCAATATGTATTTTGAGCAACTTATTTCATGTGGTGGTTGGGTATAATAACATATCAAGTCTAATAATTAGGCACCTTAATGCTTTGAAATGAGGGCAAGCCACTTTTTTCCCCTAGGATTTGTGCAGGTTAGTTCTCCATCGAGCTTGTTCTAACTGAAATAGTATTGATACAACAAAAACTTTGATTTGAGTTTTGAGTTTTGGTCTACACACGATTGAAAACTCAGTAATTACCTGTGCTATATATCTCTACGTGTTTTGTTAATTGATTGTTGATGTTTTCATTAGCTTGTTCTGCAAATTTGGGTTGAAAGTTTTTGGTGCGACTCTTTATTGATTGCTTTTGAATCCATGGATGGATAGTTGTGAGAAAAAGTTTCAATTTGATAATTGTGGTCAATTAGTCCCACGTGTAAAATCAAGCAAGGCTATAAAGTACCTACATATAGCCTTTTTCCTTGATGTAATAGTTGTAACTTAAATTATTTGATCGACATGTTCTTGGATACTCGTGGAGCATTGTTTATGCCTGAAGGCTTGTCTATAAATGTAGATGCTTTTTTAAAATTTACATGAGCTAAATTGTTAGTGATGTTGATATGACTCCTACAATGGGCTGCATGCTTATATCGCTGATTATTCTTCTTTCATAGCTGTATATCCCTTGATTATCTCTCTCAGATTTTCATTATTGTTTAGGCCTAGGATTAAGGGATCTGATTATGTTTATTAGACCCTAAAATTAAGGGATTTGATCATTCTTGTTGTGTGTGTGTGTGTGGGTGGGTGTAACTCTCTTAGTGAAAGAAACAGAAAGCATTTTAGAAATTCTCTTGTATTATCTTGTCATCAACACACTTCTTGAATACTATAAGGGTGTAGCTTAGAATAGGCTAAAATGTAAGGTATCTCCTCAACTAAGTTTCTACATATTATTACATAAGCTATGATTTCAGCTGAAAATTTCCCTCACATTAAACTAATTCATACAGCTGAGATGACAGATAATAATAAAACATGGTCTAGAGAACACAATTATTTAAGAATTATTTGGGTATTTTATTTCCTACTTTGGTATGACCTAGTGTAGGATTTGGGGACCTGAATAGGCACCCATTTTTTCGAGTCGTAATGCTAGATGCTTGTCGAGTGAAATTTGATTTTTTGCATGTTTCCTTACTCTTGTGGATATGTCGACTTCTACTTTCCTTGTAGATTCAAGAAAGCTTCTTGTGGATTTCTAGGTTTCTTTTCTTCACTAATTGTTGGGTGATTTTTTGTTTTTGTTTTCCTTAAATCGTTTGGTAAGCTTGCGTTGCAGTCTTTTGTTTTGATATGCGTGATTTTAATCAGCATTTCAATTTTGTCTGTTGTTTCATCTGTTCAGAATGACGGCACAATTATTTTTATCAATAGTGATGCACATCGTTCACGTGTTTGCTCTTTATGCCTATGTTTTGTGTTAACACATGCTCCTGCCCGTTATATTTTCCTAGATCTTTGTCGTGCTTTCCTAGGATACCAATAAGGCTGTTATATGTTTTGCTGGCAATGATAGTTTGTTTTTAAACCTTGGATGTGTCTTTATACTGTGATTGTGCGATGCTTTTATTAGCGTTTCTTTAATGGGTGCTGGTAAGGATTATGAGTGTTATTTTTATCAATACATGCACATAATTCACATAATTTGCCCTTTATGCCCATGTTTTGTGTTAACACATGCTGCTGCTTATAATTTTTTTCCAGATCATTTTCGTGCTTTTCTAGGCTGCCAATAATGCTCTTACGTGTTCTATTGGCAATGATAGTTTGTTTTTAAATTTTGATGACTCTTCATAGTGTGACTGTGCGATGCTCTTATTAGCGTTTCTGTAATCGATGATGGAAAGCATTATGAGCATTATTCAATTAGGAAAAATTTGTTGCTCCTGTAACTTGACTACATCTATTGGAGAAATCAGTTGAGAATATAATTGATTTGGCGACTGCCTTTATTTTTAACAAAACTAGTTTCCATTATATTCATGCAATGACTGGTTTTCTACTTTATTATGCATGGTGGATTGAATGGGTTCCCTTATAGATGCCTTATCTAATGAATTCATTTTCATTGGAGATGCCTTTGTGATGGATGGTTTCTGCACAATTGTGTTGGTTCATTTACATTTTCATTGTCACTTTCTACATGCAACCATTGATTTATTTAATTTTTATCTTGAGAGAATATATGACCCGAGTGCATTTGAGTAGTTAAGGCCAAATGATGAGTTTGGGATCTTTTGGTGAGTACACCTGCGCAACATTCATAGCGTTCCAATATTGTTTACCTTTAGGAACCCCATTAAGCTCTTTTGCTTCTATTCCTCACAGCTCATTTTGTTACATCACTTTTAGTCACTAATGTACTTGGATAGCAACCATGATTATTGATTTGAATGTTTTGTGCTCTAACCTTTTCAATTGTTAAGTCATCTTAATAGAGAGGTTCTCCGTATGGTTGCACATTTTGCCCAAACACTGTTGATTTTTCTTTTCCCATTTTTACTATGTTCTTTGTCTGCTCGGCTTTTTGGATTAGTTCAAGTAATCCTCACTTGGCTTCTTGCATCATTCCTATAACAACCCGTGACATCACGCAAGTAATTTACGTATTCTATTCCATTATGTTAAATATTCTCTCTTATACTGTGTTCCCAATCTGCTAGACGATATGGCATAATCACTAGCAGTCTCTTGACCTTCTGTCATGGACACTTTATCGTTTAAATGATGTACTTCATATCAGTATGTCTTTCGAGCAACTTATTTCAGATGGATTCTAGAGACTAATTTCACAACTAATCTACAGCTTCTTATTTCTTTACTCAAGACTGCTCAAGGCCACCTAATGGTAAGAAAGAGATGTCTGTTTTTCTTGTCGTGTCATTTGACCATATGAATCCAGAATTTTCTGCAAGTTTGTAGACTTTGTTTTACGGCCTTTTCCATTTTTTTTTTGCAGCTTGTAATTCATGGTGGTTGTACGCTGTAATAATTGGTGGAATTGAAAAACGGAGAGACTTACAATGGGCATTTGGTCAATTGTGATGCTTGGATGAACATCCATCTCCGTTTAGCTTTAATTTTCTTTAACGCTAATATCCTTAATCTGTTTTAGAATCCAAAATTTCCCCTCCCTTTCCATGCGTTCATTTTATGTTCTTGACCCTGGCTTTTCTTGCAGGTTGCTTGATTTTTCTTGTGTTAACTGCTGCTCCCTCTTTCTTTACTGAAGACTGCTCAAGGCCACCCAATGGTAAGAAAGAGATGTCTGTTTTTCTTGTCGTGTCATTTGACCATATGAATCCAGAATTTTCTGCAAATTTGTAGACTTTGTTTTACGACCTTTATCATTTTTTTTATGCAGCTTTTAATTCATAGTGGTTGTATGCTGTAACAGTTGGTGGAATTGAAAAACGGAGAAACTTACAATGGGCATTTGGTCAATTGTGATGCTTGGATGAACATCCATCTCCGTTTATCTTTAATTTTCTTAAACCCTAATATCCTTGATCTGTTTTAGATTCCAAAATTTCCCATCCCTTTCCATGCGTTCATTTTATGTTCTTGACACTGGCTTTTCTTGCAGGTTGCTTGATTTTTCTTTTTTGCTCCAAAAAACATGGTAACCATCTCAACTGTCTTTGATTTGAAAACTTTCTATCTTTCTCCTGTTTTCTTTGACACTCTTAATTTTATTTTTCATGTGTTAACTGCAACTTCCTCTTTCTTTCCTCAAGACTGCTCAGGCCACCCAATGGTAAGAAAGAGATGTCTGTTTTTCTTCTCGTGTCATTTTACCTTATGAATCCAGATTTTTGTGCAAATTTGTAGACTTTGTTTTACGGCCTTTATCATTTTTTTTATGCAGCTTGTAATTCATGGTGGTTGTATGATGTAACAGATGGTGGAATTGAAAAACGGAGAGACTTACAATAGGCATTTGGTCAATTGTGATGCTTGGATGAACATCCATCTCTGTTTAGCTTTAATTTTCTTTAAATCTAATATCCTTAATTTGTTTTAGATTCCAAAATTTGCCATCCCTTTCCATGCGTTCATTTTATGTTCTTGACCCTGGCTTTTCTTGCAGGTTGCTTGATTTTTCTTTTTAGCTCTAAAAACCATAGTAACCATCTCAACTGTCTTTGATTTGAAATCTTTCCATCTTTCTCCTGTTTTCTTTGACACTCTTAATTTTATTTTTCTTGTGTTAGCTGCAGCTTTCTCTTTCTTTACTCAAGACTGCTCAAGGCCACCCAATAGTAAGAAAGAGATGTCTGTTTTTCTTGTAGTGTCATTTGACCATATGAATCCAGAATTTTCAGCAAATTTGTAGACTTTGTTTTACGGCCTTTTCCATTTTTTTATGCAGCTTGTAATTCATGGTGGTTGTATGCTGTAAGGGTTGGTGGAATTGAAAAAATGAAACACTTACAATGGGCATTTGGTCAATTGTGATGCTTGGATGAACATCCATCTCCGTTTATCTTTAATTTTCTTTAACCCTAATATCCTTGATCTGTTTTAGATTCCAAAATTTCCCGTCCCTTTCCATGCGTTCATTTTATGTTCTTGACCCTAGTTTTTTTTGCAGGTTGCTTGATTTTTCTTTTTGGCTCTAAAAAACATGGTAACCATCTCAACTGTCTTTGATTTGAAAACTTTCTGTCTTTCTCGTGTTTTCTTTGACACTTAATTTTTTTCTTCTTTTGTTAAATGCAGCTTCCTCTTTCTTTTCTTAGGACTGCTCAAGGCCACCCAATGGTAAGAAAGAGATGTCTATTTTTCTTGTCGTGTCATTTGACTATATGAATCTAGAGTTTTCTGCAAATTTGTAGACTTTATTTCACGGCCTTTATCATTTTTTTTATGCAGCTTGTAATTTATGGTGGTTATATGGTGTGTAAGAGTTGGTGGAATTAAAAAAAGGAAAGACTTTCAATGGGCATTTGGTCAATTGTGATGCTTGGATGAACATCCATCTCCGTTTATCTTTAATTTTCTTTAACCCTAATATCCTTGATCTGTTTTAGAGTCCAGAATTTCCCATCCCTTTCCATGCGTTCATTTTATGTTCTTGACCCTCTCTTTTCTTGCAAGTTGCTTGATTTTTCTTTTTTGCTCTAAAAAACATGGTAACCATCTCAATTGTCTTTGATTTGAAAACTTTCTGTCTTTCTCCTGTTTTCTTTGACACACTTAATTTTTTTTTTTTGTGTTAACTGCAGCTTTCTCTTTCTTTACTCAAGACTGCTCAAGGCCACCCAATCGTAAGAAAGCTGTCTGTTTTTCTTGTCATGTCATTTGACCATATGAATCCAGAATTTTCAGCAAATTTTTAGACTTTGATTTACGACCTTTTTCATTTTTTTATGCAGCTTGAAATTCATGGCGGTTGTATGTCGTAACAGTTGGTGGAATTGAAAAACAGAGACTTACAATGGACATTTGGTCAATTGTGATGCTTGAATGAACATCCAACTCCGTTTAACTTTAATTTTCGTTAACCTTAATATCCTTGATCTGTTTTATATTCCAAAATTTGCCATCCCTTTCCATGCATTCATTTTATGTTCTTGACCCTGGCTTTTCTTGCAGGTTGCTTGATTTTTCTTTTTTACTCTAAAAAACATGGTAACCATCTCAACTGTCTTTGATTTGAAAACTTTCTATCTTTCTCCTGTTTTCTGACACTTTATTTTTTTTTTCTTGTATTAATTGCTGCTTCCTATTTCTTAACTCAACACTGCTCAAGGCCACCCCATGGTAAGAAAGAGATGTCTGTTTTTCTTGTCGTGTCATTTGACCATATGAATGCAGAATTTTCTGCAAATTTGTAGACTTTGTTTTACGACCTTTATCATTGTTTTTCTGGAGCTTATAATTCATGGTTGTTGCATGCTGTAACAGTTGATGGAATTATAAAAAGGAGAGTACAATGGGCATTTGTTCAATTGTGATGCTTGGATGAACATCCATCTCCGTTTAGCTTTAATTTTCTTTAACCCTAATATCGTTGATCTGTTTTAGATTCCAAAATTTGCCATCCCTTTCCCTGCATTCATTTTATGTTCTTGACCCTGGCTTTTCTTGCAGGTTGCTTGATTTTTCTTTTTGGCTCTAAAAAACATGGTAACCATCTCATTTGTCTTTGATTTGAAAACTTTCTATCTTTCTCCTGTTTTCTTTGACACTCTTAATTTTTTTTTCGTGTTACCTGCAGCTTCCTCTTTCTTTACTCAAGATTGCTCAAGGCCACCCAATGGTAAGAAAGAGATGTCTGTTTTCCTTGTATTGTCATTTGACCATATGATTCCTGAATTTTCTGCAAATTTGTAGACTTTGTTTTACGGCCTTTATCATTTTTTTTATGCAGCTTGTAATTCATAGTGGTTGTATGCTGTAACAGTTGGTGGAATTGAAAAACAGAGAGACTTACAATGGGCATTTGGTCAATTGTGATGCTTGGATGAACATCCATCTCCGTTTAGCTTTAATTTTCCTTAACCCTAATATCCTTGATCTATTTTAGATTCCAAAATTTTCCATCCCTTTACACGCTTTCATTTTATGTTCTTGACCCTGGCTTTTCTTGCAGGTTGCTTGATTTTTCTGTTTTGCTCTAAAAAACATGGTAATCATCTCAACTGTCTTTGATTTGAAAACTTTTTATCTTTCTCCAGTTTTCTTTGACACTCTTAATTTTTTTTTTCTTGTGTTAAGTGCTGCTTCCTATTTCTTTACTCAAGACTGCTCAAGGCCACCCAATTGTAAGAAAGAGATGTCTGTTTTTCTTGTCGTGTCATTTGACCATATGAATCCAGAATTTTTTTCAAATTTGTAGACTTTCTTTTATAGCCTTTTCCTTTTTTTTTTATGCAGCTTGTAATTCATGGTGGTTCTATGATGTAATAGATGGTGGAATTGAAAAACGGAGAAACTTACAATGGGCATTTGGTCAATTGTGATGCTTGGATGAACATCCATCTCCGTTTAGCTTTAATTTTCGCTAACCCTAATTTCCTTGATCTGTTTTAGATTCCAAAATTTGCCATCCCTTTCCATGCTTTCATTTTAGGTTCTTGACCTTGCAAGTTGCTTGATTTTTCTTTTTGGCTCTAAAAAACATGGTAACAATCTCAACTGTCTTTGATTTGAAAACTTTCTATCTTTCTCATGTTTTCTGACACTTATTTTTTTTTCTTGTGTTAGCTGCAGCTTTCTCTTTCCTTACTCAAGACTGCTCAAGGCCACCCAATGGTAAGACAGAGATGTCTGTTTTTCTTGTCGTGTCATTTGACCAGATGAATCCAGAATTTTCTGCAAATTTGTATACTTTGTTTTACGCTCTTTTCCATTTTTTTTATGCAGCTTGTAATTCATGGTGGTTGTATGTTGTAACCGTTGGTGGAATTGAGAAACGGATAGACTTCCGATGGGCATTTGGTATATTGTGATGCTTAGATGAACATCCATCTCTGTTTAGCTTTAATTTTCTTTAACCCTAATATCCTTGATCTGTTTTAGATTCTAAAATTTCCCATCCCTTTACATGCGTTCATTTTATGTTCTTGACCCTGGCTTTTCTTGCAAGTTGCTTGATTTTTATTTTTGGCTTTAAAAAACATGGTAACCATCTCAACTGTCTTTGATTTCAAAACTTTCTATCTTTCTCCTGTTTTCTGACACTTTTTTTTTTCTTGTGTTAGCTGCAGCTTCCTCTTTATTTACTCAAGACTGCTCAAGGCCACCCAATGGTAAGAAAGAGATGTCTGTTTTTCTTGTCGTCTCATTTGACCATACGAATCCAGAATTTTCTGCAAATTTGTAGACTTTGTTTTACAGCCTTTTTCATTTTTTTATGCAGCTTGTAATTCATGGTGGTTCTATGATGTAATAGTTGGTGGAATTGAAAAACGGAGAAACTTACAATGTGCATTTGGTCAATTCTGATGCTTGGTTGAACATCCATCTCCGTTTAGCTTTAATTTTCCTTAACCCTAATATCCTTGATCTGTTTTAGATTTCAAAATTTGCCATCCCTTTCCATGCTTTCAT
Source organism: Populus nigra (assembly GCF_951802175.1). Classification (NCBI taxonomy): domain Eukaryota; kingdom Viridiplantae; phylum Streptophyta; class Magnoliopsida; order Malpighiales; family Salicaceae; genus Populus; species Populus nigra. Next base: position 7,706,862 of record NC_084862.1, on the reverse strand, counting down.
TTTATGTTCTTGAGCCTGGCTTTTCTTGCAGGTTGCTTGATTTTTCTTTTTAGCTCTGAAAAATAAGGTAACCATCTCAAGTGTCTTTGATTTGAAAACTTTCTATCTTTCTCCTGTTTTCTTTGACACTCTTAATTTTATTTTTCTTGTGTTAACTGCAGCCTCCTCTTTCTTTCTCAAGACTGCTCAAGGCCACCCAATGGTAAGAAAGAGATGTCTGTTTTTCTTGTAGTGTCATTTGACCATATGAATCCTGAATTTTCTGCAAATTTGTAGACTTTGTTTTACGGCCTTTGTCATTTTTTTTATGCAACTTTTAATTCATAGTGGTTGTATGCTCTAACAGTTGGTGGAATTGAAAAACGGAGAAACTTACAATGGGCATTTGGTCAATTGTGATGCTTGGATGAACATCCATCTCCATTTAGCTTTAATTTTCCTTAACCCTAATATCCTTGATCTGTTTTAGATTCCAAAATTTGCCATCCCTTTCCATGCGTTCATTTTATGTTCTTGACCATGGCTTTTCTTGCAGGTTGCTTGATTTTTATTTTTGGCTTTAAAAAAATGGTAACCATCTCAACTGTCTTTGATTTGAAAACTTTCTATCTTTCTCCTGTTTTCTTTAACTCTCTTCATTTTATTTTTCTTGTGTTAGCTACAGCTTCCTCTTTCTTTACTCAAGGACTGCTCAAGGCCACCCAATGGTAAGAAAGAGATATCTGTTTTTCTTGTAGTGTCATTTGACCATATGAATCCAGAATTTTCTGCAAATTTGTAGACTTTGTTTTACGGCCTTTATCATTTTTTTTATGCAACTTGTAATTCATGGTGGTTGTATGCTGTAACAGTTGGTGGAATTGAAAAACGGAGAAACTTACAATGGGCATTTGGTCAATTGTGATGCTTGGATGAACATCCATCTCCGTTTAGCTTTAATTTTCTTTAACCCTAATATCCTTGATCTGTTTTAGATTCCAAAATGGCTTGATTTTTCTTTTTGGCTCTAAAAAACATGGTAAACATCTCAATTGTCTTTGATTTGAAAACTTTCTATCTTTCTCCTGTTTTCTTTGACACCCTTAAATTTTTTTTCTTGTGTTACCTGAAGCTTCCTCTTTCTTTGCTCAAGACTACTCAAGGCCACCCAATGGTAAGAAACAGATGTCTGTTTTTCTTGTCGTGTCATTTGACCATATAAATCCAGATTTTTCTGCAAATTTGTGGACTTTTTTTGTGCTCTTTTCCATTTTTTTTATGCAGCTTGTAATGGTGGTTGTATGTTGTAACAGTTGGTGGAATTGAAATCGAAGAGACTTACGATGGGCATGTGGTCAATTGTGATGCTTGGATGAACATCCATCTCTGTTTTAGCTTTAATTTTCTTTAACCCTAATTTCCTTGATCTGTTTTAGATTCCAAAATTTCCCATCCCTTTCCATGCATTCATTTTATGTTCTTGACACTGGCTTTTCTTGCAGGTTGCTTGATTTTTCTTTTTTGCTCCAAAAAACATGGTAGCCATCTCAACTGTCTTTGATTTGAAAACTTTCTATCTTTCTCCTGTTTTCTTTGACACTCTTAATTTTATTTTTCTTGTGTTAACTGCAACTTCCTCTTTCTTTCCTCAAGACTGCTCAGGCCACCCAATGGTAAGAAAGAGATGTCTGTTTTTCTTGTCGTGTTATTTTACCTTATGAATCCAGATTTTTGTGCAAATTTGTAGACTTTGTTTTACGGCCTTTCTCATTTTTTTATGCAACTTGTAATTCATGGTGGTTGTATGATGTAACAGTTGGTGGAATTGAAAAACGGAGAGACTTACAAGAGGCATTTGGTCAATTATGATGCTTGGATGAACATCCATCTCTGTTTAGCTTTAATTTTCTTTAACTCTAATATCCTTAATTTGTTTTAGATTCCAAAATTTGCCATCCCTTTCCATGCTTTCATTTTATGTTCTTGACCCTGGCTTTTCTTGCAGGTTGCTTGATTTTTCTTTTTTGCTCCAAAAAACATGGTAACCATCTCAACTGTCTTTGATTTGAAAACTTTCTATCTTTCTCCTGTTTTCTTTGACACTCTTAATTTTATTTTTCTTGTGTTAACTGCAACTTCCTCTTTCTTTCCTTAAGACTGCTCAGGCCACCCAATGGTAAGAAAGAGATGTTTGTTTTTCTTCTCGTGTCATTTTACCTTATGAATCCAGATTTTTGTGCAAATTTGTAGACTTTGTTTTACGGCCTTTTATCATTTTTTTTATGTAGCTTGTAATTCATAGTGGTTGTATGCTGTAACAGTTGGTGGAATTGAAAAACGAAGTAACTTACAATGGGCATTTGGTCATTTTTGATGCTTGAATGAACATCCATCTACGTTTTGTTTTAATTTTCTTTAACCCTAATATCCTTGATCTGTTTTAGATTCCAAAATGGCTTGATTTTTCTTTTTGGCTCTAAAAAACATGGTAAACATCTCAATTGTCTTTGATTTGAAAACTTTCTATCTTTCTCCTGTTTTCTTTGACACCTTTAATTTTTTTTTTTTGTGTTAACTGCAGCTTCCTCTTTGTTTGCTCAAGACTGTCAAGGCCACCCAATGGTATGAAACAGATGTTTGTTTTTCTTGTCGTGTCATTTGACCATATGAATCCAGAATTTTCTGCAAATTTGTAGACTTTGTTTTACGGCCTTTATCATTTTTTTATCCAGCTTTTAATTCATAGTGGTTGTATGCTGTAACAGTTGGTGGAATTGAAAAACGGAGAGACTTACGATGGACATTTGGTCAATTGTGATGCTTGGATGAACATCCATCTCTGTTTAGCTTGAATTTTCTTTAACCCTAATATCCTTGATCTGTTTTAGATTCCAAAATTTCCCATCCCTTTCCATGCGTTCATTTTATGTTCTTGACCGTGGCTTTTCTTGCAGGTTGCTTGATTTTTCTTTTTTGCTCTAAAAAACATGGTAACCATCTCAACTGTCTTTGATTTGAAAACTTTCTATATTTCTCCTGTTTTCTTTGACACTCTTAATTGTTTTTTTCTTCTGTTAACTGCTGCTTCCTATTTCTTTGATTTGAAAACTTTCTTTCTCTAGTTTTCTTTGACATACATAATTTTTTTTTTCTTGTGTTAACTGCACCTTCCTCTTTCTTTATTCAAGACTGCTCAAGGCCACTCAATGGTAAGAAAGAGATGTCTGTTTTTCTTGTCGTGTCATTTGACCATATGAATCCAGAATTTTCTGCAAATTTGTAGACTTTGTTTTACAGCCTTTTCCATTTTTTTTATGCAGCTTGTAATGGTGGTTGTATGTTGTAACCGTTGGTGGAATTGAAAAACAGAGAGACTTACGATGGGCATTTGGTCAATTGTGATGCTTGGTTGAACATCCATCTCCGTTTAGCTTTAATTTTCCTTAACCCTAATATCCTTGATCTGTTTTAGATTCCAAAACTTGCCATCCTTTTCCATGCTTTCATTTTATGTTCTTGACCCTGGCTTTTCTTGCAGGTTGATTGATTTTTCTTTTTAGCTCTAAAAAACTTGGTAACCATCTCAATTGTCTTTGATTTGAAAACTTTCTATCTTTCTCCTGTGTTCTTTGACACTCTTAATTTTATTTTTCCTGTGTTAACTGCAGCTTCCTCTTTCTTTAGTCAAGACTGCTCAAGGCCACCCAATGGTAAGAAAAAGATGTATGTTTTTCTTGCCGTGTCATTTGACCATATGAATCCAGAATTTTCTGCAAATTTGTAGACTTTGTTTGATGGCCTTTTTTTTTTATGCAGTTTGTAATTCATGGTGGTTGTATGTTGTAAGAGTTGGTGTAACTGAAAGAAGGAGAGACTTACAATGGGCATTTGGTCAATTGTGATACTTGGATGAACATCCATCTCTGTTTAGCTTTAATTTTCTTTAACCCTAATATCCTTGATCTGTTTTAGATTCCAAAATTTCCCATCCCTTTCCATGCATTCATTTTATGTTCTTGACCCTGGCTTTTCTTGCAAGTTGCTTGATTTTTATTTTTGGCTCTAAAAAACATGGTTACCATCTCAACTGTCTTTTATTTGAAAACTTTCTATCTTTCTCCTGTTTTCTTTGACACTCTTAATTTTATTTTTCTTGTGTTAGCTGCAGCTTCCTCTTTCTTTGCTCAAGACTGCTCAAGGCCACCCAATGGTAAGAAAGAGATGTCTATTTTTCTTGTCGTGTCATTTGACCATGTGAATCTAGAATTTTCTGCAAATTTGTAGACTATGTTTTACAAACTTTTCCATTTTTTTATGCATCTTGTAATTCATGGCCATTCTTCCAGGTGTTTCTAGAGTGGCTTGTAAGATAGGATGGATAGACTTATAGTCACAACACAAGAACTTTGAACTGTGAATTTGCTTTATTGTTTCTTCACGTGATAAATGACTAGTCTGAGCTTCAGTTTTTTGTTCTTGGCTTTTAATGTATTGTTAAACTATTGTGTCTTGTAATTAATGTTTGAAATCTATTTATCGGATTTGCCAGCCGATATCTTTAATGAAATCCTAGGCGATGATGTTTTGGTCTTGCCCCCACATGTACTCGGTACTTACTGAGATAGGTGATGTTTCTATGCTTCCACTTAAGCATTCATCTTTTGAGAAGTGACATGCTCTCTTTTATTGGAACATATAGGTATAACTGGAGTGTGAAAGAGTTGCATAAAATGCTTCATTGGTGTAATGAGCAACTTTAGCAGTTCAGCCATATGAACAAGAAGGCACTAGATCAACATGAGGTAAGTGACGAGGCACTCCAGAAAAGGCAAGCTGAACTTGAGGCAAGTGACAAGGTACTATGGTACTGGATTTTAATGCTTAAATATCTTCTGTTTTACTTATTGTTTTTAACGTGGGATTATAATTGTAGTTTTGTGAGTATGAAAATGATATTTCTCTCATTCTTGATGCATGAGTACAGTATGTATATATACAGGTCTAGGATTAATCTAAATCCCTAGAATCAAGCTATAATTGAATGTATATAAATCAGCCCTGCAATCAGCCCTATAACTGACAGCCCTATAGTTGACTTACTCTATTTAGAACAATAATCAATCCTATAATTGATTTACTATATTTAAAACAATAATTTACTTACCTTTACTTCAACGACAAACATAAGCAGTAAAAAAGCAGACTGAGCTTGAGCTTGATGTGAAAGACCTGCTAGAGAGAATTTCAGGACATATCCAAGCCAAGGTATCAAACTCTAGCAAAGAGAAAAATGCTAATTATTTTTTGGGGATAAAGAATGTTGAATGCTTTTATTTAACATGTGCCTTGCTTTCAGGATGATGCTATGATTTAACATGTGCTATGCTAAAATGTAAGGTATCTCCTCAACTAAAATTTTCCACATTGTTATCTAAGCTATAATTTCAGCTGATAGGGCCTCACATTAGGTTTTTATCCTCTACTTTTAATAAACTAATGCATACAAATAACATGGTAGATAATAATAAAACACAGTCTAGTAGATGAAGAATTTGCAAGTAAGTAATTATAAAATTATTATTTAAGAATTATTTGGATATTTTGTTACTTAAATTAATTTGTAAGGGAATTTATACCTGCTTTCATTTGACCTAGTGTAGGGTTTGGGGGACCTATATAGGCACACATATTTTTGAGTCTTAATACTATATGCTTGTCGAGTGAAATTTGATTTTTTGTAATTTTACTTGTTTCTTTACTCTTGTGGATATCAACTCTTCTACTTTCGTTGTAGATTCCTCATAATTCATTTTATTACATCACTTTTTATCACTACTATAATCAGATAGCAACCATGATTATCGATCTGAATGTTTTGTGCTCTAGCCTTTTCAATTGTTAAGACATCTTAATAGAAAGCTTCTCCATATGGTTTCACATTTGACTTAAACACTATTGATTTTTCTTTTCCTATTTTTTGTGCTTGGCTTCTTGGATTAGTTCAGGTATTCCTCACTTGGCTTCTTGCATCATTCTTATAACAACCCGTGACATCACATAGGTAATTTACGTATAATGTTAAATATTTTCTCTCTTAGAGTTGTGTTCCCAATTTGCCAGACGGTCTGGCATAATCACTAGCAGTTTCTTGACCTTCTGCCCTGGTCACTTTATATCAATATGTATTTTGAGCAACTTATTTCATGTGGTGCTTGGGTATAATAACATATCAAGTCTAATAATTAGGCACCTTAATGCTTTGAAATGAGGACAAGCCACTTTTTTCCCCTAGGATTTGTGCAGGTTAGTTCTCCATCGAGCTTGTTCTAACTGAAATAGTATTGATACAACAAAAACTTTGATTTGAGTTTTGGTCTACACACGATTGAAAACTCAGTAATTACCTGTGCTATATATCTCTACGTGTTTTGTTAATTGATTGTTGATGTTTTCATTAGCTTGTTCTGCAAATTTGGGTTGAAAGTTTATGGTGCGACTATTTATTGATTGCTTTTGGAATCCATGGATGGATAGTTGTGAGAAAAAGTTTCAATTTGATAATTGTGGTCGATTAGTCCCACGTGTAAAAGCAAGCAAGGCTATAAAGTACCTACATATAGCCTTTTTCCTTGATGTGATAGTTGTAAGTAACTTAAATTATTTGATCGACATGTTCTTGGATACTCGTGGAGCATTGTTTATGCCTGAGGGCTTGTCTCTAATTGTATATGCTTTTTAAAAATTTACATGAGCTAAATTGTTAGTGATGTTGATATGAGTCGTGCAATAGGCTGCATGCTTATATCGTTGATTATTCTTCTAAGTATTTACCTAAACAGTGATATGCGGAGATTTGGATGTGTCCATAAATTGATGGTGTGGTCTGCAAAATTATGGATAGTTACAATAAAAATCTTATATGTTATTTTTACATGATGATCCTTATACATGTTTATGATGCCTTAACTATATACTTGTTTATAATTAGCTTACCATACTGGCTATATATACTCTCGTAATCGTGTACTAGAGTTATCTTAAGAAGCTATATATATACTCTCGTAAATAGAAAAGGAGATTTAGCTTACCATGTATAGCTTCTTAAGATAACTCTAGTACACGATGGAAAACTCAGTAATTACCTATGCAATATAACTCTACGTGTTTTGTTAATTGATTGTTGATGTTTTCATTAGCTTGTTCTGCAAATTTGGGTTGAAAGTTTTTGGTGCGACTCTTTATTGATTGCTTTTGGAATCCATGGATGGATAGTTGTGAGAAAAAGTTTCAATTTGATAATTGTGGTCGATTAGTCCCACATGTAAAAGCAAGCAAGGCTATAAAGTACCTACATATAGCCTTTTTCCTTGATGTGATAGTTGTAAGTAACTTAAATTATTTGATCGACATGTTCTTGGATACTCGTGGAGCATTGTTTATGCCTTAGGGCTTGTCTATAAATGTAGATGCTTTTTAAAAATTTACATGAGCTAAATTGTTAGTGATGTTGATATGACTCGTGCAATAGGCTGCATGCTTATATCGTTGATTATTCTTCTAAGTATTTACCTAAACAGTGATGTGGAGATTTGGATGTCCATAAATTGATGGTGTGGTCTGCAAAATTATGGATAGTTACGATAAAAATCTTATATGTTATTTTACATGATGATCCTTATACATGTTTATGATGCCTTAACTATATACATGTTTATAATTAGCTTACCATACTAGCTATATATACTCTCGTAAATAGAAAAGGAGATTTAGCTTACCATGTGTAGCTTCCTAAGATCACTCTAGTACACGATTGAAAACTCAGTAATTACCTGTGCTATATATCTCTACGTGTTTTGTTAATTGATTGTTGATGTTTTCATTAGCTTGTTCTGCAAATTTGGGTTGAAAGTTTTTGGTGCACCTCTTTATTGATTGCTTTTGGAATCGATGGATGGATAGTTGTGAGAAAAAGTTTCAATTTGATAATTGTGGTCGATTAGTCCCATGTGTAAAAGCAAGCAAGGCTATAAAGTACTTACATATAGCCTTTTTCCTTGATGTGATTGTTGTAAGTAACTTAAATTATTTGATCGACATGTTCTTGGATACTCGTGGAGCATTGTTTATGCCTGAGGGCTTGTCTATAAATGTATATGCTTTTTAAAAATTTACATGAGCTAAATTGTTAGTGATGTTGATATGACTCGTGCAATAGGCTGCATGCTTATATCATTGATTATTCTTCTTATTCTTCTAAGTATTTACCTAAACAGTGATATGTGGAGATTTGGATGTGTCCATAAATTGATGGTGTGGTCTGCAAAATTATGGATAGTTACGATAAAAATCTTATATGTTATTTTACATGATGATCCATATACATGTTTATGATGCCTTAACTATTTACATGTTTATAATTAGCTTACCATACTGGTTATATATATTCTCGTAAATAGAAAAGGAGATTTAGCTTACCATGTATAGCTTCCTAAGATCACTCTAGTACACGATTGAAAACTCAATAATTACCTTTGCTATATATCTCTACGTGTTTTGTTAATTGATTGTTGATGTTTTCATTAGCTTGTTCTGCAAATTTGGGTTGAAAGTTTTTGGTGCGACTCTTTATTGATTGCTTTTGGAATCCATGGATGGATAGTTGTGAGAAAAAGTTTCAATTTGATAATTGTGGTCGATTTGTCCCACATGTAAAAGCAAGCAAGGCTATAAATTACTTACATATAGCCTTTTTCCTTGATGTGATAGTTGTAAGTAACTTAAATTATTTGATCGACATGTTCTTGGATACTCGTGGAGCATTGTTTATGCTTGAGGGCTTGTATATAAATGTAGATGCTTTTTAAAAATTTACATGAGCTAAATTGTTAGTGATGTTGATATGACTCGTGCAATAGGCTGCATGCTTATATCGTTGATTATTCTTCTAAGTATTTACCTAAACAGTGATATGTGGAGATTTGGATGTGTCCATAAATTGATGGTGTGGTCTGTAAAATTATGGATAGTTACGATAAAAGTCTTATATGTTATTTTACATGATGATCCTTACACATGTTTATGATGCCCTAACTATATACATGTTTATAATTAGCTTACCATGCTGGCTATATATACTCTCGTAAATAGAAAAGGAGATTTAGCTTACCATGTATAGCTTTCTAAGATCACTCTAGTACACGATTGAAAACTCAGTAATTACCTGTGCTATATATCTCTACGTGTTTTGTTAATTGATTGTTGATGTTTTCATTAGCTTGTTCTGCAAATTTGGGTTGAAAGTTTTTGGTGCGACTCTTTATTGATTGCTTTTGGAATCCATGGATGGATAGTTGTGAGAAAAAGTTTCAATTTGATAATTGTGGTCGATTAGTCCCACATGTAAAAGCAAGCAAGGCTATAAAGTACCTACATATAGCCTTTTTCCTTGATGTGATAGTTGTAAGTAACTTAAATTATTTGATCGACATGTTCTTGGATACTCGTGGAGCATTGTTTATGCCTTAGGGCTTGTCTATAAATGTAGATGCTTTTTAAAAATTTACATGAGCTAAATTGTTAGTGATGTTGATATGACTCGTGCAATAGGCTGCATGCTTATATCGTTGATTATTCTTCTAAGTATTTACCTAAACAGTGATGTGGAGATTTGGATGTCCATAAATTGATGGTGTGGTCTGCAAAATTATGGATAGTTACGATAAAAATCTTATATGTTATTTTACATGATGATCCTTATACATGTTTATGATGCCTTAACTATATACATGTTTATAATTAGCTTACCATACTGGCTATATATACTCTCGTAAATAGAAAAGGAGATTTAGCTTACCATGTGTAGCTTCCTAAGATCACTCTAGTACACGATTGAAAACTCAGTAATTACCTGTGCTATATATCTCTACGTGTTTTGTTAATTGATTGTTGATGTTTTCATTAGCTTGTTCTGCAAATTTGGGTTGAAAGTTTTTGGTGCACCTCTTTATTGATTGCTTTTGGAATCGATGGATGGATAGTTGTGAGAAAAAGTTTCAATTTGATAATTGTGGTCGATTAGTCCCATGTGTAAAAGCAAGCAAGGCTATAAAGTACTTACATATAGCCTTTTTCCTTGATGTGATTGTTGTAAGTAACTTAAATTATTTGATCGACATGTTCTTGGATACTCGTGGAGCATTGTTTATGCCTGAGGGCTTGTCTATAAATGTATATGCTTTTTAAAAATTTACATGAGCTAAATTGTTAGTGATGTTGATATGACTCGTGCAATAGGCTGCATGCTTATATCATTGATTATTCTTCTTATTCTTCTAAGTATTTACCTAAACAGTGATATGTGGAGATTTGGATGTGTCCATAAATTGATGGTGTGGTCTGCAAAATTATGGATAGTTACGATAAAAATCTTATATGTTATTTTACATGATGATCCATATACATGTTTATGATGCCTTAACTATTTACATGTTTATAATTAGCTTACCATACTGGTTATATATATTCTCGTAAATAGAAAAGGAGATTTAGCTTACCATGTATAGCTTCCTAAGATCACTCTAGTACACGATTGAAAACTCAATAATTACCTTTGCTATATATCTCTACGTGTTTTGTTAATTGATTGTTGATGTTTTCATTAGCTTGTTCTGCAAATTTGGGTTGAAAGTTTTTGGTGCGACTCTTTATTGATTGCTTTTGGAATCCATGGATGGATAGTTGTGAGAAAAAGTTTCAATTTGATAATTGTGGTCGATTTGTCCCACATGTAAAAGCAAGCAAGGCTATAAATTACTTACATATAGCCTTTTTCCTTGATGTGATAGTTGTAAGTAACTTAAATTATTTGATCGACATGTTCTTGGATACTCGTGGAGCATTGTTTATGCCTGAGGGCTTGTCTCTAATTGTATATGCTTTTTAAAAATTTACATGAGCTAAATTGTTAGTGATGTTGATATGACTCGTGCAATAGGCTGCATGCTTATATCGTTGATTATTCTTCTAAGCATTTACCTAAACAATGATATGTGGAGATTTGGATGTGTCCATAAATTGATGGTGTGGTCTGTAAAATTATGGATAGTTACGATTAAAGTCTTATATGTTATTTTACATGATGATCCTTATACATGTTTATGATGCCTTAACTATATACATGTTTATAATTAGGTTACCATGCTGGCTATATATACTCTCGTAAATAGAAAAGGAGATTTAGCTTACAATGTATAGCTTCCTAAGATCACTCTAGTACACGATTGAAAACTCAGAAATTACCTGTGCTATATATCTCTACGTGTTTTTTTAATTGATTGTTGATGTTTTCATTAGCTTGTTCTGCAAATTTGGGTTGAAAGTTTTTGGTGCGACTGTTTATTGATTGCTTTTGGAATCCATGGATGGATAGTTGTGAGAAAAAGTTTCAATTTGATAATTGTGGTCGATTAGTCCCATGTGTAAAAGCAAGCAAGGCTATAAAGTACTTACATATAGCCTTTTTTCTTGATGTGATAGTTTTAAGTAACTTAAATTATTTGATAGACATGTTCTTGAATACTCGTGGAGTATTGTTTATGCCTGAGGGCTTGTCTGTAAATGTAGATGCTTTTTAAAAATTTACATGAGCTAAATTGTTAGTGATGTTGATATGACTGCTGTAATGGGCTGCATGCTTATATCGTTGATTATTCTTCTTATTCTTCTAAGTATTTACCTAAACCATGATATGTGGAGATTTGGATGTGTCCATAAATTGATGGTGTGGTCTGCAAAATTATGGATAGTTACGATAACTATCTTATTTGGTATTTTAAATGATGATCCTTATATATGTTTATGATGCCTTAATTATTTACATGTTTATAATTAGGTTACCATACTGGCTATATATATTCTCGTAAATAGAAAAGGAGATTTAGCTTACCATGTATAGCTTACTAAGATCACTCTAGTACACGATTGAAAACTCAGAAATTACCTGTGCTATATATCTCTACGTGTTTTTTTAATTGATTGTTGATGTTTTCATTAGCTTGTTCTGCAAATTTGGGTTGAAAGTTTTTGATGCGACTCTTTATTGATTGCTTTTGGAATCCATGGATGGATAGTTGTGAGAAAAAGTTTCAATTTGATAATTGTAGTCGATTAGTCCCACGTGTAAAAGCAAGCAAGGCTATAAAGTACCTACATATAGCCTTTTTCCTTGATGTGATAGTTGTAAGTAACTTAAATTATTTGATCGACACGTTCTTGGATACTCGTGGAGCATTGTTTATGCCTGACGGCTTGTCTGTAAATGTATATGCTTTTTAAAAATTTACATGACCGAAATTGTTAGTGATGTTGATATGACTCGTGCAATGGGCTGCATGCTTATATCGTTGATTATTCTTGTTTCATAGCCGTATATCCCTTGATTATCTCTCTCAGGTTTTCATTATTGTATAGGCCTAGGATTAAGGGATCTGATTATGTTTATTAGACCCTAGAATTAAGGGATTTGATCATTCTTGGTATGTGTGTGTTTGTGTGTGTAACTCTCTTAGTGAAATAAACATAAAGCATTTTAGAAATTCTCTTGTATTATCTTGTCATCAACACACTTCTTGAATACTATAAGGGTGTAACTTAGAATAGGCTAAAATGTAAGGTATCTACTCAACTAAAAGTTTTTACATATTATTACATAAGCTATGATTTCAGCTGAAAATTTCCCTCACATTAAACTAATTCATACAGCTGAGATGGCAGATAATAATAAAACATGGTCAAGAGAACACAATTATTTTAGAATTATTTGGGTATTTTATTTCCTACTTTGGTATGACCTAGTGTTGGATTTGTGGACCTGAATAGGCACCCATTTTTTCGAGTCGTAATGCTAGATGCTTGTCGAGTGAAATTTGATTTTTTGCATGTTTCCTTACTCTTGTGGATATGTCGACTTCTACTTTCCTTGTAGATTCAAGAAAGCTTCTTGTGGATTTCTAGGTTTCTTTTCTTTACTAATTGTTGGGTGATTTTTTGTTTTTGTTTTCCTTAAATCTTTTGGTAAGCTTGCGTTGCAATCTTTTGTTTTGATATGCGTGATTTTAATCAGCATTTTAATTTTGTCTGTTGTTTCATCTTTTCAGAACGTCAGCACAATTATTTTTATCAATAGTGATGCACATCGTTCACGTGTTTGCTCTTTATGCCTATGTTTTGTGTTAACACATGCTCCTGCCCGTTATATTTTCTTAGATCTTTGTCGTGCTGTCCTAGGATGCCAATAAGGCTGTTATATGTTTTGCTGGCAATGATAGTTTGTTTTTAAACCTTGGATGTGTCTTTATACTGTGACTGTGGGATGCTCTTATTAGCGTTTCTTTAATGGGTGCTGGTAAGGATTATGAGCGTTATTTTTATCAATAGATGCACATAATTCACATAATTTGCCCTTTATGCCCATGTTTTGTGTTAACACATGCTGTTGCCTATAATTTTTTTCCAGATCATTTTCCTGCTTTCCTAGGCTGCCAATAAGGCTCTTACGTGTTCTATTATTGGCAATGATAGTTTGTTTTTAAATTTTGATGTCTCTTCATAGTGTGACTGTGCGATGCTCTTATTAGCGTTTCTGTAATGGATGCTGGTAAGCATTATGAGCATTATTCAATTAGGAAAAAATTGTTGCTGCTGCAAGTTGACTACACCTATTGGAGAAATCAGTTGAGAATATGATTGATTTGGCGACTGCCTTTATTTTTAACAAAACTAGTTTCCATTCTATTCATGCAATGACTGTTTTTCTACTTTATTATGCATGGTGGATTGAATGGGTTTCCTTATAGATGCCTTATCTGATGAATTCATTTCCATTGGAGATGCCTTTGTGATGGATGGTTTCTGCACAATTGTGTTGGTTCATTTACATTTTCATTGTGTCACTTTCTACATGCAACCATTGATTTATTTAATTTTTATCTTGAGAGAATATATGACCTGAGTGCATTTGAGTAGTTAAGGCTAAATGATGAGTTTGGGATCTTTTGGTGAGTACACCTGCGCAACATTCATAGCGTTCCAACATTGTTTACCTTTAGGAACCCCATTAAGCTCTTTTGCTTCTATCCCTTATGGCTTATTTTGTTACATCACTTTTAGTCACTAATGTACTTGGATAGCAACTATGATTATTGATTTGAATGTTTTGTGCTCTGGCCTTTTCAATTGTTAAGTCATCTTAATAGAGAGGTTCTCCGTATGGTTGCACATTTTGCCCAAACACTATTGATTTTTCTTTTCCCATTTTTACTACGTTCTTTGTCTGCTCGGCTTTTTGGATTAGTTCAAGTAATCCTCACTTGGCTTCTTGCATCATTCCTATAACAACCCGTGACATCACGCAAGTAATTTACCTATTATATTCTATTATGTAAAATATTCGCTCTTATACTGTGTTCGCAATCTGCTAGACGATATGGCATAATCACTAGCAGTCTCTTGACCTTCTGCCATGGACACTTTATCGTTTGAATAATGTACTTCATATCAGTATGTCTTTCAAGCAACTTATTTCAGATGGATTCTAGAGACTAATTTCACAACTAATCTGAAATGACAAAAACAAAAGTTGGAAGCCATAATATCCTTTGCAAGGTTTGAAATGTTATATGGTGAAGCTATATTGAAGAGGCAAGAACTAAATGATGCTAACTCATTAGCTGAAGTCATAACTGGAGAACTCTAAAGTAAGCTTGTCTTATGTTGTACTTATTGTTTTTAACGTGAGATAATGATTTATGTGTCTTTACTTCATCGAGATTATGTTTTTTTTTTACTTCAATGCAATCATAGAACTTATATTTGTTTTAGATCAGCAAAATAATGAATCGATGGATCATACTTTCAAAGGAGTTGCTGAGCACTTCAGCGAAGTATTCTTTGAACTTATGCAAGGTGGTCATGGTCATTTAGTTATGATGAAGAAAAAGGTTACTTAAAGGAGCATTTAATGTTCCTTGAACCTTTTGTTATTGCTGATAGATACCATCATTGACATTGATGAAAGACTCTAGTTTCCTTCTATAACTAGCAGCTAGCCTGGTTTCCCTGTATAATTAGTCCCTTGTACAAACCAGTAGTTGGCCCTATATGTAATGGTTACCTAGTGAAAATTAATTCATTTTGAATTCTAACCATTCTATAATGATATCAAAGCACCCACTCATAGTTTTCTCTCTCAATCATAGTCTTAGTCCTTATGGAGAAGTCAAATAATGTTTGTGTCATATTCATTAGCAAAAATTATACTGCTTGGGATTTTCAATTGAAGACTTTTCTCAAAGGTCAAGAGCTGTATTTTCTTTCCTTATCTTGATGGTTCTTTCTATGCCAAAATAGCACTTTTATTTGGTAGAAGGAATTTTTCTTTGTGCAGTGTCTTTCTTTCATAAACGGTTTTGGCAACTTGCAATATAATGGAGTGTGAAAAGCAGGTGAGCATCCTTTATCAAAAAACAAGGTCGGGCAACCCATTTTCCAGCAAAGCTATTCGTGACAAAAGGCTGTAAATGGAAAATGATGATTTACGTCTTTTTTCTTCAAATTGGCTCAAGCAAGAGTTTAGATTAGTCTATTCTGATACTTTAACATCAATGTAGATGCATGCTGGTGTTGTCAGAATCTTTCTATAGGTGGCACTTTCTTATCTCATGCTCATCATTTAATTAAGAAAGGACCAGGCCCTCTTATCAGATAATTCCATGATCAAAACACAATGTTAAGGGTTTTTCTTTTTTGTTTTCTTTTTTGAATTGTTTGGGTATCTTTAGTAAACTGGACTTAACAAGAGTTATATCTAAAGAAATGATTAGCCTTTCTAGCATATTATTTGTTCAAGTTCATAGGAACTCTGAATTGTGAATTTGCTTTATCCTGTTTTTATGTGGTAAATGACTAACTATGAATTTGCTCTAGTCTGAGTTTTAATTTTTTGTTCTTGGCTTTTTATGTATTATTGTCTTGTAATCATTATTTTAAATCTATTTATCTTGCCTGATTTGCCAGCCAATATCTATGTTGAAATCCTAGCAGATGATGTTTTGGTCTTGCCTCTACATGTACTTGGTACTTACTGAGATAGGTCATGTTTGCATGCTTCCACTTAAGCTTTCATCTTTTGAGAAGTGACATGCTTTCTTTTATTGGAACATATAGGTATAAGTAGAGTGTGAAAGAGTTGCATAAAATGCTTCATAGGTGCAATGAGCAACTTCAGCCATGTAAACAAGAAGGCACTAGACCAACATGTAAATATCACTGAGAAACAGGAGAAACTCCAGAAAAGTCAAGTTGAACTATGGTGCTGGATTTTATTGCTTAAATATCTTATGTTGTACTTATTGTTTTTAACGTGAGATTAAGATTTATGTATCTTTACTTCAATGAGATTATGTTTTATTACTTCAATGCTTGTGTGCAGAAAATCATAGAACTGATATTTGTTTTAGATCAGCGAGACAATGAATATTGCACTGTCAAAGGAGTTGTTGAGCACTTTAGCGAAGTATTCTTTGAACTCGTGCAAGGTGGTCGTGGTCATTTGGCTATGATGAAGAAAAAGGTTAGTTAAAGGAGCCTTTTATGTCTTTGTTTCATTTGTTCTTTTATTTACTCACATCGTTCATTTTTCCCTTGCTAGTCTTGTGTAATGCCTTGGCGTTCTTCCTTTGTCTTTTTATTGTTTTCCAAGTTTAATCAGTATATTTTTTGGTCTTTTAAGTTGAAATTTTGAGATAACCATATGAGTGCATTTTAAAGTTTCATGTCATACATTTGTGGTCAATCTAGATAGCCGTTGGAACAGTTCTATAAATTTTGTGGTATCTTGACAAGATGTTGATCACGAATATGATAATTGTGACGATGATCGATGTCATGAAGCAAATTTGGAGGGAAATATGTTACTGTGAAAATGAAGGTATGAATATGTCGTCGCTATGTTATATGTGTTTATTTTTTTGCAGAAACAAGGAGATAGAAATAAAAAAGGATATTATGTAACACGATGCCTTAATTGCACTCTTTCCAACTTAATCACAACTTATTGATCAATGTTTTTGGATATCATCAACCATTTGTAACCAAGAAGGAAATGGACATCATTTAATGTTTACTATCATAACCATGAGAAGAGATTGTAGTGACTTGTAAATGACATCATGAAAATAGTTATGAATATTATTTTTTGTTATGCTTGAATTGAATTTGGTTTGGAGGCCATTTATCATTGTTCCCATGGATCTTTAGGTGGCAAGTTTCGTTTTGGAACTCATTGTTGCTTATTGCATTGATAAATTTTTGTAATTGATTGTAAGGAACTAAATTTGTTGTCTAAACCCATTATAATTTGGGTGCAAAGGCCACTAAAAGACCACAACTGGAAATGTTTGTCATACATATTGAACTGCTACTCTGCAACTTAATGTTGAGAGTTGTACACATGTGGTCTCTATAAATTTGTCTAGAATGACATATATTCATTACATAGGATAGTTGGCCCAAAGAGCACTTCTAAAATGGTGATTGCTCATCTTTAGAGGTATCAGTTCGGTGATTTAGTTTTAAATTGTTCATGTTTGTAAAATTCCTGTAATTTGTTAGATTTTATTGTTGCTTTTGTTTTTGTCGTTGCAATTTGTGGAATGATTTCCTCGAAGCACAACATGTTTTGACAATAAATTTCTAATCCTTCTTCTTTTCAACTCGATTTAATAGGAGTTCACATCTTTACATGCAAAAGTCACTGCACTAGAGCATGATCTTCATAAATCTTGTCAAGAGGCCTCTAATAATCATGATCTCTGTTGCCAGTTAGAAAAGGTATTGTTATACCATTACTTTATGGATTTTGGTTATCCATTATGGCTAATAATTTTTTTATTTTATCTGCAGTTTAAGAGCATTTCTGGATTTGTTTTTTGTTGCTCAGCTTTGTTGTTTGGTTTAATCTATTGTTTTTTTTTCTGGTGGTGTTCTATTTTCAGGAATATCATGTATCGGGTATCATATTGGTAATATTGTTTTGATTTTCTTACCATGTTCCAAGTTTAGTGGTTCACTTAGATTGGGGGTAATGGCAAATGGGTTTCTTCAAAGAAGAGGGTTTCCTGATTATCTTATGTGTTCTTTTCTCGACAAGGAAACATTATCATTAATATCTTATGTTTTGTAGGTTAACTTCTTGAATTGCTGCATTCATTAGGGAAAAGAGGGAGGGGCTTGGCTATTATGTGCTTGAAAAGCGCATTTTACGGGACTGGTAAGAGAGTGTGTTTGGTCTGTAAGGATTTCCTTATCCAAAACTTGGATAGCGCAACCCCATACACCTAGCCCATTTCAGTTCGAAAGTTAATTGTGTTTGTAAGTTAGTTTTTCATTGTGATTATTTTTTTATATATGTTATCTTATTTATTTGTTGTGTGTCTACTATATAATATATTGAGTGATGAGTGTTTTAAATTTATGGACTGAAGGATTATTCATTTTTTATGTGTTAATAGTCAAATTTATCTCTTGCATTGCTATCCAAGAAAACAATGCACTTAACGAGCTTTTGTTCTAGGGTCCCTTAACTTTCCCTCTAAAAAACTACATGGATTAGGGCATTTCTATGCAGCGTCCGTGGCAAAGATTTTCAAATGAGTGTTTACTGTTATATTGCAACTACTAGAGAAATGTAACTAGATCAGAAACTTCTTCCCATAAAATATAGAATTCTTCTAAAAGAAATTGTTTATCTTGTAATCTAGTGCACTGAGATTCATGTTTAGAAATTATGGTAGTTCCATAAGTCTGTCATTTATTAGAATTATGAACATTTAATATATATATCATCACTTTGTCATCATATAGGTATGTGTGGGGGATCCTTTTACTTGACTCAATCTTTAGAAAAGTAAAGAATTTAACAATATCTTACAAAATCGAGTACCAACTTGATGTTGGAGTATTTTTTGATACTAAGATAAGTAAATAAAATGCAAATTAAAATAAATTATCAACTTTAAATCCCAATTAACACAAATTGGAAGGATTAAATTAAAAATAAAAAAAATCAATAACTGAGGAAAAAGGCCAAAATATATATAAAAAAAACTACATGACGCTTTGGATTCCTATTATAACAAGAATCTTCTTCAAATAGACAAAAGACAACAAATAACAAATAATGCCCTCTCCAAGTATGAAAACTTTTGAATTTAATTACTTATCGTAGTTGCACATAATAAACTATGTTAGGAAATCCTAGCAAAAAATGAAAAACTAATAATTAGGTTGATTTCCCTTTATTGCTGTCTATAAGGTTTTCTTTTGTAGCTAGGATTTTATTAAATAATCCCTACCATATAATGAAAACTTTATTTATGCCAATAAGAGTCTTGTATAATTATAAAATCTCTCAAAATTAGTTGTTAAATATCCTTGCATTGTTAGCAAAAAAAATCTTTTTCAAATAGAAAGTCTACAAGATAAAAAAAAGACAACAACTAACAAAATTCATGTTGTATTTGCTTGCCTGTATCGCAAGATATTCTTGAACTCTATGATTGACCTTAAATTTTAACCCAATATTTACAACTCATGATACGTGCTCTTCTATTTCTCAAAGGTCATATCAGTCCATTGATGACAATGAAAGTCATTGATGTTATTCCTCTCTTATATCATATATAGGGAAACTGCTAGCATTATAGGCCGTAAATGGCTTACGATCAAGATATGTAAAAGCTAAGTATTATTATACCAGTCTCATTTGTTATGATGTAGTTTAAAGCTTTGAATGGTTTTTGAAATAACTAATAATATGGAATTAACAATTTGAGTTTAAAATTTAAAAGAAAAAAGCATTGTTTGTTTCAAAGCTATCCTCGTGCACTTCAAGTTTGAGTATGTGTGTGTGTGTAAAATCTTGGTTTCTATTGTGACTAAAGCCACCCCTTAGCTTTATATCTAATGTTAGCCTTCAACTTAGTAGCTTGCAAGCCTAATTGAACTTCTAGGAGATGTGGTGTTTCATCACTTGGATATATGTATAGTTTCAGTATAGTCACTTTCGAAATTCTAGCAAAGCTTGATATTTCTCCATTATAGGAGTTAGGTCTAAGTAAATTACCATAAATTCATTTTCCAATACAGAACCATGGTTTTGATAGCATCATCTTGTACAAGGACCCTTAACAGATTAGCTATAACGTCCTAACATTCACTAAATAAACTTTGGTCTTTCATGCTTAACCTCTCACAATAGCCCTTAGCTTGGTGACTTCATTGGTTGTCCTAGTAACATTAAGTGTTGAAGTTAATGCATTTTCCAAGTTTAGACAATTCTCCTCACGATGTTGTAGTGTCTCATAATATTCAACTAGGAAATCCACAAAGGATCGTTAACAGTTTAGCCTTGTTAGAAGCTGACACTAACCTATTTGAAAACATCAAGAATGGTCTGTCAACTTTAACACTGCATAATAGAAGAAAAAAAAAACATGGTTGTATGCCTCATGTCCTAAAGGTAACCAAAGGATAGGTTTAAGTTTCATCTATATGTGAATGGGTAATCTAGCTTGTAGCGGGTGCACGAGCGTCAACGCGACATTGTCTGGCAACGACGAAGGCTTTTTGTTGTGCCTCCTGTTGTGAGGTGTTGTGTGTTGGGAAGGTTTTTTGGATTTAATTCTAAAATTATGATTAATGTTTAGGAGGTGGCACCTAGTATTATGGTCACTAGGAACCTATGATCTGTGAGAGTCTAGGTAAGGAACTGGTTGTGCAAGGGGAAGAGGCGTTACCCCTAGTACACCCTACCTAAAGTAAGCTACATTGTTGTTTGATTGTTTTTCTAGGCCAGATTTCTATTCGCTGGTCTTTCCTAAGGTTTAAGGCAGATCTCTCTTCATGAGAAAGTCTCTACCTTATTGGGTTAAATCCTAACCGTTCTAAAATCTGAATTTTAGTATCGCATTTTTACACCTTGTATCTTTAATAACTGAAGGTGTACTTTATCATATAATTTTACACCCCATAGATATTAAAATCTACATCTGGACCCTAAAAAAGGATTGGAAAAAGGTTTTTGATTTTTTGGTCAAACTCTAATGGATGATCATAAACTGGTTATGATATTCATTTTTTTTTTATCTTCAAAACATGAAAAAGATGCAATTTTTTAATGAAAATTTGCTCAAAAATTTTTAAGGATTTAGCCGTACACAAACAAACAAAATATTTTTTTTTTTGAAAAGGGAAAATTAATTTAAACATTTTTGAGATTTTAAAAAAAAATGTTTTGATTTTTTTTGAAATATTTTGGAGAAAATCAGCTATTTTAATACCGGATTTGTATTTAAAAGTGTAAATATACAACCTGATATTATGCAAAATTTCTAGAAAAATATTTGAGAAAATCACAATTTTTTGAAATGATTTGTTTTTGAAAATTTTTGGATTTTTTTTAAATAAATATAGTCCACTGCATGAATAGTGGACGTGAATTATATAATTCACGCCCACTGTTCACGCTGTGAGCAGAGACAATGGAGAAGAAGAAGAAGAAGAAGAAGAAAGCTACCTGGCGCGGTGGTGGTCTGGCCGTGGAGGACGACATGGATCGGGTTTTGGGTATCCATTATTCAACTATTATTCAATATTCAACAAAAAATAGGAATAGATATATATGAAGTATGCATGTATTTAGTCAATGATATATTGTTTTCCTTTAAGCCAAGGGTATTTTTATCTTTTCATACAATAATCAGTCATTATAGATTTGTCTGGGGGTATTTCTGTCCATTCAATATATTTATGAATAGTAAAAGAACCAAAATACCCCTGGAATAAAAAAAAAACTAGCATTGTAAGGCAAGGGTGTTGTCTTTTTCTTTTTTAGAATATAATAAGATTACGTATGTAACTTTAAGGACAGAAATATTTGCCATTGAAACAAGGGTTTTGGTGTCTTTTTCTCACTGTTTTTTTTTTTTTGTAATTATTGGTTTGGTTGATGGTTGTAACGTAATTTACCATTTAATTCATGATTTTTAAATGCAAAAAATTGTTGGCGCGTGGACAACGCTCCGCACTTTGGGCGGCGCGTGCACCATTTCCTGGTAGTGTAAAATAAGCTTTCGTCATCTCATTTGGTTCTCCTTCGTGTTCTCTTCCGATATTGGTGGCACATGGCATCTAAAGGTGGTTGGTTTGTCGCCCATGGCCCTTCCTATTTTCCCCCTTCATACTCTTCTAGCCTAAAAAATCAACTACAATCCCTATGGTTATTGATGTTTTAGATTTAGTCTTTTCAGTTCTGATTTTTTTTTATTTTTCTCTTTTTTTCCTTATTAAAGTTTTATCTTTATTTCAATTTAATCCTTCAATTTTAATTTTTAAATGTAAGTTTTTCAATTCGGTCCTTCTAGTTTCCATTCTTTTTTTTTTTTTTGCTCTTTTATCAAAGTTTTTATGGATTTCAATTTTATCGATCATAACAGGTTTTTTTAATTTTTTCTTCAATAAGAATAATACTAATTTCAATTTGGTTTCTTTTCTTTTGATTTTTTTTATTCTGTCCTTTTGTCAAAGTTTATGTGATCTTTAATTTTATCCTTCAAATCTAGTTTATGGTTGTTGTTATTTCAATAATAATACTTTATGTATGGGTGTTGCTGTGTTTTTTTATCTCATTACTTATGGTAAAAGAAAAAAAAAAGGAATAGCAATGTTAGGAGTGGCCCCATTCAACTCTATTTCTAACACTTTGTGGGTCTACTGCTTTGCCAATTTAGTTGGTTCAATGATGATGTTTTAAATGCACCCAACTTGCCAGGTTAGTTGTTTTCTCGTGTACAAAGCTTTAGGGGAGTTGTGATTGAATTAGTGGATCTTGAAGTTTCATTTTACACTTGCTTTCATTTCCCTTCACGAAAACACCAC
The DNA here is from genome assembly GCF_951802175.1 of Populus nigra. NCBI lineage: Eukaryota > Viridiplantae > Streptophyta > Magnoliopsida > Malpighiales > Salicaceae > Populus > Populus nigra. The sequence goes on along the minus strand of NC_084862.1, from coordinate 7,683,891 downwards.
TCGAATTTTATGGTAATGCACAATGAAAAAAAGTATTGTCGACAGTTGAGGGCAAGGAACATAGCTAGAATATTGCATATGATGTTGTGGGAAGAATCTGGTTGTTTCCTTGATTAAAGGGTGTTGACTCACTTTATGATCCAAGCCCAATGATGGTATCCTGATGTTTTAAATATGAGTCTCGTTTCATTGATGATCTTATTGGCATGTTTCACAAATGTGTATCTCATTTATACACTAATTTCTTTATGTTACAATTTATTTTTTTTGTTTGGCACTTCTTGTCTCACTACCGGCATTGAACAAAGAAAAATATCTGGAAATTCTAGTCAACCAAACATGTATGTACCTCGTGAATGCACTGGAGAAAGAAAAACATTTGCCTCTCTCTCTCTCTCTTATTAGTAATGCATCACAACAAACAAAATTATTTGATCTCTAATTGTTTTGCTATATAAGATTAGAATTAAGGTTAGGGTTTTGATATTTTAAATTGTAAGAGATTCAAGTTGTAGATAGATGGGTTTATAGGTGTTTATTGTTAAGATTAACTTGTGAATCCAGACGGTATAATTTTAGTGAAAAGACCATATAATTTCAAGGAGTACATTTTAAATCTTGTTGC